>NW_022900925.1:35676551-35677058 GCF_012274545.1 Fukomys damarensis
ATGCACACGCACTCCGGGTCTGCACGCGCGCCTGTCCACGCGCTCGGGGTCCCGTGCCGGTCTCGGGAGGCCAGGCACGTCCGCGCACACTCGGCACGCTATGCGTGCTCCCATGCACACGCGCCTTCGTGCACATCCCCCACGACCGGCCATACCGGGCACGCACACCTCATGCATTTGCGCACACAGCGAGGAGGCCTCGTGCCGGTGCGCACCCTCACACACCCAGACTGCGCAGTCGCAAGCAAGTGCCTCCCGGCCCACTCGTGTGCAGGAACTAAAGCGAGAAAGATGCGGGTCCCACTGGACTCTACTGGAGGGGGGTGGGGGGCCCCTCTGTCTGCCCCACGTGGGTGGACGCCCCCTCCCCCACAAAGGGACGTCAACTCAGGACAATGACAGCGGGGTGCGCTCGGGTCACAGGGCAGAGGTGCTGGGGCGAGCGAGTAGGAGCGGGGCGATGGAGCGGACGGAGGAGGGGGCACCACTCCCCCCTCCCCTCCCGGC
>NW_022900925.1:35677316-35687173 GCF_012274545.1 Fukomys damarensis
TTTTTTTTTTTTTTTATGTTTTGTTTCCGGGAGGGATTTTTTTTTTTCCTCTTCTTTTGTTATTTTTCAAAAAGGCTCACTTGCCTTGGTACAAAAATGGTCCAAAGCTAGAAAACAAGGATGAACCAACAAAAACAGAAACCAAAAATAATCCCAAAGGAATGAAAAAAAATAGCCCAGTTCCCTCCCTCCCCAACCCCAGCAGGCCCCAGGGGCACGGGTCTGTCCCCTTCCATGGCTGCTCCTTTCTGTGCTTATGGGGGACAATTCCCATCCCCTGCCTGTGCTCCTCTTCCTTTGTGCTCCAAATCGGAACGCTATCCTCTGGGGACGCCGCTCCCCCGCATCTCCCTCCGGGCCCTCTCTGCACCCCTGGGGCCCCAGGACTAGGGACCCAGCGCCTCCTTTCCCTCCCTTCTCCAGGCCTCGGGGACCCTCAAACATCTCATCAGTAGTCACCAGATCCCCAGGTCGCGCCCCCTCCCTGAAAGCCCTCAAGTCACAAAAAGGATGCTGAAGGCCAGTGCGCCCCCACCTGTGGGGGTCAGAGCCCCTCAAAACTCCCAGCTGGGCTCCCCGTCTCCCTCCCACCCTCAGGCCTCCAGACCTAGGCCTCCGGCCCTTCCCTGTCACCCACCCGCACCCATTAAATAAGTTAATGGCATTAAAGTGCTAAATTAGGAAACCAAAAGTTCAGAATGCTCCTCCCGGGCTGCCCTCTCCCGAGGCAGTGGCCCAGGGCAGGCTGTCTCACGACCACCCTCCACGCCAGTGTCCCCAGCGACTCCTCTAGCGGCAGCTTCTCCCCACAAGCCCGTGGCTCCCCAGGGACAAATGGCCTGGCCACCGTGGCCACACCCAGCCTGGGACCTGTGGGACGCAGCCTCCGCCCCTCTGTGTCCCCCTGGGCCTTCTGGCCTGCAGCTACACTGGTCTTGACGGGAAGGGGCCGAGCAGCAGCAGTGTCCAGTGTCGCCCAGCTTGGACGGGGAGCGGGGCGTCTCCAAGGCCAGGGTGGCCCTCGTGCCGTGGTCCCGTGGTCCCGTCGAAGCTGGGGTGTCTTCGTGCCCCTCCGGGAAGAGTTGACGGAGAAGGGAGAGCGCTCTCTTGCCGCTCCAAGTCTCCGTGGCTCAGAGTTTGCTCGGAGTTTTCTCAGGAGTGCGGGGAAGGTGGGGATGGGTACAGGGCAGGAGCTGCAGGACGGACTTGGGGGAAAAGCGTGAGAGAAAGAAGGGGCAGACGATGCCAGGAAGAGCCGCTGGGAACGGGAGGTCAGGGGAGGTGGTGTGTTTGGTTTTTAGTTGAACTGTTCTGCTTTTTTGAAAAAGATAATTAAAAGCGAGTCATTAAAGAAAAAACCAAAAACACCAACGGGGGGGTGAGAATAGAAGACTGAGGAGGGTCACGCGGTGGGGACCCTCGAGGGTCCAGAGAACAGGCTGGGTATGGGGAGATGAGGGGTCGAGGAGTAGGGAGATGGAGGAGGAAGGGGGGACAGGCTGGGGGAGACGGGGGGGCTTCCAGAAGGTTCTAGAAGGAGATGGAAGAATTCCTTGCCCCAAAGGAAGTCAATACGGGAATGGAGGTTCTGGAAGCCGAGGGCTTTTCTGACACTGGGCTCGAGGTCTCATTCGACCCGCTCATCTCTTTAGATGGTTTAGTGGCCTGGAATAGAAACAGGGGTCCGGGTCAGAGACAGTGGAGGTGGCCTTCGTGCCGGGCCCAAGCTGAACCGTGAGGAATAGAAAACCTCCAAGAACCGAGAGAAGATACTGGAGGGGCATCGGGACAGCTGAGCCTGCCTTGGGGGTGCAGGAAGGGGAGGCTTGGCAGGGGAAGAAGCGGGGAGGGGCGGGGTGCTCCACAGTTACTGGTAGGAGAGAGAGAAAGTGGAAGAGAGACACCACAGAGGAGAGAGACCGAGCCCAGGACAGGCGGGAGGACAGGGCGGGTGGGGAGGAGAAGAAGCGAAAGTTAGCGTGGTGACGGGCCTGGCAGGGGGCTCCGCAGCTCAGCCCATCCAGGGTCCCCTTTAGTTTCCGAGATGCTAAGATGCTAAGCAGGGGCCTCTGTTGGACCTGGGTGCCCTTTCTGGAAGGACCCCAGACATTTCCGGGGGAGAAGCACTCTCTGAACCTAGCTGCCAGGAAAGTCACCCGGGCCCCTGAGCTGTCCCCTGTGGAACGCTGAAGCCACGTGCTCAGTGGGTCCCTCATTCCTGGCCCGCTCACCTCCCGCAGACCCCAGGCTCTACACTTGTTCTCTGGAATCGTGGTCCCCAAGGTGTGCTTTGACGATGTCTGGCTCGTGTCACACTTGCAGATCCCTGGGCCCTCTAGAGGCGACTCTGCTGTGGGTCCAGGATGTGCAGGTGCAGCAGGTGCCCTGAGTTCTGAACTACACAGCAAGACTGTTTCAAAGACTGAAAACAGTCTAGTGGCCCGACACCAGAGGCCGCCCTGAGGCTAGGCCTGGCCGGGTTCCCACTTTCCCTGGGCACCCACACGGTCACCCAGCCGCAGGGTGGGCTCCCACAAGTCTTGAGGGAGGGGAAAGTCACTGATCCAAGCACAGTCCCACCCCATCCAATGTCCTCTCTCCGAGGGGGTGGACGGCTGCCTTCCCCCCAGCCTCTGCACTTCTGTGTCCCCAGACCAGGCATCGCTCCCTCCTGGCTGTCCTCTTTGTCCTCTACCAATCTTTCTGGTTAAAAGCATCTTCTGTTCTCTCCCTTGAGCGTTTTTCAAGGTGCTTGGTCTATTCCAAGCTTGGGTCTTTGGAACCCCTGCCTTCCGGCTCATGCCTGCACATAGGCGGTGCAGTGTCCTCAGGAAGGTGGCTGTCCTCCTCCCCCCACACCAGGGCCAGGCCTTCTGCAGCGCCACCCCCAAAGCCCTGTCCCAAGGCTTCGGGCCCAGCGACCCCATCCTGCCCTGCTGAGCCTTGTAGGCTGACACGGCTGATGTCTCTGAAGATTCCCCTTCCTTGTTTTGCCCTCAGATCCTCTCCTGTGGGTCTCAGTTTTGTCTGGAGAAGTACTTGTCTGCCCCAAGACACAAACGTTCCCAGCTGCTCAGCATTCTGCTTGCCAGGATCATCTGCACCCTTGCACCCCTGCTCAGGTGCAGGCGGGGTTCCCCCCGGAAGTGGATCACCCGCCCTACAATGCCTGAGGCTGGGCCATTCCCAGTGCCACAGGGTCAGCAGCGAGCAGCTGTGACCGCGTCCCTTGCCCTCCGCCCCGGAAGGTCACAGCCTCTCTAAGTACTATTTGCCGGGGTGACCCCCAGAGGAGACCTACATGTTTCTTATCCTCAGAGGTGGGGTGTCTGTGGCTTCCGCACCCTCGATCCCGGCACCTCTGGCAACCTGGCTCTGTCTGCCGGGGGATCCCAAGCTGAGATTTCAGGGGTTTTCCTCCCCACTGTGCATGTGAGGGGAAAAGGAGTCCAGAGAGTGGATAACTTGGACCAAGGACTGGGCTGGAGGAGCTGAGCCCCAGCCCAGCTGATCTGGGGGTGGGGCAGGGGGTGATGGAGAACCAGGCGACCAGGAGCAGCCCTGGCAGCCAGCTGCAGAAGGGATTCAGACTAGGGTCGGGCCTGGCTCTCGGCGTCTGCCATCCCGGCACTCTGGGAGGCTAAGGCAGGAGGATCACAATTGTGAGCCCAGCCTAGGTAATTTAGTGAGAACTTGTCTCAAAACAGCAAAAGAGTTGGGGATGCAGAGGCCCTAGGTTCAATCCTCAATACTGAAAAACAACGAACTGCACTCTGCAAAGGGCCTGCAGGTCTTAGAAGACAGGCTGCAGGTGACGACAGGCCCAGGATGACTACACGTCTACGTTTCGTTCTTTTTTTTTAACCCAGTACTGGGGCTGGGACCCAGGGCGTCACAAATGTCATGCTGGGGAGGGCTGTGCTTCCTGAGGGACAGCTGGCAGCAGGGACACTCGCGGAGGAGAGCACTGCGCGAGAAGCTGAGGGCCGCGGAGGTGGGCAGGACGAGGAGGCAGAAGGGACAGCTGATCACAGGGCAGGACACCAGGGAGGGGCCGGGGCCTGCACAGGGAGGGTTGTCAAGGCCTTGCTCCTGGTCCGTCTCCCCGCCTGCCACGGTTACCCTAAGGCCTCAGAGCAGCGGGTGTGAAGGACATACGTGTGCCTGGCACAGGCAAACGCCCCACAAGCCAGGTGCTCTTCTGGGCAGAGGGACCCACGGGACAAGACAGGGACACTCACTACACACGGGAGCGGCAGGGAGGAGTCCTGGGGTCTGGGAGGAATTTGGATGGCAGGGGGAGGGTTTGGGGGCGCCTGGGACCCAGGCTGGGGTGCCACACACTGCTTTCCACATGGAATTGGCCCCTCTCCAGAAAGAGGGGACTGCGCCTGCCCAACCCTGGCCTGTGTCTGAGCCAGGAACTTTGGGAGGTCAGGGCAACGGGGCCCCCCTACCATGCCCTTGCCAGCTGGGGGCCAAATACCCCCACCCCAGCCTAGATCTCAGGACCTCCCCCGAGCAGGGTGTCCCGGGGGGTGGGTCCTGGCTGAGAACTGTTTTTTGCAGTACTGGGGTCTGAACTGGGGACCTCTGCTCTGAGCTACACCCTCAGCTCTGTTTTGCTTCTTTTTCTGAGACAAGACCTCACCAAGTCACTAAGTTGCCTAGACTGGGGGAACTTTCAATCCTCCTGCCTCAGCCTCCCAGAGTGCTGGGATCACAGTTGAGGGCCACGACACGGGGCTGAGGGCCCCTGTCCTAAGTCAGACCCAAAGCGTGGCACTGCAGAACAGTCCCAAGGCTGGGTGGGAAGGGCAGAGCTCATGGGGACCGACTGACGGACCTCACCTGCTGCTGGGCCTGGATCCTCATGTACTCTGCTCTCTGCTTGCCGTGTTTGCCTTTGTCTGGGCTGCCCGCCTGGGCCTGGGCCGCCTTCAGCCTGGAGGCCCCAGGGGTCACCACCTTCATGGGTGGCACACCGCCGCCACCACCCTGCGAAGAAAGAAACTGGGTTGGGTCAGAGGCTCAAGGGGCCCAAGGCACTCGGGAGGTCTGAGCTGGGCCAGGCGGGGAAGCCAGGTGTCCCACAGGACAGCTCCTGAGCTCCAGCACTCTGGGAGCTTCCTGGGGGACAAGGATGCCCCCACGAGGCTACTTCCCCGGCTCCACGCCTGTTCCTGGCCAGGGGCTCCTTCCTGCGCCTGGGCTGGGGGCTGTCGAGGGGCAGGTGGAGCAGGTGGCAGCCTCAGGCCCACACTGCCCTCATGGGGAGCAGGTGAGGTCTCCCCAGAGGTGGGAAGCGTGTTTCTTTCTTTCTTTGTTTTTGTTTTTTTGGTACCAGGGATAGAACTCAGGATCTTGCACTTCCGAGGAAGGCTGTGGAACCATTGAGCTAAATCCCCTCCCCTGGTTTTTTGGTTTTTTCCATACCGGGGATTGAACAAGGGCCTCTGAACTGAGCTTCATCCACCCCACCCACAACCACCCCACTTCTTTTCAAACTTCCAGGCAGAATCTCACTATGTGACTAAATTGCCTTTGTCGGGCTCCAAGTTTTAAGGTTCCCGCCTCAGCCTCCTACTGTGCTGGGATTCTAGGCACCCAGCGAAGCCTGGCTCTTGGAATCCCCTCAAGTACCAGGTCTGCCCAGAGGGGCTCCGGAGACCCAGAAACACAAACAGAGAAATGAGAGACAGAGTCGGAGACAGGAGGAGGGAGCAAGGGGGTGGAGGAGGAGAGAACTTTATTTGCTGGTTTACAGATACAGAGCAGACAGGGAGAGGACCCCGCACCAGGCTCCTGCAGACCAGCAGGGCTGAGTCCTGGGTGAGCCAGCTTCCCAGCCTCCCCAGGGGCTCTGCCCAAGAACCCTGGTCCAGCTGCAGGCTCCGGAGAGGGTGGGGAGAGGAGAGAGATGGCTGGCACTCCTGCAGCCCTGGCACCCTCCACTCTGAAGGCCCAGAGACTGCAGCAGCATGGCGGTGGGGGGGACAGGAGAGGCAGCCACCTGGGGTCTGGGGAGCAGGGTGGAGGGGACACTGGGGGGTCCTGCAGTGCTGGGGGCTGCGCCCAGCTTGCTCAGGGTGGCCTCCAGCTCCAGCAGCGTCTGCTCCAGGCTGTCCCTGCGTGCTGTGCAGTGAGTCTGCACCCTGTGGCCTTCGGGAGTCTCCTGTGCGGGCCTCTTGGGAAATGTAGGCTCCTGAGTCCCAGCTAGGGCTGGTGCCCAAGGACAGGTGGCTCTGGACAGGCTCTTCCCAGATGCCCTGTCACTCCGGGGCACCGAGCTGCTCCTGGGTCTTGGCACGGGGGCCGGGCAGGGGCCTGAAGCCGCATTCTTGGCCTCAGGTGGGGAGGGGCCACACTCTGTCAGGACGATCCGGGGGACGCAAGAGGCCGGGGATCCCAGGGCAGCCTGGGGGGAAAGCAAGGCAGGGAGTGGTATGAAGCCTGTGAACCAACCTCTGAGCTGGGGTGCGGGTGACAGGCAGGGAAACTGAGGCAGGGAGGTCCTCACTGGGCTTAGCCAGTAAGGTGGAGGGGAAGTGGGGACTAGAAATCAGGTCTCAGGCTCCCTGAGTCTGTTCAGCGGGACAATGACAAGGGTTAGGTGCAGAACTGAGACCATCCGGGCACGCACCTGGCACAGCACTGCACTGCACAGGATGTGAGGCCCCACACAGGCCATTTGCTGACTGTGCTGAGCAGCTGAGACTCTGGCCCTGCCTGGCATGGGGCAGGCGTGGCCAGGTTATGCTGCGCCAAGCTCCCTTAGGCATATTGGTCATACAGTGAGGTCTCCAGTAACCCCCGAGTGAATTCTGGTCTCATTCTGGGTACCAGACTGTGCTGGATGCTCTTTCACAAGCTTCATCCCCAGCCGTTTTAACTTTTTAAAATTGAGCAAAAGGTTTCGCTACATTGCTGAGGCTGGGCTTGCACACGATGATTCTCCTGCCTCAGCCTCCCCAGAAGCTAGGATTACAGACATATACCACAGCACCTGGTGACCTCATCTTTCATAATTACTGCGAATCGCTTCTCAGCCTTTTGGCTAAGATCAAGTGTAATGCTTACTGTGGCCCATGGAATGACCTCCCCTCCGCTGTCCCCATTGTCTAGACGAGGACCTGAGGATGACAGCTGTCACAGGGTCCACCCACCATCTCCGACCTGCAGCTCCTTAGTGGCAGAGCCAGGGTGTGAACCCAGACAGTCTGACTCCAAGCCCTGAGCTCTTTCCACTTAGAGGAGCCAGGGAGGGCTGCATGGGGGTAGCAGGACCTCAGCCACCCTCCCAGGCCACCCACCCAGCCCTGCCACCTGCTTACCTGGAAGTGGGGTGCAGGCTGGGAAGGCAGGGGGCAATGCCATGCTTGCCCGGCTCCACTGCCTGATGGCACCACAGGATGCAGAGTCAGCCAGGCCCGAAGGCCAGGGAGGGGGCCTTGCCTGCCGAGACCCTCACGACTCCCCAGAGCCAGACAGGGCAGGAGCCGGGGCCACAGGCACAGCCGGCCAGGAGGTGCCCCTTCCACATCACGTGTCCCCAGATGACTTCTGGACTCTCTGCACCCCCTCCCAGCAGAGAGCTCCACCTACCACCTGATGCCAGGGGCCAAAGTGACCTGACCTCCAGCCAGGCCAGGATTCAGGCAGAGTCCCTGGGACCGGAGGAGAGTGTGCCAGTCCCTGCCCCTGTGCACACTTCTGTGGGTGCAGACAGCAGCCCCGTGCCCCCCAAATCCCAAGAAAGAATAAAGACAGAGGAAGTGCAGTGGGACAGCAGGGGACCCGAGTTAGAGAGGAGAAAGAACTCCCAGTGCTGAGGCAGAACCAGCAGCCGAGGAGAGGCCTGTATTCTCCCACTCCTGGCTCCTGCTCCTGATGGGGTGAGAGGAGCAGTCGGGAGTCTGGAGGAGCTGCAGGGGCGGCTGTCCAGGTCCCCAGGGCGGGCGAGGCACACGCTGCAGTGGGAAAGCAGAGCCCCTCCCCTGGCACAGCGCGGGGCAAGGCGTGGGGAGGGACTAAGCAAAGGCTTAGAACAAAGTCAGAGTTTTAAATGATTCTGCTTTGTTTTTGTGCTCCTAGGAGTTCAACCCAAGAGCATGCTACCACTGAGCCACATTCCCAGGCCTTTGTAAAAAATTTTTTGAGACAAGGTCTCACTAAGTTGTCCAGGCTGGCCTACAACTTGTGATTCTCCTGCCTCAGCCTCCTGTGCAGCTCAGATTACAGGCCTGTGCCACCACCCCTGGCTCAAAGTCAGACATTTTGGTGCTTGTTTTTTTGAAACAAAGTCTCACTGAGTACTCTAGGCTGGCCTTAAACTCTCTGGATAGCCCAGGCTGGCAGTGAACTCAGTGATTCTTCTGACTCAGCCTCCTAAGTAGCAGGATTTAAAGCCGTGGGCCACCATGCCAGGTTTAAAGTCAGATTTTGAACTAGACTCTAAGTCATTCTGTAAGATCCAAACTCCAATCACAGTCCCACTACTTGGGCTTCAGGCCAGACCTGGGCCAGGCTGCAAACAGGAAGGAAGGGTGCTCAGGCCACCCTGAGAGGACTAGAACCAGGCCTGCAAGGGAATGCAGACTTGGGATCACCGGATGCCCTGGCTGCTGGTCAGCCAGCTCTGTGCCGCCCTTGGCATGGGGTTGGGGGTGCCGCGGGACCAGGTGGCAGCAGGTTAGCGTGAGAGGCGGACAGGCAGGTGTGGAGGCACAGGCAGAGAGCTGTGAGAGGTGGGGCGCCCATTACCTTCCACGTAGGGCCCGGGGCTGAGCCCCTGGGGGGCCCCAGGTCCTGGGGGGACAGCAAGGTGGGGATCAGCTGGCGGTGGGGCGTGGGGGGGAGGGAGGAGACTGAGCTTCTCTCAAACACCTGGGGAGCAGAAGGCAGCAGCTCTGGAGCAGGGGACCCCAGGGAGGAGGGCAGTAGCCAGGGTCCCGGGAGGGTGGCCTGACACGGCACCGGCCCTCACCATGACCACTGACCGGCTCTGCCCTGGTTCTGTCTCCTTGTCCCAGCAGTCCAGGGCCCCAGGGACTTGGGGGACAGGGGCCGTGGACACTGAGTTGGGTGGGTCAGCCCTGGGAGGCCTCAGGACATCTGGTACCAGGCCTTGCCCGGCTCACTGCCTCAGTCTCCCAGATGCGAAGGAGAGGAGTTTTCAGGGTGCAGTGGATGTTGGGGTACTTGGGGAGTCTCCGGAACTACAGTAAAAACCTCCAGCCTCCAAGGAGGACGTGAGGGCCCCATTTTCCAGTGGAGGCAGCGGGAAGGACGGGGTTCGGGAAGCAGCCGAGCCGACCCACCTCCAGCTCCGCGATGATGCGGTCCTCCTCGTCCTCGTCCTTGATGGCCGAGGCCATGATGGGGGGTGTGGAGGCGGGGCGGGCCACTTCGGACACGGCCCGTCGCAGCTTCACCTGGGGCTTCTGCACCTCCAGCTCCTCGGACTCCGCCTTCTGCAAGGGCCAGGGCACCCTCAGGGAAGGCCCCTCCCACCCGGGCCCCTTCCGGAGCCGAGCCGTTTCTGGCTTCCTCCTGCCTCAGCCTCCCAGGCTGAATCAGTACCTTGATGAAGGCCGAGTCCTTCTTGCTGGTGACCACCACCTCCCCGGTGCGCGTGGTGGTCAGCCCATGAGAGGAGGGGAAGCTGCGGCGGGGTGGGGGTGGCGGGGGCGACTTGGAGGGCTTCTCCGTGCGGTAGCGGGGCACCGTCAACTCATCTGCGGGTGGCCAAGGGGCTGGGTCAGGAGCTTGCACCCGGGGCCTCGCCCTGCCTCGCATGGCGGGGGCGCTCCCGAGCCAACCCCTGGGTCTTTCCGGTTTGGGAGCAGGCGGGGCTG
>NW_022900925.1:35706742-35713349 GCF_012274545.1 Fukomys damarensis
CGGCGCCCGCGTCTCCTCCAGCAGCCGATTGATGTCCTTGGCGCTGTACTGGGTCAGCGCGGCCCGCTTCTCCTCCCAGTCCCGCTCTGCAGCCTGTGGGGTTAGAGGTCGGGGTCTGAGGTCAGGACCTAGCGCGCCGTCACTGCGCCTCTTGCCGGCACAGTCCAGGTCGGGGATGGCCTTTAGCAGCTCGGCCTGCGTCTCCTCCAGCAGCCGATTGATGTCCTTGGCGCTGTACTGGGTCAGCGCGGCCCGCTTCTCCTCCCAGTCCCGCTCTGCAGCCTGTGGGGTTAGAGGTCGGGGTCTGAGGTCAGGACCTAGCGCGCCGCCTCACTGCGCCGAGCCCCGAACCCAAAGGAAGCCACAGAAGACTCCGCCCTCTCCTTGGCTCGTCCGCATATCCCGTGAGTCAGAAGTGCTCCGTTCATCGTACACCATTCTTCTCTGTTTTTGGTGGTGCTGGGGATTAAACCCAATGTCTTTGAACTGAGCTGCATCCCCAGCATTTTGTTCTGTTCTTTTTTTTGCTTTTTTTTTTTTTTTTTTTCTTTTTCAGTACTGGGGATCGAACTCGGGCCCTTGAGCTTTTGAGGTAGGCAGTGAAACCACTGAGCCAAATCCCCGGCCCTTTATTATTTTCTTTCTTTGAGTATATTGGTACATGTTAGGGATACAGTACAGTTACATTCATTGTTGGGATCTTGTACCTCTACATGACAGGTCTTGGTTCTCATTTTTTTCCCCTTGTATTTTTTTAAATTTTAATTTTATTTTTTAAATTTTGGGACAGGGTCTTGCTAAGTCATGAAGTTGCCCAGGCTGGGTTTGAACTTTGTGATCTTCCTGCCTCAGCCTCCTGAGTGCTGGGACCACAGGGATGCGCCCTGACGCCCGGCACGCTGCTTCCACCCTTATGGCTTTATAAATAAGTTTTCTGTCCAGAAGGACTAAGATCGCCTTCCTGAGGTTTTCCAGACTTCCATGCCGGACCCTCTTATCCAGACCCCGCCCTCACCCTGCCCCAGCCTGGTCCCAGCACCTCCACAGACACGGCCTTGTCCACGCTGCGCTTCCCAGGAGCATCCAGGCCTTTGGTGGGGTTGCCGCCTTTCGGGGTGAGGGGGGCCCCCTCGGCTGGGCCACTCAGCTCGTGCAGGTTCAGTGGAGGACTCGGGGGCGGCAAGTCGAAGTCCAAGCCCTTGCTGAAGTCCGTCTCGGCCGTCACCTTCTTGGGGGACTGGCTCAGAAGGTTGTTGGGGGGAGGCCACACCCCCTCGTCCGCTTGCCTGGGTGGGGAAGGGGAGCCGTGAGGCCGGGGTGGGAGCCCCCACATAGGGAAAACAGGGCCACGGCCCTGGGGACAGTGCATCGGGACCCCCTGAGGAAGGCTGGGCGTCAGAGACCTGCGGATCTGGGCCAGCGCGTCGGTGACCCCGCGGCAGCGCTTGAGCAGCCCGTCCAGGCGCTGCGGCTCCTCCTTCAAGAATTTCACGGCCTCCACCTCCACGCGCAGCACCACACGCATCTTGCTCTGCAGCCCGGGGAAGTGAGCTGGGGGCACAGGCGGGGTGAGCGGAGGGCAGCCCCACACCCACATCCCGGACGGGCAGGGCGGCGCGCGGCCTCACCCTTGAGGTCCGTCAGAGTCTCTCCCAGCTGCTTCAGCACCAGCGCCTTCTCCTCCAGCTCCGGGCCAGGCATCAGCCGGTGGCTGTGGGATGCGTCCCTCTGCAGCTTCTCCATCGACTTCTCCAGGTCACTGCAGCCACAGAGAAACCCGCTCAGGCCCTGGCCCTGAGACTGCACCGCCATTGGAGAGACAGGAAGGAAAAGCCGCCCACCAGGCCAGCACCATGGTGAAATCAGCGATGCCAAAGGTCAGAAAGAGGAGGCCAAAGAGCTCCCCTGCTAGTAGTGGTTGCTCATGCCTATAATCCTTGCAAGAAGGTGGCTGAGACAGGAGGATTGCCCAGAATTTGAGGCCAGCCTGGGCCACACAGTTCATTCAAGTTCAGTCTGGTCTGTGTAGCAAGACCAGAAAAGGAAAAAACAAAAACGAAGAAGTAACAGCTGGGTGTGGTGGCGCACACCTGTAGTCCTAGCATTAAGGAGACTGAGGCAGGAGGATTGCCGAGTTTGAGGCCAGTCTGGGCTACACAGCAAGACGCAAGAAGGTCCAGGTTCCACTAAGGAGCCTGGTGGCCTTTCAGAAGCGGGCAGGGAGGAGGAGGCAGGGCCCGAGGGTCTCCTGTCTGGAGCACCAGGTGCATCATCTCCCTGCTGTCAAAGGACCCAGCCCCTCAGCCTCCACCCTGGAGCCCAAAACCGCTGTAGGTTTCAGCAACTTCTCACTAAGCTCTTGTCACTTAAGACCCCACATCTCTCCAAAATGTAAATTAAAAAAGGTAATAGGCATCAGGGAGACACAGCAGATGTTTTGCAAATAAGAAGGGGACGGGAGGCCGTGGAGGGGAGGGTGGGGGAAAGGAAAGTAAAAACAGCTACGATGTGGCGTGGACGTTGGCCCGCTCCACGCAATGAATGTAATCCTGACTCGCTACAAACACGCACTGACCGAAACTTTTAAAATTAAAAATAGAGTAATAAAACATAAATGAGGTCAAGTCCCCACCCCTTGCCCTCCCAGAAAGGAGACTGAAATCCAAACTCCCCAGTGAAGCCAAGAAGGGCACAGGGGTGGCAGATGAACATTTGGCTCGACACCTGCAAGAGCCACGCTGCAATCCCAGCCTGCCCTTCCAGCAGAGACCCTGGCCAGTCAGCCTCTGGGCCTCCATCTTCTCACTGGAGATGCCCCTGTGGGCTGGTGGATGGAGCTCCCTGCTGATCCCCAACTGGCTTGCTGCCCTTTCTAGTGCCCTGTCTTGTCTCAATGAGAAGCTCCCCCAGTCCCTCCTCTGGGGTTGAGGCTCTGCCTCCTGACCCGCTCTCCAAACCCTGCAGTTCCTGTTTGCCGAGTTGTGTAACTCTGTGGACCACCGGCCCCAGGCAAGCCAGGTCTGTGTCTTCCAGATTTACCCCCGATTGCCAGTGCTTGGCACAGGGCCTGGTGCCAAGAGATGTCTGGTAAATAACGGGGGATGAACAAACACTTGGACAAAGGAACTGCTACAGCAAGTCCTTTCCATTCTGGTTCCATACAAGAACGACGACAGCCCCGGCCCACACTCGGGACAGGACACACATTTCTGTCAAACCCATCTTCAGGGTCTCAGCTCAAGCCAGGTGCAAGGAACTTGGGCTTTCAGTTCCACCAGCCAGCAGATCTGCTCCCCTTACGGCTGTGTCATAGCAAGTCTTATCAGCAAGCCTTATGTATCTCTAGCTAGAGGAGAACAGACAGGCGGGAGCCACACATTCCCCTGATTCAGCACTATCGAGTAAGAAGCTATCTTGTCCTGAGCACTTAATCATGACGGTCACTAACTTATTTTAACTCACAACAAATCCAGGAGTGGCAACGGTTATTACCTCCAGGTTACAACCGGATGTTCAGACGCCAGACTACATTTCCCATCCTCCCTTGCAGTGATCTACAGCCATGTGACTGAGGTCTACCCAGGGGGCTATGAGTAGTAGATGTCACTTCCAGGCCTGGCTCAGGAGAACCTCCTAGGGGAGCCCGCTCCCTTGCTGATTGCTTGGAAAGAAAACAGTCTTCTACTTGTGGATGGGAAAGCCCCACTCAGCCTGGGCCCTAATTGGCCACTGAATTCCCCAACAAAGAACCACCCTGAGAAGGAAACGAGTCTATCACTTTGAACCAGTATACAATTTGGGAGCTTCTTATCACAGCTGTCCTAAATAATCTTTGCAGTACTGGGGATTGAACCCAGGGCCTTATGCTGAGCTAAATCTGCAGCCCTTTTACATTTTTTATATTGAGATGTAGTTCAGTTTTGTTATGTTCTTTCTCAGTACCAGGGATCGAACTCAGGGCCTTACACTTGCAAGGCAGGTGGGGTGCAACTGAGTTAAATCTCTGGCCCTCATTTTTATATGGAGACAGGGTCTCATTAAGTTGCCCAGGCTGCCTCAGCCTCCCAGTGGCTGGGATTATAGGCCTGCAATACACCCAGCTTGCCCTAACTAATAACTCAGGCTTTGGCATATAAAGAAGAAAGAGGCTCAGAGATTAACCAGTCCATGGCTACAGACCCATTCTGTGGCAAAGCGCTATGTATGGAGTCTGACCTCAGCCACCAGCAGCGGCATCTCAGTCCACGCTGGGCAGTGGGTATGCACCGTCCTCCGCAGCTCTGCACACCACAGAGGGAAGATCATCTCTCCCTGCCTGTGTGTGTGACACCTGACTGCTTCAGGCCCGGCCAGTTTTGTTAAATGTCACCACTCCCACATGTCACTGTGAAGGAGAAGACAACTTCACTTGAAGGACTCTGGTGAGCTTCAGGAAGAGAGAACACTGCAACTCTCAAGTAGAAGGGACTGGGCTCAACCTACACTCTCCTTAAAAAGACACTGGATGAAAAATGGCTAAGAGAGCCAGGCATGGTGGCCCCCACATAATCCCAGCTACATAGGAGGCTGAGGCAGGAGGATTGTAAATTTCAGTCCTACTTGCACAATTTAGCAAGACTCTAAATTTAGCAAAATTAAAAAAAAACTTTTTAAAGTCAAAAGGCTTTGGGATTAATCCCCACACCACCAAAAAGAAAAAGTGGCTGAGGGCTGCTGTGTTGCTCACTTGTCTGGCATGCGCAAAGCCCTGGGTTCATTCACAGCACCATAAGAATGAGTAAACGAATGGATGAATTCATGGCTGTGCTTTTCAGATGTTCACTTCGTCCTGGGAGGGTTTTGAGGCAAGGCTGGGACGGGTCCAGCTACATAGGCTTCACTTGTGAACCAGAGATGCGATTCCCATTTTGCACTGGGCAGGAGTCTCTGCTGGGAGGGCGGAGAAGCCGGCCACAGGCAGATTTCCAGGTCCCACAGGGAAGCTGTCTGCGTTCTGGGTTTGATGAGGGGCAGGGGTTGGGGTGTCTGTGAATCCCTGGATCTCATAACGGAAAGTGAATGAATCTGCCCTTTTATCTCTCCTGCCTCTGTGCTTTTACACTTCCTCTGATGTCTTCCTACAGTTCCTCCTTTTGAAAGTTCTGACCCAGCTTCCCCAGTGGAACGGAAGAGACAAGGACAGGACAGGTGGGTCTGAGGCAGCGGGGAGAGGGGGCAGGTGGGCTCTGCTGTGCTTGGCCATCTGGCTGCAGCGTCACCAGCGATCACCCCTGCGGTGTGGGGTGGCTACTGCCCGTGTGACTTCACCTCAGCCACACACAATCACGGGGACCCTGGCCTCATACCTTGGTATGGACCCTGGGCTGACAATTACTGGCCTTCTCAGGGAGCCCCTTAGAAGGGTTCCCGATATGACTCAGAGACAAAACTGGGCTCCTTTGAGTAGCTCTTGGGCTCCTTGGGGTCTCTGAATACAACCCAATCCCTATCCGAAAAGAACGGCAAAAAAAAAAAATCTTCATACAGGACTCAGATAAAGACACTGAGGGGTGCAGGGGGCGGGAACTGCCCTGATCACACGGTCCCCAGGTCCCTCAGAGAAGCAGGAGACCGACCAGGCATGGGCAGCGAGGACACAGGCCCACAGAACATGGTGAGACAAGGCACGGTGACGCCCTGGAGGCACGGGGAGAGAAACGATGCACCAAGGTCTTCGGCCACCTAGGACCGCCTCACACTGTGGCCAAGCTGCAGACTGGCCAGGTGAGTGGGGACAGCGTGGGATCGCTTTCGTTATGGGGCCTTGGGGGAGTGATTGCTTCCTCTCGCAGGATACGAAATCCTCTACCCTAGTATCCACTACGGGAAAGCACTCCCTGCACGGTCCGTGAAAGTGCCCAGACAGAGTCCTGGCTGGCAGCCGTTTTTCTCGTCCCCTTTTAGTTGTTCTTTGTTAATAAGCTTCCCTCCTCTACCCGTGGTTTTGTTCTTCAGCACCACAGAACGCAGCCCGCCGCTCTGTAACACGAGTGCGCTCCTCGGACAGCGGTAAGGGCCCTCTCCCTGCACAGGCGCCGGCCCACAGCATGGCGACCAGACAGCCATTTGCTAGATTTGGCTCCGAGACTGTCTTGTCCACGGCTGAGCGCTTGGGGTGGGGCGCTCTGGTCCTCCCTTCTTCCAGAACACGGAAGCCCGGCTTCAGCGGTGCCAGGAAGGGAGGAGGCTCTCCCTTCGCTAGGGCCGGTCTGGGGGACTAAGACTGGTGTCGACAACGCCCCAGTGCTCTGCTCCCCAGGGACACTGTGCGTGGGGCACAGCCTAGAACGAAAGCAGGCAGAGGGCAGAAGGAGATCAGGCAGCGGCCCACAGGGGCCACGGGGGTGAAGCTGAGGCCACAGCGAAAGCAGGCACCAGGCCAGGAAGAGAAATCGGGAATTGTGCCAGATGATCAGAGGTTTGTGGGTCACAGAGAAGCCAGGCCACGGCGGAGGAGGAAGTCAGGCTTCCGAACAGACGCACGTCGCCGCGAAGGAGATGCGCTCCCGGGGAAGGCAGGCGGCGGGTCCCCCGGCGCCCGGGCCCCTCCCTCCCTGCCTCGCGCCCA
>NW_022900925.1:35713606-35713987 GCF_012274545.1 Fukomys damarensis
GCGGGGCTCCACGGGCCGAGCAGAGTGGGCCGGTGGGGAGGGGCGGAAGGGTGTCAGGGAAGTTGTGGGACAGCAGAGGCGAGACAGCGGGACGGGAATATGGGGGCCCTGGGGGTGCCGGCTGTGGCCGTGCGGCTGTGGCTCGGAGCTCCCTGCATGGGTGAGGGGCTGGGAAGAAGGGCTCAGCACTGGGGCTGACAGTTTGAGGAGATCCGACCCAGTTCCAAGCCCGGCTGGCGGGAGGTGGGCGAGATCTTAGCCAGATGGCCACGGCCCGCCCCCTCCCCAGCCTGTCTCTGCGCATTACCCTCACCTGATGAGGAGCGGGCACGGCGGTGCCAGGCTCCTGACAGGTGGGACCATCTGCCAGGCGGGGCGGGG
>NW_022900925.1:35714420-35716010 GCF_012274545.1 Fukomys damarensis
TCTCCGCAGGGGCGCCGCTGGCCGAGGGCGCGGGAGGGCCGGACACCGGGGTGGCTCCACTGCTGCGGCTGCCTGACCCGCACGCTGTGGAGAGGGACATTGAGGATGGGAGGAAGGGCGCACAAAATAAGCCTGAGACACCAGGGCAGATCCTCCCCACGCGGGACCTCACCCTGTAGGTAGAGGCACACAGCCTCCTTGTGCTCACTGGGCTGCAAGGCACCAGGCAGTGGCCTCTTGGACTAAGATGACTTCTCATTTATCCCCTGAAGGCTCACTGACGTCATGACTGGGTGATACCCACTTTCTAGACTGGGAGACTGAAGCTCAGGGCAAGGACTTGTGGGGCTGCGGGGCAGGATCACTCACGTGCTGAGGGGGTGGCTGCCCCGTTGGAGCCTTCAATCTTCTCACTGTGGCACAGGGAAAGAAAATGGCCATCGGGGGTCCATGCGAGCCCCAGACCATCAAAGCAGAGATGTCATCTCCAGCTCCCCGAGAAGCAAGGGACTCGTGGTCACCCAGTGACACATCGACAGAGCCCAGCCCACACTCCTAATGCCCACTCCCCCACTTCCAGCTCCAAGCCCAGACCCTGGCTGTGGTGGCGGAAAGGGGCTCACCTTGGGGTTTCAGGCTCTGAGCCCCGAAGGAGGGCGCTCTGTACCAGGCCCGTGAGACTGGCGATCTGCTTCTCCATGGCCTCCATGCGCTCCCTGTGGAGGCGGTGGCTCTCAGCAGCCCTTCCCCAGCCAGGGTCCCTCCTGCCCAGGCCCCACTCCTAAGACTGGTGACCACAGCAAATGTCCTTCCATCCCCAGCTTGCCTAAGGACCAAGCCCCCGTGTCCCTACTGTGTGTCTCCAGTCGACCTCCCCCTGCTGGGTGTGGCCCCCACACCTCCCTCCCTATGTCCTCAAGCCATCCCAAAGCCCTGGTAGCCTTGAGAAGCACCCCCTCCCCCTAGAGCAGAGCAGGAACTGGCATCAACAGAACCCAGATCTCTCTGTTTTGAAGGATAGAGGGACAGGGTCTTGCTATGTAGCCCAAGCTACCTGGAACTTACAATGATTCTCCTGCCTCAGCCTCCTGAGTGCTGGGATTACAGGTGCACACCACTACACCTGGCACTGTCCCCGTGTCCCTCTTTCTCACCAGCATCCCTCTCCAGGATACTCCAGCTGGACCTGTGCTGGACAGCTCTAGGGCTGGGCCTAGACAGGCTGGAAAGGCCCTGCAAAGGGCTGGCTGGACCCCTTATCTACTGTTGGGGAAACCAAGGCTCGGGTAACAAATGCAAACCCGGGTCTCCAGCCTGGGCACCTCTCGCCCACCCCTTGAAGACTTGCAGATGGAAGGGAAATGACACTGGACGTCTCTCCAGAGACCCCCTGCACCGCCCCTGGCACCCTGGGACCTCTGAGCCTTGGAATGGTACCGGTCAGCCCCGCCCACCCCACCGTCGTGAGAGACCCTCACCTGGTCTCCGCGTCTTTGGCTGGCACTGGTGGCCCGAAGCCCACGAGCGCGCGCTCCCCAGGCCCGGGGAAGAGCTCCGGCGGGGGGACCCCGGTTGCAGAGGCGCCCCCGG
>NW_022900925.1:35716675-35717744 GCF_012274545.1 Fukomys damarensis
GCCCGGGCGGAGGCGAGCCAGACGCCAGGTGCGGGGCCGGCGACAGGTTGTTGAGACGCCGCGTGGGCGACGACTCACGCGACGCGTACACCATCTCTCTCTGCGGAAGACACCCCAGGATCCCACGGACGGGTCACAAAGGGGTCCCTGCCACTTGCTTCCACCATCCCCAGGAAGTCCCGCCCGTTTTTGTCGCATCCCGGACCCCTTTCCATCAGGGTTCCCAGGATGGGGGACAGTGGCAGCTGGAGAGCATGGACAGGTGCCACCCTTAACCCACGCCATGGTGGGCGGGCAAGGGGAAGGGGCGGCTCAAAGACGGGCCTGTTGGCGAACTTCGGGTGGGCGCGCTGCCACCAGCGAAGGGGAACGGGAAGGGCTCCCGCAGGACCCCACAGTTAGCCTCGCTCCTTACCTCCCTTCTCCAGGTCCCTGACATCCTCCTGCACTCCATCTGCGGGGATCCACCCACCCAGTCTCCCCAGTGCCCCGGGCATCCCGGCTGTACCCGGAGGTCCCCGTTGGTGAGGTGGGATCCGGGGAAAGCAGCGTATAGCGGCTCCTTCCTGTAGATCTTGATAATACTGCGGTCTTGGATGTCCCTGGGGGGGTACAGAGGGTCATCGTGTGTCCCCCAGCCTGCACAAGGGGGAGGGGGAGGACCTCCAACCCCTTCCTAAGTCCTTTGCGCTGCCAGCCACGCCCTGCACACAGCAGCCCCACCTACCCCCACCCGGCTGTTTTCCGGTTGGCCTGGGCGAGGGAGGGAACCCGCTAGGGCAGGAGGGTTAGAGAGGGAGGAGGGGAAGGGGAGGCCGCGCCCACCGAACGTCCTCCAGCTCGTAGAAGACGTTGCGCGCCTCGTCCTTGATGAGGATGGCGGTGTTGGGCGACTTGAGCATGCCCATGGTGAGCTTCTGCGGGAACATGTGCGCGATGAGCGCGTGCAGCGTGTCCAGGCTGCTGACCTCGTGCGTGATGTGCACGCGCCGCGTCTCCTCCCCGAACTGCAGGAACAGCACCCCTGCGGAAGACACCCGGGGCTGGCTGTCACGGCCGCCGCCGCGCC
>NW_022900925.1:35717852-35724725 GCF_012274545.1 Fukomys damarensis
GCTGAGGCCCGACGCCGCCCCCGAGTGAAGGTGAACCCAAGCGCTCATACTGCCGGCTGCCCGATCACCCACTCGACTCCGGGCAGCTGGAACCCGGACCGGACGTGGGATGGGACGGGGCAGCGCAGGTGACGCAGAAACAGCGGGGTGCTAGGGAGACCGAGGGGGCAGAGAAAGGAAGTAGGGTTGGAGAGGGCGGAGAGACAGCATAGGGACGGGATAGCGAGGGCGAGGGACCCGGAGGTTTCGAGGGGCGGGGAGATCTGAGCTGGGGCAGGGCCGGAGGAGGAGCCTTAGGCGGAGGCGGGGGACGCCCAGGTGGGGCCGTACCTGGCGAGCGCAGTTTGGTCTGGCTGGCAGAGCGGGAGAGGGGCAGGCTCTGGCGGAAGCGGTTCATCCTGCTGAAGCCCAGGGGTAGCTCGGCCTCCGACATGGTCTCCAGTGACTCAGCCGAGGCGTAGGACAGCTTGGCTGCCTGGTCTGCCAGTCCCGGCTGGGCTCCCTGAGTGTGGCGCGAGCTGCGGGTCTGCAGGACAGGGCAGGGCGATTGGAGCTCAGCCTCCGCCAGCTTACAGGAAGCCAGCCGGCCAGCGACTCACACACACCCACAGGAGGGGCTCCTGCACTCCAGACCTCCTGTGTGCCTGCAGGACAGTCCTCCCAACTCTCGGGGCCTTGGTCTCCCCGGACACCTAGCAGGTTAGCACTGGACAGAGGACTCCGGCACCCCGGGAAGCCAGTCAGGAAACCGTCAGAGCGGGAGCCTCGGGCACGCCTGCTATTTTAAGCTTCCAAAGAACAACAACAAGAATTTGTCACCGAGGTGAGCAGCAGAATCGTTGAGCAAATTGGGACATTAGTTCCAGACATTAATTAAGCGGCGGGTTTATGAGCGGCGAATTTATTCAGAGAGCTGGGGTGGGGAGAACGAAGCAGGGCCCAGGGACAAAGCAAAGAGAGTGAGGAACTCTGGGGTCCTGGTGCTGGGAGGTGTGGGCCATGGCGGAGCTGGCGCGGACAGTGTCCTTGCTTCAGAGTGACCAGGACAACCATCCCAGACCCCTCAGAGCCAGCAGACTACCTGCCTGGCCCAGTGCGAATGTGGAGCCCGGCGTGGTACACAGGAGCACCCGGCATGCGTGCCAGGCTCTGGTCCCTCCCTGCCAAGCACAAGCTGCTAAGAGCCAGCCAGGCCCCAGCAGGGACACCCCTTCCCTGAGGTACAGCTGAGGGGACCTGGCTAGGGGTCGGAAGGGTGTCCCAGGTCAGCGCGATGCTCTGTCCTGGGGGGAGAGGGGTGTCACACTATGCTTTCAATTGTTCTTTAAGAGCCTACTAGGGCTGGCGATTCAGCTCAGTGGCACCGCGCAAGGTCCTGAGTTCAATCCCTGGTACCACACACTCAAAAAAAGAGCCTCGTTTTGGCTGAAGCCCGGGGCTGTCACCCGGGGACACAGCCCCTGCCCTTCTTCCCAACTCTCCCCTAAAACCGAGTCGCTGTACATTTATTTAAGGGAGTAAGATGATGAATGAGACCCACATCAGTCCGTGTTATATATATTAAATGCATGGATACATTATATATACATTTGTTGTCACAAAAATCATGTTGCGCCAGGCATGGTGGTGCATGCCTGTGATCCCAGCATTCAGGAGGCTGAGGCAGGAGGATCGCTGTGAGTTCAAGACCAGCCTGGGCTACACAGTGAGACCCTACCTCAAAAAAACAAATCAAACCAACAAACAAAAAGAATAACGCTGACCAATTTTTTTTTTTTGTACAGGGGATTGATCTCTGGTTCTTGTGCTTGCAAGGCAGGCGCTGGAACCACTGAGCTAAATACCCGGCCACCAATTGTATTTTTCTGTAAAATCATCTATTTTTAACAACGAATCACTCAAAACCATTAACACTGGTTAGCTTTGGATGTTGAGAGAAAGCTTTCATTTTTAACTTTATACAATTCTCTACAAAATTGAGTGAAATGTCCAAAATCGGAATGTATTACTTTTATAATTTAAAAAAGAGCAATAAAAAAGCTTCTCTAAAAAGGAATAATTTATTCTCCTCTTCGGCTATTTCCCCAAATCCTGATTAACCCTAATTAATCTCTATCTTCCTATTAACTCGATTTAATGTTCCAATTGGATTAGTGCTCTTGAAAAGAGAGAACATCTCTCTCCAATTGGCATTATGCCCAGCTGTCCCCATGGTGGCCTTCAGAGCTTGGGGACATGGAAGGTCAGAGTTGGGGTCATCACAGGCTTCCAGCTTTGAGCACAGTGTCTTGCAGTGGGTGGCAGGCATCAGGGAAGGAGGGGGCAGTGTGGGAAGCACCCCCCACTGGCAGCCCTGTGAAGGGTGGCAAGCCCTGTGGCACTATGGGGAACCAGGGCTGGGCTGGTGGTCCCAGGGTTGCTAGGCAACTGAAAGGTCAGTGGCTGCCAGGGCTGGGTGGGAGACATGGGGCGGGAAGGGATGAAGGGAGAGGCTGACCGGACAGCAGCTGCCTGGGAGACAGCTCTCCAGAGACAGTGGGGCCTCGGTGGATGTGGTGAGTATGGTTACGGGGTCCCAGGAAGACCAGGGACGGTGGCCTGAGGCCAGGCAGCATCAGGACCAGGGAGTCTCAAAAGCCACCTGCAGACTGGGGGCGGGGAGCACTGGGGAGCTTGGAAAACGCACCGCACTCACTGGGGCAAAATTCTGCAGGTGGAGGCCTGGGGACCAAGAAGTTTTAGAAGTTCCCATGGTGACTGGTTTTAGAGCCCAGAGTCCCGATTCTGACAGCTGATGAGGCAGCTAGCACATGAGGCTCCCTGCAGGCTGGGTGCTGCTTAGAGCAAGCATTTTCTTGCCTTTTTTCTATCTTTACAACATCCCTATGGTGCAGGCATTGTTCTCCTTTACAGAGGAGAAACTGAGGCCCAGGTCGTTACATAAATTGCCCTAAGTTTGCCGGCTACTTAGCAGCAGGCTGGGCTTCGCCACCAGGCAGCTCTGGCTCTCAGGCCCTGCCCTTCACCTCTACACAGCTCCTGCGTCCTCCAGAGGCTGAGCTTCACCCACTTTCTAGGATTCGTGGTTCCCTGACTTGAGGGCCCTTGCACTGCTCCAGAGCAGGCGGGCGAGCAAGCCTTACGGGGGATGCAGGGTGGGTGCCCCCTGCCCATCATGATGCTGGGGAACCCAGAGCTGGAGACTCCGGGAGCCAGGCAGCCATCGAACCTGCTCCCAGCTCTGAGCCCAGGGCACAGGGGATGGGCGAGGTGCCCGAGAGGGGCAGACAGTGCCCAGCGCTGGACGATCCAACCTCTCCCAAGGAGGCAGGAGGCCCCATCCCTGGCAGAAGGTCTCAGGTACAAGGCTGTGAGTGCCTGGCACTGAGCAGGTCCCCCAGGGAGGCCCAGTCCCTGCCTCAGAGCAGCAGCCTCTAGCTGCAGGAAATGGCAGGCAGCCTTCTTGCTCCAAAATGCCCCCGGGGGCTGCAGAAACTTGGGGACAGAGGGTGAGGATCTCCAGCAGGGGTGGCCCAAACTCCCCCTCTGGGTCCCAAGCCCCTGGCAGGTGAGCCCAGATTTGCGTCACAGCAGCCACAGCCTGCAGCCCGACGCCACCACCCGCACCAGCGGGGTCCGTGCAGACGCGCACCCCGGTGCCAAGCATGTGCAAGGGAGGTGGGGAGGGGATACATGCAGTTGTCATGGCAGCAGAAGCATGGACACTGACCTTGAAACTCCAGTAGTTTGGCTGCTGATGGAAATAAGAGAAGAGATGGTTAAGGGGGCTGGGAGGGGCAGGGCAGGGCAGAGACCCTTGGAGCGCGGTCCTCAGCCCTGGCTCGAAGGCCCTGCACCCTCCCAGGAGCAGGAAGGAATTCCTCTCCACTGGGACCTGGTCACTAAGGTGTCCCCAGGATGGGCAGGCTGCAAGCCCGCTGGTGGGAGCAGGAGAGAACATTTTCAGATGTTGATGGCCCATTCCAGCTAATAGGAACTATCCTGAGAGCCACAGGTAGGAAGGTCACAGATGACCACGACATAGGGACCCCATGAGCTTCCAGAGGGACAATGATACGTCACGGCTATGGGGTCACAGGCGACAGCAGCCGGTTAGGGCAGGCCAGGGAAACTTCCTGAAAAGGTGGCCTTGGAGCCGGGTCCTGGAGACCGCGGGTGGAGACGGGGCAGAGGGGCGCACAGCGGAGGGACAGCCCCGGGAGGGAGCGACAGACACTCGGAGCGCAGCCTGGGGGGAGTAGGTTGGACGGCGGAGGGGGCTGAGCCAGAGTCCAAGGAGGTTTAAGTGGGGGTGGACAGGGAGCAGGAGTGTGCGATGTGGAGGAGCCCCACAGCACTGAGGCAAGGGTGGTCCTGCGCGGCGGGATGGGCCCGAGTCACGGGAGAAGTGGACAGTGACACCCCCAGCACTGGGCAAGAGGTGCGGTGCTGTGGGCAGCAAAGGGAGTGAAGGAGACTGGATCAGGCACAATGCCCTGCAGCGGGAGAGATGGCAGAGGTGCCACCTGCGTCCTTCCATGTCCCTGGAACGGGGCACCGAGATTCATGCTGCATGACCTGGGGTCGCCCTGCATTCCCTAGAGACCAGCAGGCCCTTCCAGATGGCTACAGACGAGGCAAGGCGGCCCTGGGCCGGACTGGTTCTTGGCAAAGCTGAGCGCGCCCTGCTGACCGGTGCCAGCCTCAGCAAGAGGACAGAGCAGCAGATGGCCTGGCCCTGGGGCGCCTGGCGTGAGCAGACAAGATTCCCCAGGCCTCAGTCACCAGCAGAGGACAGCGACATCGGGGGTTCCTGACGGAAGAACTGCCACCTGAGCCAGTCCTGTGCCACCGGACGTTTTCACGGCAGGGGAGGTAGAAAGGGGCCGAGGACGGCGCACTGTGGGGGGAGGCTTTGCCCTTGGGTGGGGGTGACACAGGCGGTTCACCTGACAGGGCTGCCCCCATGAGAACACAGTCTACGTCTCCACCAAGCACTGGATCCAAAACATAAAGAAACCATCACACTCCAGGAGTGAGAAGCAGACAGCAAAGTCTGTACCCTAGCCAAGGCCTGGAGTAATCTGTGGACGCAGGCCACCCCCGGGGGTGCAGGGGGGCTGAAGGCTCCAGCCACAGTGCTGGTGGCCGTGGAAGGGGAGGGTGGTGGAGGGAGTGGACGCACGGGGGTGGGCAGAGCCAGGCTGAGGGCACCAGGGGGTTCCTGTGGGAGTCACCTCTGCAGAGAAGACCCAGTGGCCTCACCCGCCTCTGCCACTTTACAGGGCACAGGCCACACGGGCAGCCTCAGCTCTGCACAGAGCGGTGCACACACATGCACTGCGGACACACCCACAGCAACGGGACACACTCATCGGCAGAGACAGCGTCCCCAGCGGCCCCAGAAACCCAGAGGTCCTAGGGACACCAGCACCCCGTGCGTACACGCACCCCAGGCCCTGACTCATGCACACATGCTCTCACGGGCACCTACATAACCAGCCGGGGGGAAACAGCCAGAACGGCACACAGCACACTCTCGGCTCAGGAAAAAGCCCTTCATCTCCTTCCTCCTCCTAGCTGGGGCCGGCGCCTCCAGCCACCTCTGCCTGTCCCAGGCTTATGATATCCCATACATCATGTGCCAAATAGGTGACTTCTTGAATCCAAAGAAGCCAGAGATGCCCCTCCTTCCAGGGTCAGCACAGTGAGTTCGGGGTGCCCTGTGCAGGTGACCGGAACCCACCTGAAATACAGCCCGGGTACAGCTGTCCCCTCAGTGTGGGTCCCAAGCCTGTACCCCGCACGAGGCAGTCGCCCGGAAGGAACTGATCACAAAACAGCCCAAGGGGAGGACAGGGTGGTATCAGTGCCCCAGCAAAGGTCCATCCATCGAGCCCCAGGAAAAGGCAGATGGAAGAGACACGAAAGTGCTTGGGGAACTTGGACATCTGAGGGACACTGTGATCTGAATCCTGGGACCTCTGGCTCAGCCCTGTCCTCAATCAGAAAAGTGGGGAGAACAAGCCGCTTCCACACCGGCCCCCAGGAACCAGGCACATGGTCTCCTGGCAACTCCAGGTCCCCAAAGCGGGAGCTGCAGGGAAGGGGCCACTGGGGAGGCGGCCAGCTCTTCTCCTTCCCTGGGTGCTACTCCTGTCCCTCTCGCCCAACTTCCAGCCCCCTTTCCTGGTTGTGGGTTTCTGCTGTGCCCAGCCCAGCGCCCAGTTTGGAGCAGGCCCTCAGCCAAGTGGCAAGGAAAAAAGGAGCAGCCCGGGGGAGGGGTGCAGCTCAGGCCCTGCTCCCCGACCTCCTGGCCTGTTTCCAAGGAATTCCCAGCCCCAGAAAAGCCCCGTTTGGAGGTCCGGCTGGCCAACGGGAGAACAGCCACTACCCAGCAAAGCGGGAGGGGGTGAGGGAGGAAGGGGCTTCGAGGGGACCGTGCAGGGACAACCGCTGGCGCTGGCAGGGAAGACACCTGCGGAAGCCGGCGCACACGCGCGGGAGGAAGATGGAAGACAACCTTCCCTCGGGGCAAGGCTCTCAGAAAGGGGGAGGGGCTCCCCGGGGACCTCGCAGGCCAGCGAGCGGCTACAAACAGCTCTTTCCCGCTAGGGGCCGGGTGTGCACGCCCCTCCTTCGAGCTCTAGGGTTGCCCCCGCCGCCCAGACCCCCTACCCGGCCCTAGGAGGTCGGGCTAAGCCCGCTGGGACCCAGCCGGGCCAGCCAGGTCCCTGCCCTCTTCGGCCCGACGTCCCCGGTAGCAGACGCGCGCGTGACCCCTCCTTGACCTCGATCCCCACAAAGAACCAGGGGGGAGCAGCCCACGGGTGCGCACCCTGGAGCGCACCGGCGCACACACCCACCTCGAAC
>NW_022900925.1:35725352-35729547 GCF_012274545.1 Fukomys damarensis
ACAAATTTGCTGCCATACTGTAGGAATTACATGGGATCTTATTATTCTGTTATTTAGTTGTTTTTGTTGATTTTCTGATCTCTCATGATTTTTGGAGTAAAGTGGGCCTTTATGGAAATACTCCCACTATCCTGATCTCTTTTGCACCAGATTTTAACCCACTACTAAGTATCTACATCTATTAAATATTCTTATTTTGAATATATTTCTTTTCGACCAGCCCGGCGGCGTGGAGGAGGGGCAGCGGCTGGGTCCCTTCCCAGGGTCCCCTTCACCATCCCCACCCCCAGCATCTGACCTACCGCCACTTTCCCAGCCCCCAGTGCCCTCTCCTGGGGTCTCAGCTGCGCACCTCTGCCCTTTTAATCCTGCCATGTCTTCATCGCTGGCAGTGTGGGAGGCCTAAAATGATGAAGTTTCCTTGATGGCCTCTGATCCTGCCTCTGCTGTGTGACTCTGGCCCTTTGCCCAACGTCTCTGGTCCTCTGCCTCAGCCCTGGGGCAGTAGTGTGATACCCTATGGGTATGCAGTGGCCCTTCTTGGGCACACCACCCTCCCAGGTCATTACCAACCCAGGGCAAAGGTCCCCAAAAGCTCTCCCTTCCCCCATAGGAGCAGACTCCAGATGGGGAGAGACAAGGATCTTCCCAGGGGACAATGCTCTCAACACACCCAGCCCCCGCCTGCCCTGCCCGCACCCTAAGACTCCTTCCAGGAGGACCATGAACACAGGGCACCTGCTCTCTGCCTGTCCCATCCACTCTGGCCCCCTACACCCTTGGTACCCAGCAAAAACATCCCTGTCCCTAAATTCAGCCAAGATGGAGGCACGAGCCGGAAAGAAAGCAGGCTAAATGCCCATGAGTGGTGCCAACTTACAGCTAGAACTTGGTCGTGCCCCGCTCAAACGCCTATGCTCTGGAAACTTTTGCTTCCTAGGTGATCAGTTTGCTCTCGTTTCATTTTCCTTGAAAGTGTCAAGCCCTGTCACCCTTCTCCAGGAGGCACAGGTATGAGAGGATGCATCCCCAAGTCCAGACCGCCCTGAGCTGCCCCTCCCCATGGCACCCCGACTCCTGGGCCTTCCTCCTCCCTGGGCCATAGATTCCTATTTTCCCCTGTCCCTGGCCTGGCCTGACCTGGGGGACCAGCCCCTGGAGTCCTAAGCGTCCTTCTCTCTACACTGAGGTCCTCCTCCTCACCAGGGAAACAGGCCTGATGGGGAACACGGGACCAGTGGCTTGATGTCTCATCTTCTAAAAACTGAGATTAAGCCTTGGACCTGGCAAGGGGATGGGGGGGTGAGGAGGGGGTGATCACATGCAGAACTTCTGGTTGGCTCAGCTCGGAAGTGGGGAAGAGGTGTGGCCAGGGGACTAAGGTGATTTTTGGCAGAGGAAAGAATAAGAGGCCCCTGAAGACCTACAGAGCAGACAGGGTTCTCCTGTTTAAAGAGGAAAGGGATATAATATGACTTTAAATTCTGAACATCGTCTGTCAAAAACTTCCTCCAAACCAAGCAGGTATGGGGAGTCAGGGGCAGGGAATTGGATGGTCAGGGGACATGTTGGTACAGGCTACAGAAGTCTCCTGAAATTGGGGGGGGTGCAAAATAAAAATTTGGAATATCCCCCCTCTAAAAATTAAAAACCAAAAAGCCTCCCCAAAGCCGAGCCCGCCGTGGGTCTGGGGCCAGGCGGGAGGTGTGACTCACCTGGGCGGGCTGGCCAGCCCCACAGGGCGTGGAGTCACCATGCAGGTGGGAGCAGAGGGAGCTGAGGAGGCACACGGGGTCCACGGTCCAGCCGCCAACCTGCGTGTGTGAAGTGGGGGACACCCCATTAGGGGGAGCCGCTGGGGCAGGGTGGGGCAGGGTGGGGCACTCCTGGGGCAGGCGATGGCACAGTGGGTCCCTTCCCTCAGCCGCGGGCCGCGGGCAGGGCCTGGGGTCTGCTTGCTCTCACACAGGGGATCAGAGGACAGGGACGGCCTTCCCTGAAGACACCCCCTGGAAGCTGTCTGTCCGGACCCTGACGGCACCCCGCCTCCTGTCCCCTGCACACTCAGCCTTCTCCCTCTGCTTCCTCACCAGTGTGTCACCTCCGCCTCACGGAGAAGGGGACCACTGGGCAGGAGTGGCCTCCCTCCAACATCTCTGCCCCAAAAGCTCATCTGTCTTTCTTTGGTCTCTTGTCTTTCTCTCTTTAATACCAGGAATCAAACTCAGGGCCTTGCACTGCTGAGCTACATCTGTGACCCAACAACATCTGTCTTTCTTGCCATCTCTGTGGAAATGACGTCCTTCTACCCCGGAGCCCCAGGGCCTGACCCCTCTTTGCCCGGTACCCGGACCTCTGACCCTCACCTGCACCCTCTCTCTCCACCCGTTCCTCCTTCCCTGAGTGCTGGCTGTGCCACACTTAGACACCAAGCACTCTGTGCCGAGGGAACCAGCCGGGCCCTGTCACTCACCCTCCTGGGGAGGGAAGGCCGTCTGACAGACAGAGGAAGGGAGGGAGCTGAGTGGCGAGCTCTGACGCCCCCGGAAGCGTCTGCTGCGTGCTGAGCACCCCACTACTATCATGCCGGGTGCCACAAGGCCCACAAACACATCCATACCCTCGCGCCAGGCCTGCGCCCCTCGAAGCTGCCGCCTGGCTGCCCCATCCTTTTCCGGCCAAACCCCCCAGACAGGTGTGTGGCCACGGCTCCCAGGCCCTGGCCGTCCCCATCATCCTGACCCTAAATGAGCTGTTCCTCCGCTACACCAGGGGGAACCAGCTCAGCCCCGTGGACCCGCGGCTCCAGATGGCTGTGCCTCTGCCCACACTTGGACCCGCAGGGCCCTCCCTCTTCATGGCGGCAGAGCTCCTGGTGCCCCTCTCCGACCATCACGGCTCTCTTCCCCACCCCACTCAGCTCTGCCTGGCTGGCCCTGTGCTCCCGCTCTTAAATCTTCCGCACACCAGGCCCTCTGGAGTTGGTCTGTGCGCATGCGCCAGGGGCGTGGCTCTGGAGGCCCCGCCCACACATCTCCTACTTCTATTCCTCTCGCCTCCCTCAAGCCTTTCCCACATAGCTACCGGGATCTCCCTGTCACCCGGGTGTTTTCTGTCATTGCCTCTTCCATGCCGGCAGCAAACAGCCCTTGCTTAGTGCCCCCATCTTTCCTCCGCCCTCCTTGATCCACTCTTCCCTTCTTTCTCTCCTCCTCACCATCAGAAACAACCCTCTTGGTCCCCACCGTCCAGCCCCATTTTGTCAGTTGTCCCCATGCATCCCGCTGCCTCCCCCAGAGCCTTCTGTACCAGCTAAGGGGTCTGGGTCACCCCCGAACCAATGCAGGCCTGTGCTCGTGCCACTCGCCCTGACCCCCTAAAACAGCCCTCTTCCTCTGCCTGAGCCAACCCCGGCATCCTCCTAGGCCGGGTTAGGCTGCCTCCTCCTCGAGGAAGCCCCACCCCCTTCTAGACTCACTGCGCCCCTCATACAAAATGCAGTCCTTTGCCCCTCATACAATGCAGTCCTTTAGTGAGAGGGACCCCCTGGGGCGGCCCCCAAGACCAGGGCCACATGCTCATCTGCAGCTCGCAGGAGGACTCCGGGAGTTGGTCTGACGCCAGAGACGGAGGTGACACCAGGGGCCCAAGGAGGCACCAGAACTGTCCATGTGCCCTTGTTCCCGCAAGGAGGCTGGGGCAGGGACGTCCGGGAGGACCCAGAAGGGAGCGGGAGCTGGACAGCGGGAGCAGGGACTGACACCCCGGGCTTGCAGGATGTCGGCCACCCCATCCCCGCTCCCAGGTGACAGTGCCTGCGTTTCCACAGACAGGACACAGCAGCCATCAAGGCCGGCCAAGGCAGCACTGAGGCGAAGGAGACGGAGGAGGCTTGTGAGCGTGCATGGGGAGGAGCACTGGGAACCCCAAGGGTCCCACACGGCGGGAGGTCCAGCTGCTCTCCAAGCCTCACTGCTGGAGGGGAGAAACCAACGCGCAGAGAGTGGAGGTGTCTCCGGCTCCGAGGCGTCCCTGCCCTTCCTCCTCGACCCCTCGACGCCTCAGCGATGGGCTGCACCCCCACCTCACCGCGCCCCCACTCACCTGCTCCCGCATGCGGTCCTGCTGGCCGCGCAGGGCCAGCGCGTGCTGCGGGTACTTGCTCTTCAGGTGGTCCATGAAGGCGTCTCGCTTG
>NW_022900925.1:35730043-35744579 GCF_012274545.1 Fukomys damarensis
GGGGGGGCGGGTGGGACTGCGTTTCTTCCTCTAAGAAGGGCTGGGCCCCTGCGCCCCCAGGACCAGCACTTGAGATCACAGGACCCTGGGGCTGGGGCTGTAGGAAGGGGGCCGAGCAGGGCTGGGACCCACAGGAGCTGCCCAAGGGGCTGGGGGCCCAGGTAGGGGCACAGGGACCCTTCTCCCCTCCCGCCCCAGAGACAGACAGATAGACAGACAGGAGAGGCTGGGCACAGAGAGGACAGTGGGAGATGGACTGCGACAGACTCAAAGGAGAGAGAAAGCGCACAGAACAGTGCAAGCCTGCTGGTTCCATCTTCAGTGTCTCCTCCCAACACACACACGAGCTCGAGACCCCAGAGGGGGCACAAGGGACAGAGGACAGCACAGACGTGGGGAGGGCAGGCCGGGGGCAGGGGTCCCACCCACACCCTGACTCTGCACTCCTGGCTGCCCCGGCCTGGCCCTGCCACTGCCCCTCCGCCCACCGGGGACATCACCAAGTCCCAGGCTGAGGGCATCTGGCTCTGGGGTGGCACCCACCCCAGCCACCTTCCTCGCGTGAGACAGATCTGTCCTGTGTGGCCCAGAAGTCACCCCTTTGGGAGACAAGCAGTGCCCCGTACAACACTCCCACCTCACACCCTTCACCTGAGTGGCAGCCCCTGCCATGCGGTTCTTTCCCAGACACCGTCACCGTCCACAGGCCTGGTGCCAAGCCTCGGACACCCTCTGCCCGACCACAGGAGGAAAGAGAACACCCTACTGCATTTCAAGAAAAGCTGTGGCCAGGCGTGGTGGTGCACAACTGTGATCCTAGCACTCAGGAGGCTGAGGCAGGAGGATCACCCTAAGCTTGAGGCTCGCCTAGAACTACATAGTGAGACCCTGTCTCAGAAAAGCAACCACATACACACACACGCCCCCATGGCTGAGGTGTGGGGGGAGGTATTGTGACCCTTGTTTCAGAGATCACTATCGAGGCTCAGAAGCCCCGTGACACCCCAAGCCACGGGAGCGACACAGTCCGGCTCGACCTGTCATCTACTAGGGTTGTGATGGCCACACAGCCCTCGGTGGGCGGAGGACGGTCAGTACTGGGACAGCACTGACCACTGTACCACAGTGCCCCGCACCCACCGGCTCCCTGTTTTTCTGCTGCTCCCCCTGCAGGGCACAGGTCTCCCCAAGTCCCCCAGTCATCTGTTCCTCAGCCTCCTCACTGAGTTTTGAGAAAGGATCTCCCTAACTCCCTAAGCTGCCCAGGCTAGGCTGAAACTCACAACCCTCCTGCCTCAGCCTCCCAGGGTGCTGGGGAGACAGGCGTGCACCACTCTGCCTGTTTTAGGGTTCTCTCTTTTTTTTTTTTTTTTTTTTTTTTGGTACGGGGGATCAAACTCAGGACCTTGCATTTGTCAGGCAGATGAGGCACCACTGAGCTACCCCCCATCCCCCCTCTTCACTTTTTTTTTTTTTTGAGACAGGGTCTCACTATGTAGTTGAGGCTGACCTGGAACTCACCATGGAGCCCAGGCTGGTTTTGAATTCACAGGGATCCTCCTGCCTCTGCCTCCCGAGTGCTGGGATTATAGGCGTGCACTACCACACCCGGTGCGCATGGGTCTGAGGCTGCAGGGACTGATGGGACTCCAGGACTCACCCTGTTCTCCCAGGCAGATGAGGGCGGGTTGAGGGGCTGCAGGGAGCAGGTGTGGACAGCAGGCAGCCCTCACACCCAGGTGCCCAGGCAGGGAAAACAGCTAGGAGCTGGCACTGGGAGATGCAGAGAGGGAAGGGGCAGAGTGATATCTGCTTCTTGCCTCAGAGGGGCTGTGGCAAGGTGGGGCTTGGAATGGAAAAGTTTAGGAACCCAATTTAAAAAAAAAAAAAGAACCTTCCAGCCTGGTGTGATAGCACAGGCCTGTCATCCCAGCACTGAAGAGGCTGAGGCAGGAGGATCTCCATGAGTTTGGGCCAGCATGGGCTCCATAGTAATTTAGGGCCAGCCTGGACTACATATTGAAACCTCGTCTCGAAAAACAAGCAAATAAAAATATTAAAAATTAAAAAGAATCTTCCAGATATTGGCTTTAATTAACAAGGAAGGACTCCGAGGTTTAGGGGACCCAGGGGTTCCACATCTGGGCTGTCCTCGGATTCAACTTTTTTCTGCCGGGCCCACAGGGACAGGGAGGTGCAACCTGGGCTTCTGGTGGGAAGTGGGAGCTGTCCTAGAAGACTTCACTCCCCCAGCCTACAGAGGCCACGCTCTCCCGGGGAGATGCGGGAAGGTGCCATCAGGGGCCACAGGGAACATCGGCAGGGACCCAGAGCCGGCCCCCACCCTCACCCCCTTGTCGCCCTCCGCTCAGCCCAGCAAATCGGGAGGCGGCGGGCGCCCCCCAGTGGCTGACCGCGGATAGAGGCGCAGGTGGCCACCCGGGAGGACAGTTACTTGCTCCACGGATTCTAAATTCCACCTTTATTTATGGGCCAGATTTATTTTTATCCCGCACTGCGTTCTTTTACATGCGATCACTGTCACTCCTCAGGAGAACGAAGATCCCCCCAGCTCGGCCCACCGTCTGCTAAGCTGCCAGGCCGTCCCTACCTGGCATCCTTCCCCCGGATGTCACCAGCCCCTCTGTCCTCTGGCTGCCGCTGGCTGGGTGATGTTCACACAGGACATCATTTTCAGAGGAGGGAACAGAGAGCAGCGGTGGGGGAGAAGGCCGGCGTGAGACAAAGGGGACAAAGTGTTGGGAGACCCCGGCGACTGGGGAGCCCCTACGGGCCACCTCGCCCATCTGCTGTCCCTGGTGCCCGAGAGGCCAGACAAGGTCCCTCCCGGGGAGACCAACAGTCAGTCGAGGACCCCGACTACAGGGGCGTCAGCTCAGGAGCCCCGGGCCTGGGCAGGGCAAGGACAGTGCGATCGCTGGAGGGCAGAGGACCCCACAGTGCCTGGTACGCACACGCACACACACGCACACGCACGCACACGCACAGCTCCTCCGACCCCTCCGCAGCCACAGCAGGAGCCCGAGACGCTGTCACCCTGGTTGTGCAGCCCAGGGGTCAGAGGTCACCTAGGGGCCCGCCCACTCGAGCCTGGCAGGCGTTCCGGGAGCCGTGCCCCAGCCCTTGCCCAGTGAGGGACTCGGGTGCCTGGCTTCGTGCCTCTCACCGGGCCACCTGTGTGTGGGTGCTTTGAGCAGAGGCCCATCTGTGTGTTTTCTAAAACCAGCTTTTCCGCCTCACACCGCAGCAACCCAAGTCATTTTCCGGGCAATTGCCTTTCTGTAAACATTCCTGTGTAATAGCCCCCCAAATTGCTAATGCCCGGAGCCCTGTTGAGTCTCCCTGTCACTTGGACAAGGGACTCTGAGCCTGGCGGGGTGCAGACTGGAGGGAGGAGGAAGCTCTAGACCAAGGTTAGAGGGAGTCTGAGCCCAGCTCCCACCCAGGGGCCCCCAGACTGCACCCCAAGACTCTCCACCTTCTGGTTGCACCATGCCTTGGGTGCCAAGCCACCTCGGGGGAGCCCTCCTGGGCTGGGAGATGGGGTGGGGAAGGGCCAAACACATGGGGAGAGGGGCTGCACAACAGGGGGGCTCCTGGTGTCCAGAGATGCAGGCCCAGGGAACACAGGGCAAGGCCAGGAAAGCTGGCATCACCAGGTCCGCAAGGAGGACCAGCCCCCCGGGGCTAAGAAGGAAGACAGGAGAGGAAGAGGCTGGCAGAGCCCACTGCCTGGGCACCAGGTGCCAGGGAAGCTAAGCAAGGCCAGGGGGCATCAGGAGACCCCTGGGCCGGTGACAGCCCAGACCCTTCTCCACGGCCAGAGCTGGTCCTCAGAGCCACCATGGGCAGTGGCACAGGGGTCACCATGTGGACCCCTTCAGGGGGGTGGCCTGAGGCCCTGGGCCGGCTGGGGAGGGGGTGACAACAGGGCCCAGGAGGGAGCAGGGGAGGATGCGGGCACTGCCGCTCACCGCTTCAGCAGGCAGAAAAGCACACCAATTTGCACAGATTTAAAACCCACCGAAGGCCACTTAGCGGGTAAATGAGTTGGAATCTAAGGAAAGGGCCTCACAGGGGTGGGGGCTCACCTGCCCAGAGGAGGGGCGGGCGGCAGGTGCTTCCCAAGGAACTGGGCCAGTCCCGTCCCCTCCTGCAGCCTGGGGGGGCTCCCTGATGGCATGGGGACCGATCCACCCAGAAGGATGGGACTAGAGGGGGTGTGGAGACCTCAAAACCACCTCCAGAGGGGGAAGGGGCTGGGGGCAAAGATGCCAGGCCTGGCCTCAGTGCCCTCTCTGGCTGGTGCCACCTCGGCTCCCCACGCTGTGTGCCACCGGCTGCTGTCACTTGTCGTGGCCCCGGAGGGCGAGGCCACCTCAACTCCTGTCCCTTAGCGGGGAAGAGGAAAGAGACATCGCCAGACCTTGCCCCTGCCACCCTGCCGGTGCCCAAAACCCCTGCTCCAGCCAGAGCTGGGTCTGTGAGAGCTGGAGGGGAGCCAGAAGCGAGACCCAGGTGTCCCAGCCCTGGGAACAGGGTTTTTTCCATCCTGCTGTGGTGCCTCTCAGAAAGCAGCTGTCAGGGGCCCTCTGCAGGCCCCGGCAGACACCACATGACAATGACACACCTGCGGGGTCAGGCGCAGGGCACTCCGCTGTCCCTGGCCCAGCCCAGCACGCAGAAGCTGGGATCCCAGCAGGATGACCCGACCCTCTCTTTCCAAAACAGCCAAGTCAGAATCTGAGACACAGCCCTCCCTCTCCTCCCCCACGCCAGTCCGCCCACACACAGCCTGGGAGCTGTAACAGCACCAAAAATCAGTGAATCTGAGGGTGGGCAAGCTCTGCTCAAACCCTGCTCTGCCAACTGATGAGTTAGGTGACCTTGAGGAGGTCAGGGGCCTCTGGGAGCCTCTGTCAGCTCGTTTGTTTAAAAAACAAAAACAAAAACTCCTCTCAAACAGGTGTTCAGGTTGTACACTGCACAAAGGCATCAGGGCTGAGGAGGTGAGGACCCCAGTTCCCGCCTGAGCAGCTGTTGGTGTTGTGACTGCTGTCAGGCTGTATCATTCCTCATGGTGGGCTTTGGCATTCAGCTCCCCAGGAAGACACCTAACTGGCTTCCCTGGCAAAGAGCAGGTGGAGAAGCGAGTCTGAAGCCGGAACTGGCAAAGCTGGGAACAGCCCTGCGTGTGCCCACTCGGTGCCCTGTTCTCGCGCGGGCTCTGTCCTGCCGACTCCTTCTCCAAGGAGCCAGGAGCCTGGGGAGGGCGGAGCTCGCGAGGGCGGGGAGGCTGCCTGGGCACCTGCCCCCTGGGGGCTCAGTGTGGGAGCACAGGGGCCTCCTTTGCACCCTGAAAGCTGGGTCCGGCAGGGGCACGGCCAGGGCGGGGCCGCCGGTCCTCACAGGAGACTCCAGGCTGCAGGAACAGGGGAGGGGCCTCAGACCAGTCACCCTGGGTCACCAGGGAAGCCGTGTGGGTGTCCATACAGTATTCATCAAGGGCAGTATGCATCGAGGGCCAAGCATGGTGGTGCACACCCATGATCCCGGCACTTGGGAGGCTGAGGCAGGAAGGCTGCAGTAAGTTCAAGGCCAGCCTGGGTACACAGCAAGACCCTGTCTCAAAAAAACCAAAATACTGGGCAGAAGACCAGGCTGTGCCCAGACCCTCTCGGGCCCTCCTGGGAGGCCCGGTCCTCCTGGGTCCAGCCTCATTCCATCCCCACGACCCCAGCATGGAGACAGTGCCAATAGCCCCCAGTGACCGGACTCCTACACAAGTGTGGTGGCCCAGCTCCTCCTGCACCCTCAGCCACCCACCTATGCTGGCCCAGTCCCACAGACTGGGTCAGTGCAGCTCCAGCTCAGGCTGAAAGGCAGGGGCACCCAGTTCACCCCTTCAGCACCCAGCCACACCTCCCATGGGGCACCTCCCCCTCGCACCTGGCCAAGGGCAGCGTTTCTGGGCTGGGGCCTATCACTAGGACCAAAGCTTAAGCAATTCTGTGATGTCACTGCGGCCACTCTGCCACGGGACCTGGGCTACACCTGCACAGGTGCGCAGTCCCTCCCCGGGCACCACCCCTGGAGGGGGCAAAGGGGGCCCCCAGCTTGGCTGCAGGGCTTGTGGCCCTCACCTGGGGTAACCGCTCAGGGTCAGTGTCCCTGGGCTGTGGAAGACAGGGGGGGAGGCGGAGAGACGCACTGGGCAGGCTCTGCCCGGGCTCCCTCATGGTCAACGGTCACCATGGCTCCCCAAGGCCTTGCACCCCAAGCCACTTGACACTGCGGTCGCCTTGCTCTGGGTATTGCTGGAGGAGGGAAACTGAGGCTCAGGAAGGGGAAGCCTTTTGCGGTCAGGTGGACAAAGGGAGGGGACTGATCTCAACTGTGGGGGTTCTCGGCCAGATCCCATTCTCTCCCCACACCCTGTGGCCCCCAGACAGATGCAGATTCTGCCACCAGGTCCCTCCCAGCCCGGCAGAGGCTCCTGGGCTAGGGCAGGAAGTGGGGGCAGCAGTCTTGGAGAAGCTCCAAGAGCTCCCTTCCATGCCTGGCAGGTACAAAGCCTCCCTTGTCCCCAGGCTGTGTGGAGGTGAAACTGCAGGGTCTCCCTGTCCACCCATGCCAGCCAGCTGGGGCTTGGATACCTCCAGGAACGGGAAGCTCACTACCTGTATAGCCCAATGCTCTCAGGTCCCTTCCTCAACGGGCGCCACAGCCAGAGACCGGTGGGAGGCCCCAGAGCCCCTCTCCTGCCCTCGGGTTGTAGGCTGCTCTGCTTGGCCCTGCCCCCCTCCACCGCTCCCTCCGCCCCTCCCGCGCTGCTCCCGCGGTGTCTGCACCCCCATCCCGTGCTTGCGCAGAGGCTAATTCTGGCGACTCATCAGACAGTAATTACGGGGGACGAGCACGCTGTCATCTCTGCAGCTCGGCACCTGTCACCACGCCGCGAGGGGACCGGAAGCGGAGGGGGAGGGGTGTGGCGGGACAGGGGTGCCCAGTCCCTTCCCGCCTCCCCACAGGCGAGGAATGCAGGACATCGGATGGCCACAGCCACACAAGGCTCCACGTCACCCAGTGATGGCAGGGGCCGCGGGTCACCTGTAGACAGGTGACCAGAGAGCAGGCAGAAGGGCGCAGCACGACAAAGCCCACATCTCACCTCGGCCATGTCCCGTCAGTGGCACCTTGGACAAGTCGTTCTACCTCTCCAGACTTCAGCTCCCCCAGTGGCAAATCAAAGACAATTCTGGTACCACGTGTGGCAGATGTGTAATCATGTAGTCGATCAACAAACAACCAGTACACACTTAAGCCAGGGTCGGCAAGGCTAGATGTTGAGGTCAACAAAACACAGGGGAACCAGGAACGCGCTGTGGCCACATGGCGATCAGGTTAGGTTTGGCTAGTGGTGTTTTGTGCCTTCAAATTTCAGTAGCAGAAACAGGAGGTGGTAAAGGGAGGTGGCAACGTGGCCACGCACAGTGAGGCCACCCGTGTCTGCTGACCTCCGTCCTGCACACAGTTGGCGGGTGCCAACTGCTGAGTGACTGCACAACTGCACATATGCCAGGCGCTGTTCTGGGACCACAGAGCAAAGGCACAGAGAAGCAAAGGCCAGGTCTCCTGGGGCTGTGGGCCCCCCCGCCTGGCCACCAGAGGTCAGCTCCGGAGGGGGAGCGGGTTTGGGCGAAGAAGGCGTCCCCCGCGGACCACGGAGGAGACCAGGGGTCCAGACAGAGGCAGAAACTACTCCACCCACAGCACAAGGCAGGTGCTGGACTGATGGCAGCGCTGGGGTTGGGGTGCACTGCTTACCCCCTTAGGTCTCTCCACCGGCTCCCCAGTGGAGGTGGCAGCAGCCTTCAGCCCAGGGGCCTTGGTGAGCAGGAAATGAACTGCACGCGTGGCCATACACACGCGACACACGCTGATCACCTGCACTTTCTCAGTTACTGGTGACAGGTTTTCTGGCACCGCTACGCTACCCGTTGCATCCTTCTTCCCTGCTCCAAGCTACAGAGGGAACATGGTGGCTTCTACCTGAAACCAGCACCCCAGGGAGCGCACATCTGTGATCCCAGCACTGAGAGGCTGAGGCAGGAGGATCGCCTGCCGGAGCTACACAGTGACTTCAAGGCCAGCCTGACAGAGTGAGAGCCTATCTCAACCCCCATCCTCCCAGCAAAAGTAAATCTTGGGAGGTACTGAGCTCCCCATCGTTGGAGATAATCTAGAAAAGGCTGAATGAGAGACAACATCCCCACTCTAGGCCTGGGCCACCCCACCCTGCTGTTTTGTGGAGAGGGGGCGACTACCAGGGACAGGGGATAAAGGGTTAGGGACTCCTGTGGCTCTGCCTTACTCCTGTGGCAGCAGGAGAGGACAGGGAGGAGGGATCCATTGCTCTTCTAGGAAAACAGTAATTTTAATTAAGAGGCAGACAAATGAGTGTTCTGTACATTGTCTCAGAGCAAAGCTATTAAAAAGCCATCAGGAGGCCAGGCGAGGTGGCGCAGGCCTGTAATCCTAGAGCTTGGGAGGCTGAGGCAGGAGGATCGCCACAAATTCCAGGCCAGCCCAGACACACAGTGAGACCCTGTCTCAAAAAACAAAGAAAGTTATCACAGTGACAGCATTGGGCACAGTGGCAGAGCCTCCCACCTGGGTTGGGATGGAGGCTGGAGCCTGACCCCAAGACAGGGCTCCCCAGGCCTGACTGGTGGAGGTGGGCAGTGCCACCAGCCCCTAGTGCAGCCTGCCCAAGCCCGAGGACAGGGTGGGTGCCAGACCAGCGCCCTGCCTTTTCTGTTCTCGCCAGCCTGCCGGTGTGTGTGTGGAGGGGTCCCTGTCTCTCTGCAGGCCGGAACGATGTGGTTTCTGGGGGGACGGGGCTCGTCCAAGGTCTCACGGGGCCTGGAATGCCACTATCTCCTGAGTTCGGTGTCCAGCCCTGGCCAAGCCCAGCCTCCGCCCACGCCCACGCCCGCTGGGCTCCTGGTCGCCCTCTGACTTGGCCTCTGAAATAACCTGACAATGAGCCCAGCGTCATTACCCGGCCCAGGCACTGCTGCCGGGTGGGGTCACCGCAAGGGTGCCGTGAGGCCGGGGCACACATGACAGCGACAGGGCTCACAGAGGAGCTGCTGGGGCGCCAGCAGACACTGTCACCTCCTCCGGGGGACAGGGCCCCACAGTCAGCTGCCAGGCCCCAGGTAGAGGTGTCGGGGCTGCTCAGCCGGGCCCCTGAACCCTTGCTGCTCAAGCCCAGAGGGCGGGTCCCTGGCTGGGCCACCGCAGTCCCCTCCTGGGTGGGGGCTGACCCAGAGGACAGTCAGTGGGTCTTTCGTGAATCCCCGTGTAAGCGACCTCGGCTCACAGGCTTGCTCTAACCTACACACCAAGCCTGCACGGGGCTGGAGGTGGCCATCCCCACGCATCCCCTAGCTCTGGCCAGCACAGGAACACAGCGTCCTCCGCCCAAGCCACCAGCCCCTCCGCAGGGGACCCCTGCCTCCTGCCCTGTCCCAGCCCCGGACCACAAAGGGGCTTTGCAGCACGGGCACACACCAAGCACATGTACACACACACACATGCTCACGCGTGCACAACGTTTTCTGTCAGGCAAGGTGCCCCCCCAGGGTCGGGGGAGGGGCTCTGACTGGGGGGAGGCGCCTCCCTGCCCCGCTTACTAACCTGGAGACTTTAAACAGAGGGAGCACAGTCCTGCAGGCTTCCCTCCCGCCGCTCGCTGGAGCCCTGGGTGAGGGACAGGAAAGGAGGAAAGTCGTGAATGAACGCCCGAGGACAGGCGGGGCCAGGAGGAGGGCGCTGGACAGAGGGGGCGGGGCCCCAGAGGGGGCGGGAGAAGGACAGAGCCTAGGAGCTGTCCCTTGGGGTCATCAGGGTCTCAGGGGGTACAGGATAGAGACTGGGTATTGGAGGAGTGGGAACGGAGGGGCGGACAGCAGCGGGAGACAGGACAGGACAGACAGCAGGACAACATGGAAAATGCGCTTCCCAGAGCTGGGACAGGACAGTCAGCGAGGTGGGCCTGGTTCTCCTCCCAGAAACCACCAGCGCACACCATTCCTGGGGTGCCCATCTCTGCCCCCACCCAGTGTCACCCATCCTGAAAAGCAAGGGGCTCGGAGCCAGGGGGACCTGCCATCCACCACTGCTGTGCTGCCATCCCTGTCCCCAGGACGCCCCCCACCTGCCCCGTCACCCTTGCCCTGCCTGCACTGGAGGGAACACGGGCATCAGGCATGGAGGGCACCGGGTGCTCACACACACGCGCGCTCGCCTGCTCCCACTGGCCCGGCAGGGCGCCCGCAGCCAGCCATCGGGCCCATCTTTTGGAACAGTCCCTTCCAGCCAGCTCCGCCTCTCGGCCCTGCCCTGATCAGGCAGGCGGGTGGCATTAAGACCCCTTCCTGGGACTGTGGCCTGGGCATCCTGGGCACAGCCTCCCTTGCTGGCGTAGGCCCATCCATATCCACAGCACGTCCGGCGGAGACTCTGCCAACCTCGTTTCCAATTTTCCCACTGATTACCCAAGGCGCGGACATCCCAGGGAGAAACAGCTGGCATCCCCAGATGTTGGGATACTGAGCAGGGAAGAAATCACGGATGGTCACTAATGGATCTGGCCCCAGGGGGCTCCTGGACAGGGCCACGGGGCCAGGTGGATGGGGGGCAGGAGCTGGGAGGCCTGGCTTCCTTCCTACCCAGGTGTCCCATCCCTCTGCCAAGGAAGGCAGGCCCCGTCCATGACCCAGCCGGACGAGAGGGGGCAGAGCCAGACAAGCACATGACTGGGCCTTGAAAGTCACAAAGCAGCCGGATTCTGCCTCACCTCCTCATGGATCGGCAGCCGTCCTAGGAAGAATCCACCACTAACACGCTCAGGTCACAGGGCTTGATTGCAACTCGCCTCAGACCACAGGTGCACAGGGATGGCAGGGCTGGGATTCGACCCTGATCTGCCCGACCCCAGCGCCTGAGCTCCTGGCCCACTGGTAAACTCCTTCCCAACCCTCCTGCCAGCTCTGTGCTCCGGGAAGTTCTGCTTGAAGTCTAACCTCTTCCCACTGCAAGTTCCAGCATAAACTGTCTCCCAAGGCCAATGCAATTGGCTAGGAGGACAAAATTTTCTTCAGTGTCTGTCTCAGTCTAGGCACGGAACCAGACTATTATTATTAATAGTGGGGGGGATGAGAAAGGGTCTCATTATTAGTTCAGGCTGGCCTTGAACTCAAAAGCGATCCTCCTGCCTCAGCCTCCCAAGTGCTGGGATTACAGGTGTGTGGCACCACGCCCAGGGAAGGTGGATGATTCTAACCCTAGGCTGCTGGATGAGCCAGAGAGGGGAAGAGCTAAACTTCATACCTAAATGACTTCTAGCTTTCCCCAGCCCCTTCCTGTCTGCCCTGCCTGTGACAGAGGGAGGGTCTGTATCCCTCCTAAGAGCCCTTGCTTCCCCAGGGCCCTCGCTTTCCAATTCTAAGTCACTAGGGACAGGCATGGGGGACTTCTCAGCCAATCTGGCCGGTGCTGGAACTGTGTGGGCGGGGATGGCCCGGGAGAGGAGCAGAGAGCCTGGCTGCACGGAGGTATGGGGGAGCTGAGATGCATCCTTAGTCCCTCCCCAGTGAGGCAGCTGCTGGCTTCTGGGAGGATGCCAGGGACGCCCCCACTGCGTCTGGGGGACCACGAGACACGGCCCTCCCCTGCCTCCTGCCCTGGGTACACATACCTCTTTGGGGCTCTTGGAGGGAAGGGTCCTGGGCAGGGACCCCTCTGCGGTAACAGGGTCCGGGAGCCCCTGCGAGTACAGGTCTGGGGTCTCCAGTGTGCCCTGTGGCTGGGATGTAAAGAAGCCAGCGCACTGGGGTGAGGATGCCCCAGAGGTGGGGGTGGAAGGATGGTCCAGCCCAACTCCTCTCCAGGGTCTAGTCGCTCCGTTCCGGGACATGCAGGCAGCCAGGTGACCCGGCTGCCCGTGCCAGGAACCGGGAAGGAGGAGTTGGGGAGCTGAGCCGCCAGGACAGGCCGTATGGAGGAAAACACGGACTGGATTTCCATCCCTGGGTGGAATGGAGTGTGACAAAGGTAGCTTTGCTGGGGTGGGAGAAGAGTTTCCGATTTAGGTGGTAGCGGGGTCCTCCAGCTGCTCCCAAATCCATCCTCTAGGCTGCAGGGTGGATTTGGACAAGGTGCACCTCCGAGGTAGGAGGCGCCATTTGTATGATACAAACAAGTGCACGCAGGCTCAGTAGTCCTTTGGCCCAAATCTCCCATTTCTGGTTTAGCCAAAACTGGGAAACATTCTTGCTGACCGTCATGTGCCAGCAGAGATATCGCAGGAGAGAGGACACAGGTGGAGCCGCGGCAACTAGAAGGGAGCTTCAAGAAGCCTAGTCCCACCCTGTACTTCACCAAGCATGGGGCAGACCAGAGAGGGCGGAGGAAGGCCAGTGCCACCCAGCAGCACCCTGACACGGCTCCAAGCTCTTCACACGGAGCTTTGCCGTGGGGAACGGAAGAGGAGCTTCCCCGCTCCGCCCTCACCCCTGCAACAGCCACGGTCCTGAGGGTGCCCAGTGGTCAAAGGGAAGCCGCCCCCGGGTATGGCACGAGCCCCCTTCCTAGCGCTGAGCTTCCAGTCCCCACCAATGTCCAGTCCTGCTGCCTCAGCTCCTAAACTGTCCTGCACAGACGCGGGGAGCGGGACAGGAGCGGGTTTCCAGCCTCCGGACCCGCTGTGTGCCCTCTCACAGAGGAGGAGGAAGAGGGGGTGGGGGAGGATCCCAGGGTAATGGGGTCCACAGGTGGAGTGAGGGAGAGAGAGCTCTTCTCGGAGTGGCCCCTCGGCCCCTCATCCTATGCCAAACCCTAAAATCATGGGGTCTTTGGATTCCCAGACATCTGCCTGTCCCCCCACCCTGCCGTATGTTTATGGGGTGTGTGTATGTGTCAGACCCTGGGCGGGCGCTCTGGCTGCTCTTCCATCTGATTTCCATCAGAAGCCCATCTGCCACTGGGGTGTCCCCCCAAGAGTCTAAGCTCCTCGCTCTCGCTGTACTTCCTCTGATCCTGTCTTCTCAGGGGTGGAGGGCAGTCTGGGCCATCTTCAGAATCTTGTCACAACCCAGTGGGCCAGGGTCATCTCCAGGCTATCAACCTTTACCCCAACCTGGCCCTGTGGGGACAGGTGACTGGGCCGAAAGGAGTTACTCCACATAGTCCAGGCTGGCCTTGAACTCTGGAACTCACCTCCAGAGTGCTGGGATCACAGGCGTGCACCACCTCTGCGGCAGGAACACAGGGCACGGCAAGGCCATCACTGCCTCCCCAGCCGGTCCAGGTCCTGGGGCCACACCCACCTCCCCGAGGTACACTGGCCTCCACTTCCAGCTCCAGCCAATGGGCAAGGGCAGTGGGCACGGTGGGTGGGCCCAGGCTGGTGTGGGTGGTGCTCTCCCCCTTCTAGCAGGCACTATTAATATATGCAAAGCACATGCAAATCACCCAGAAGAGAGACACAACACGGCCCACGCCCCTCGCTGCACAGGTGAGGAACGGCTAGAGGTCACAGACGCTGGGCCCCGAGGAAGCAGCGGGAGTCTCCCACCCGAACACTGCTCTGCTGCCATGGTCCTGGCTTTCATCTGGGGACCCGGGTTCACAACAGGGCAGAGGTGGGCCAAGGCCTGGCTGGAGCCCCCAGGCTTCCTAGATCCCCGGCCCCACCTCAGACAGAGCCTGGGGGGCTGGAGGGGAACAGGGTGCAGGGAGCAGCAACATCTGGGGGCAGAGGGGCCAAGGCTGAGCCTCTGGGCAGGAAAAAGCGCTGGAAGTGGACAGAAGCAGTCACCCAAGTGTCTGGGCAGGGGAGGAAGAGCCAATGTCAGGGCAAGATGCCACATGCATGCTTGCGGGCGCGCACGCACACACACACACGCACAGACTTGTGAGCAAACGCAGCCCTGAGTGCTCTGCAGCCCCTTCGGCCTGGACTCTGACAACTATGGCACCTGACAGCCCATAATAGTCAGCCTGTTCTCCTCTCCCTGGGGGGCTGCGGCTGTGGCCGCTCCCTTCTACCTTCACCACCTTGCAGACGGTCTTAGAAAGCAGGCTGAGGCCCCAGAAAGGGAGGGAGAGGGCAGCCAGAGGGAGAAGGGGGGACAGGAGGACAGAGAGGGGGCATGGGCCAGGGGAGAGGGGCACAAATGAGGGGCAGAGCTGGAGACGGCGAGGGGCAGGGAGAGAGGAGACCACCAGGGACAGCTGGCAGAGATGGGGGTGGATGTGTGAGGTAGACAGAGCCTGGGGGTGCGCTGGGACCCCAGGGACACTGGAGGACAGTGCTAGGGACCGGGCATGGGGTGCAGGAGCTCTGACGGTGAGGTCCCTAGGCTGCCTGGCAGGACAGGGGACAATGCCCCTGCCCTCTGCCCACCTCCCTCACAAGAGCCCTGCTGCCAAGAAACAGCCCGCT
>NW_022900925.1:35746538-35748651 GCF_012274545.1 Fukomys damarensis
CCTCTTCATCTCTCCTTTTCAGAGCCCAGAATGAAAGAAGGGGAAGCGAGTGCAGCCCTCAAACCCGCTGACGGCCAGATTTTTATTATCTTTGCTCGAATGGGCCCTGGGAAGCCGTGGCGGGATACTTCAAAGTGCCTGAGTTCCCTCTCTCCCTGGGGGCAGGCAGGCACAGCTTCCCAGCCAAATCCAAAGCCTTCATCTCTCCTTTTCAGAGCCCAGAATGAAAGAAGGGGAAGCGAGTGCAGCCCTCAAACCCGCTGACAGCCAGATTTTTATTATCTTTGCTCGAATGGGCCCTGGGAAGCCGTGGAGGGATTCTTCAAAGAGTGCCTGAGAGCCTCATTGAAGCCCACACCTGCACGCTCACCCGAAGCCGGGCAGTGGGGGCCAGGGAGAAACCTGCCCCCCCCACACACCCTAGGGAGCAGAGTTAGGTAGCCAAGGTCCTCCACCTCAGCACCCCAGCCGGGCAGAGCCACCAGGGCAGGGAGCCAGGCTCCACCACCAGTCGTGGGTGTGCTGGCCATCTGAGGTGGCCTCTGTCCCTCTCTGGGCCCGGAAGACACAAATGGAGGAAGAAAACAGATCTCCCTGCCAGGGCCTGGAGGAGATGAGTGCTTGGGATTCCTCGAAAGAGAAGCTTTATGGCAAGCCCTGGCTCCATCCCCTGGACTCTGTACCACCCAGCACCCACAGCTACTCCAGCTCCCCTCGGTGGGCCGGTCTTCCTATCCCCAGGCCCACCAGGCAGGCTGAACGCCCCATGAAGTACTCTTCCTCTGGCCCTGCCCATGGCTCCTGAGGTTCAAAGCTACAGCCCTTCCTCTCTTTTCTCCCCAAGACCTAACCCAAGGCCGGCAGGGCTGGGGGCTCAGCAGACCGGGGCGGCAAGGAGCCCAAGCCCTCATCTTCAGCGCTTCTGGGGCTTGAGATTTTGGCAGGGATTGCCAAGGCTGGCACTAGGCAGATGGTGGCCGTGCCACCCCTACCCCCCAGCTCTGACCACACTCTGGAGATCAATACCACAAGCCAAAGACAGAATCAATGGTCCTAATTAAACCCTTTTTCCAGGGTGGGTCGCTGAACAGACAGACAGCGACACAGAGAGAGAAGAGAGACTATCAGACAGGCCCAGACTCCTGGCTGCTACCCTACGCATCTTGGAACCATGAAGACCCCAGACCCCTGCACGAGACAAGGACGCTAGCAGAGCAGCAGGGGCTGGGGGTGTCTCCAAAGGGCTCGTTTCAGGGACCCCTCGCCTATGGGAGTCCCCTCCACTCCGTGCCCCTTGCAGAGAGATCCAGCAGAGCAATGATAGTGCAGCCAGAGGGGATCCACCCACATCTCCAGCCCAGCCCCGAGGGGCAGCACAGAGAACCCACCATCTCAGCAAGGGTGATGGGCGAGCGCTGGACAAAGACCCTCTTGTCCCCAAGGGAGAGTGGCAGGAAGCCAGGGCACAGCCTTTGCACTTGCTGCCAAGGGTGCTGGGGTGCCAGGCAGACTGGGTGGGGAGCTGGGGGCATTATTCTTGGGGCCCCTCCCCTGGACCCGGAACAGAAACCCATCTCCTGCTTCTATACCAGGCCACCAGCTAAGCCTACTCCCAACACCCCCACCCCGCCTGCTCTGAGCGTCCTTCCCGTGTAAAAGCCGGTCCCCCACACTTGCCCAGAGTGGCCCCAACACCAAGTGGAACCAGCAGACCCCAACATGTACACCGCATCTGCGCCCCCCCCGTACATCTACACACGAGCGTGCCAAAATCCACCACCATGCCAGCTGCCACAGCGACGGCAGCTCACATGTTCCGCGACAGTCTCCACCTAATGCTTTATCTATTTTTTTTTAAAGACCAGCCATAGGTTAGGGAAGGGAATGAGAGAAACTGAGGCACAGTTAGCCAAGCAGCTGGCTCAAGGTCACCCAGACCAGGATCTCCAGTCAAGAGGAAAGTATCCCCCCATCACCAGCGAAGTGCTCAAACCCCACCCAGAGGGACGCAGGGACCACAAACCAGAGGGCTGTCCGGTAGGGTCTCCTTCCCCAAACAGACACCATCGCCTTTTGAGGGTATATATAGCCAGAAACCCAGCGGGGCTCAGGG
>NW_022900925.1:35748978-35749276 GCF_012274545.1 Fukomys damarensis
CCCTTCGGGCCCTGCAGGGGGAGGGGTTAAAACAAGATCGCCCCTCCCCAGGCCCCTCCCTCCCCGCCGCGGAGCGGGGAGCAAGCAGGTCCCCAGTTTCTGAGACTGCCTCTGAGACGCAGAGGTCTCCAGGGCTAGGGCCAGAAAGTGCAGGGGGTGGGGTGTGGAGCGCAGCTGGTAACCTGGCAACGCCGCCAACCCCAGACGCACCCAGCCCCTTCCTTTCCCGGAGCCGGCGCAGACCCCATGCTGGGATTGGGGGCCCCAGGCAGCGCCTCGCCCCTCCATACCCTGCCCC
>NW_022900925.1:35750086-35776105 GCF_012274545.1 Fukomys damarensis
CCCCCAGCCGCCCTCGCTCCCCGGTGGAGTCCAGTACGCCTCTGAGGTGTCACCCGGAGAGGAGAGGGCGACCTTGGGGTGGAGCGCCCTCGGGGCGCGCGGGTGAGGAAAAGCGGGAGCCCCTCTCCAGCCAAGGTGACCTCTGAGTGCAGCGACCGCCCTACAAAGGGAGATTCGAGACCCTCCTATGCCTCTGCAGACGCCCCAGTCCCGTGCCCTCGGCGCTCAGAGCCCGCTCCGCTGGAGGGGCCCGACTCCCTGGCGCCCCCTACTGGACGCCTCCTCGCCCCCAGTCCCACCCCCACTTCGAGGTCGAGCCCCTCCTGCAGGCGCTTGCACGAACTGCAGGCGCCAAGGCGGAGGGCGGGGTTCTGGGCCCCTCTTTGGAGTGGATCCCCAGGTGGGTCACTCCAAACTGTCCCTCTTCGGGCTGCCCGCGAAGGCACCGGACCCCACCCCTCCCCGGCCCTGCCTGCATGGCCTACCTGTAGGCCCTACAGATGTCTCCAGCTCCGGCCCTGACCCGGGCGACACCTCCTCCGGCTCCTGCTCCAGCGGCTGCCTCCCTTCGGTTCTTCCTGTCCCTTTGCTCCCAAGCTTCTCTCGGAGAAGGGAAACTGAGCCGAGCCCCCTGTCCCTCTTATTTACAACTGGCATTCTTAACGCCAGTTCGGATAGGCAAGAAAGGGCCACCCTGCCTCTGGCTGTGGGATTCCAAGCAGAGAGGAAGGTAGCCAAGCGCCCCAGAGGAGACCCCACCCCAAGAGGCCCAAATAACAAACCGGTTTCCCCACTTCCTGATCTGCTACCCAGTGGCAGCCTCCTCGGGGCGCTCCCACGTTCCTGCCCGCCCCCAGGCCTGCCTCTGGGCCAGCCACACGCTCGCCAGGGCCAAGGTCCCAGTGCCCAGAGAGAGAGCGCGCAATGTCCAGTTGCAGCGCTCAGGCCAGAGGAGGAGGGAGGGGGCCCTTGCTGGCTCCAGCCCGGCCCAGGAGGGGCAGCCAAGAGCTGTCCCTGACGCCGCCTGGGCACAGGACTGCCGCAGTCGGTGCTCTGACTTCTCCCCTCCTGGGCCAGCTGCCTGTTCCTCTGCCAACTGGACGGTGCTCATCTTTTGGCCTGTGAGAGCACAGTGGGCACCCATCCAGCTCCCTGCCTGCCTGCCAGCCCAACATGGGCACTGGCAGGGGCAGGCCCTGTGAGGGGAGGGGTCTCAGCGGTAGGAGTAGCTACACCACCTCTGAGCCCCTTGGAACGGAGCTGGGGCTCCAGCACACATCGCCCCTCCAGTCAGGCACCCCACTCCAGTACCCCTCAGCCTTCTCCCCACTCAGATTCCCCCAGGTCTCCCCTCCCCCATTCTGCCCACCTAAGGGGAGCTGATCACCTGTCCCCACGGACAATCTTTTCAGCCCCACCGACTTGCTTTAGAAGTGGGCATGTTCAGCCCCAAAAGAGGCTGAGAGGGCCTAAGCAGCTGCCCCATCGAGAGCTGCGAAGGTGAAACCGGAGCCCACGCACACCTGACTCTGGCTCTCCCACCTCTTCTGTCACCACCTCTATCCAAGGTGCCCTGGCAGGGACAGCCGCGTCTCACCCGCCACACAGCCGCTGGCTGCGTTCAGGGTTAGTTGGGCCCAGGATGCGGCCGAGTGAAGACAGGCACTTCTGTCACCACTGAGGACCTGAAAGTCCCTGGGATGACAGCCAGAGCCACTTTTGTCCCTCACCCTAGAGGCCAAGAAGCCACAGGGCAGGGCCAGGCAGGGAAGGGTCCTGAGTCCTCCCGCACACGGATGGGGGACAGTCCCAAAGGTGGCAGCAGGCTGAAACTGTTGTTTCCATCTCAGGTGAACGCCTGCCTTGGCGAGGGCCTTAAATCATATCCGGGGCACTCACTGAGGCACGCTTAACACAGCACACCCTGTGACCAACTTCAGCCTCTGCTTCCGCCACCTCTCCAAAGGTCACACACCCACCCTGCCCCAGGGGTCCCCTTGGAGGAGGAGGGAGGGATCCGGCTTGGAGCAAGAGCCAAGACCCTAAACCCCAAGGTGACAGAGGGTGGAAGGCCTGTACCTTCCTCTGGGGGAAACCATTTGTCCTCTGCTTGTCCCCCAGAAAGATCAGAGCCCTCGCCTTGGGGGCTCCCCTGGTGCACAAGGAGGCCTATGATGCCACCTCCCAATCAGGGCTGGCAGTGCAGGTAGTGCTTCTCCAGTGGCAGGAGAGGGCTGCTCCTGAAGCTGGCATGGTGCCCCGGCACAGCCAGTGTGCCAGCTGCCTCCACCTGCCATGCCTCAGGGGTGCCGCCCCTGTCACTCCTCAACAGGTAACCCCTGCTTCACCATCTGCCATGCCCGGCTCAGACTCTGGACGCCTGCAGGACTGGGGTGCAGGGGCAGCCCCGAGGCCAGAGCCTTTCCTCTCCTTCCAGAGACGAAGGGGGAACAGTGGTGCTACCTGCCGAACATCTGGGCAGGAAAACATGGTGCTGGGGGGTGGGCGTGGAGGAGTGAAGGGGCCTTACGGGGAGGTACAGGGGACAGGGTGATGAGGAAGTCATGGCTGAGACCCCCGATTTGCCTGCTTTGTCACCACGGGGCACCTCGAGGCCTCCTCAAGAAAGTCCCTGCTTGGCTGGGCATAATGCCACACGCTTGTAATCCTAGCACTCAGGAGGCTGAGGCAGGAGGATCACTGTGAGTTCGAGGACACCTTGGGCTACATAGGGAGTCTGAGGCCACCCTGGAATGTATATTGAGATCCTGTCTAAAACAAATGAAAAAGGCCCTGTTTGCCCGGCCACGGCATCTCATGTGCCAGGAAAAGCTATCTATACTCCATCAAGGGTGGCTAAAGGTGCTGAGGGACCTGGCTGTCTTATTTTGGGGACAGTGACAAGGCACTGGGACTTTCTGGCCACAGCCAGGTCTCTTCGCCCCTCATATTCCAATCTCCTGGTCTCCCACCCCACAGGAGAGAAGTCAGTGGCAGTAAGTTTCAAAAGACCCCACCTCCCTGCTGCCCTCTCTCCTCTCCCTCTTGTTATTGTGATGAGTGCAGTAACTCATGCTCTCATTAGCACATCAAACTGCTTTCTACAGAAGGGAGAAAGGTGGGGTCTTTGGGACCCAGCCCCCTGCACAGGGCCTCATCCTTCAGGGAGAAGCGGGGAGGGCCTGTCCCTGTCCCGGTGTCCAGCCTCATGGGGAGGAGTCCTCTTCCTGCCAGGCAGGGGTGTCCTACCTGTATCCCAGCAGGCACTGTGCTTCCTCTATTAAGCTAGGGCTCCCCCTAGTGGCAGGGTAGAGGTTGTCAAACTAAATGGCAAAGCAGCATCCTTTGGGACTCGGAAGAGGGGTGCCGTCCCCCAAGTTTCCGACTCAGTAAGTTTGACAGGTGCCTGAGAATCTGGATTTCTAGCAAGCTCCCCATGCTGCTGGCTAGGACCATGCATGAGGAACCATGGTGGTGTCTCCTTGCTGCTCTGGCTTGGGGACCCCACAAAGGTGGCTCTGCAGGAAGGGGGTGGGGCCTGGCACCTGGAAGGCCCAGTGCCCTGGGGAAGGCACCTGCTTCTCTTTTCTCACGCTCCCGCCAAGGGCAGCTCCAGCCACCACGAGCACCAGACCGACATTCCTGCCTCGACCTTGTCCTTCAGCATGGTCAGAAGGGCCGCCTCATCTGCTGCCCCACCCGGGATGACACCCAGGGCCTGGGGGAGAGGTCCACAGTACACCAACACGCGCACACACACAGCTTGCCACCTCATCCACTCCCACGCTACCCCCTCGGCAGGAGAACTGCCTTGAGCTGAACCAGGCGGCACACACTTGAGGCCTCCGTTACTCGAAGGCTGAGGCAGAAAGATCACTCCAGCCCAGGAGTTCATGGCCAGCCTGAGCAATGTACCAAAACCCTGACTAAAAAAGAAAAAGATTGATTTGAAAAAGTTGATCAAGATAGGATACAAAATCAACATTAGAAAATCAAGGCCATGTGTGGTGGTGCACGCATGTAATCCCAGCACTTGGGAGGCTGAGGCAGGAGGACTGTCATGAGTTCAAGGCCAGCCTGGGCTACGCAGTGAGACCCTGCCTCAAAAAACAAACAAACAAACAAACAAACCCAAAACAAAACAAAACAAAACAAAAGGCTGGGGATTTAGCTCAGTGGTTCTGGCTTGCAAGCACAAGGTCCTGAGTTCAATCCCGGTACCAAAAATAAAAACAGAACACTTACATATATATAAACAATGGGGTATTATTCAGCCACCAAGAACAGAATCAAGACGTGTGAAGGAAAATGAAGGGAGTTGGAGGCCATCCGGTTCCGTGAAATAAGCCAGAGTCAGAAAGACAGTATGAGGTATCACATGCTTTCCCTAACATGCACAACCTCAAAAGAAAGAAAAGGAGACTTTTGTTAGACAAGAAGGAAGGGAACGGAGTGGGGGCTGTGAGGGAGGGTAAAGAGGGACGGATGTGATTAAAACGTTACGTATTATGTGAAAGACACAATTAAACTCAATGTTTTATAAAATGAATACACTTTAATTTTTTTAAAAACTTTTTTTGGTTTTGTTTGTTTTTGTTTGTTTGTTTGTTTGTTTGTTTTATTTGTTTGTGTAGTTGAGACTGACCTGGAACTCACTATGTAGCCCAGGCTGGTCTTGAACTCACAGTGATCCTCCTGCCTCAGCCTCCCGAGTGCAGGGATTACAGGTGTGTGCCACCACGCTGGCTAATATTTTTTTAGACAAAGCCTTGCTGTGTGGTCCAGGATGGCCTCCAATTCATGGTGATCCTCCTGCCTCAGTCTCCCGAGTCTCGGGATGACAGGCATGGGCCACTGTGCCCAGTAAAATAAATTTTAAAAGAGGTGCATTTCATGAGGTTCTAGGAGTCAGGGGGACCACAAAGCCAGCTCCTGCTGGCTCCATGAGGCTCACAATCGCTCCATCTGCCACACGTGTCTTGGTATGAAAGGAAAAGACAGCCTGAAGACAGCCAGCTATGGGCCTGCAGCACGTAGCAGCACTTCGCACCTTCCTGTTATCTGGTCACCTTTTGGCATCACTGGTGGGAACTCAAAACATGTAGCAGCTATGGAGAACAGTTTGCCAGGTCCCTGACATAAAAATCACAGTGTGATCAGCTTCAAATACACCATGTAAGGTGGAGAAGGCAGTCACCAAAGGCACACAGTGTTCAGCAAGTGCCTGCAATCCCAGCACTCGGGAGGCTGAGGCAAGAGGATCGCCTTGACTTTGAGGCCAGCCTGGACCACATAAGCAAACCCTGTCTCAAAGAAAGGCAGTCAGCGGGGGCTCAGGGTGGCACTTGATGCAAAGGCCCTGGGTTCAGTTCCTAGTACCACACACAGAAAGAAAACCCTTAGTTTTTCTTTTCTTTTTTTTTTCCATTAAGTTTATTGGTACATTTTATTTGTTTGTTTGTTTTGTTTTTTTGAGACAGTGTCTCACTATGTAGTTGAGACTGAGCTGGAACTCACTATGTCGTCCAGGCTGGTCTGGAACTCGCAGCAATCCTCCTGCCTCAGCCTCCCAAGTGCTGGGATTACAGGTTTGCACCACCATGCCCGGCTCCTCTCAATTTTTCTTTACCAAGGATTATTTTAATCCCAAAATGGACCTCTTGCCTCCTGGTTCTCACTCTCCAAAGTCCCTTCCTCATGCTACTAAGTGTTCCAGGATAACCAGGAGCAGACACCACTCCCCCTCAGCTCCAGGACTCTCGGAGGCTCCCAAAGCAGGGGATTATAGGACCCCAAACTCCAAAAGTTTTGTCCCCTCTCCCTTGACTAACAAACCCAGTGCTCATTCATAACAAAGCCCCAGGCTTCCTGACCTTAAGGACACACCCAAGCCCTCCCCACCCCAGGTCAGAGCTACTCCAAGTGAGGCCTGAGAACCAGTGCAGCCTGGCCACTGAGTCACAGGAATTCCGAAATAGTGATGGTGCACGCCTGTCATCTCAGCCTCAGAAGGCTGAGGCAGGAGGATCCCCATGAGTTCAAGGCCAGCCTGAACTACATAGTGAGACCCTGACTCAAAATGCAAACAATCAAATAAAAAAAATTTTTTTAAAGAAAAGAAAGGCAGAGAGATCCTTCATCCCAGAGTTTGGGAAGCACTCCTGAGATAATATGATCCATACTTTTTGGTTTCTCTCCTGGATCATATTTCCCTCTTTAAGGTAGATCGTGAAAGTAGGATTTTCCCCTCTGCAATGTGGGTAGAAGCCTAACCCTCCCCGACCTTTCCTTGGCCATAGAGAATCCCCTGACCTCCAGCTGTCCCACAGCAGGTCACAGGCATCCTCATGCCGGGGGTAGGGACACTGACCACACTGGTGACACACTGGGGATGGGCCTCGCTGGTGTCCCACCAGTCTGTTAGCCTCGTGCCTACGGGAGGAAGTCCCCACGAAACCCCGAAGAGTGGGGCCCAGGAGCTCGGGGAGAGCTGCAGACGGGATGGTCCCAAGAGCAGCCTTATCTGTGTCCTTCATGCTAAACCAGGATGTGTGAGGGGCTCAAGCAAGTAAATAAAACCCAAAGAGGCGCCGTGGGGACCCTGGCTTCCTTCCACTCAGCCAGAAGCACAGGAAGAAAGAACGACCCAGCACCTACAGTGGCGAGGGACCCTCCACGAAGGAGACCGGACGCTGTCTCCAGTGCCAGAGGCGCACTCGAGGGACACCCTGGTCCTCGCTGTGGCGGGCAACATCAGTACACATCCGTGGGTGAGGCCACCTATGCTGTGTAGGAGGCACACTGGGGAAACTGAGGCTGGCCTAGGAAGGGTTTTCCTCTAGCATCTCCAGAAGGATCCTTCTCCGCACGGGAGAAGGCCTGACACAGTCAATAAGCGGTTTGTTATTCGAGGCCCTTGGTGACTCTGTCCCTAAGTCCTTCTGGCCTTCTCTCCAGCCACACACGTGTGCACATGCACACCCTGGATCTTCTGTCACACGCCGGGCCCTGCCGTGCACCTGCTGACACCGGATTCCCGCTGCAAGGCCGGCTCCAATTTCATTTCCGCCTGGGAGCGCCCCCTCCCCCAAGGGCGCCGAGCGAGGCGGAGCTGCGCTGAAATCCTCTCCAGTCCTGTGCACCTGCTCTGCTGGATCTTCGCCTCTGCCCCCGCCTGGATGGGGCAGAGTTTTGTTCCTCTTGGACCCCTCTGGCCCTCTCCGCTCTCTGAGCTCTGCTGTCCTCTTCTGACCCCGCGCCCCTGCATCTTGGGCGCTGGCCCTTGGGTTCTTCTCCCTCCCTGCCGCAGCCTGCCCTGGCCTGACGTCAAGCTCATTTCCTGGGGCTCTGATCTTCCCAGCTGGAACCTGACTTGGGCCAAAATTTAGTAAGCAGCGTGCAAGATATCAAAGACTACCCAGGCGTGGTAGCACACCTGTAATACCAGCACTCTGGGAGGCTGACTCAGGAAGATCGCAAGTTCAAGCCTAGTCTGGGCAATTTAGCAATTTAGCGAGACGCTGACGCTAATAAAAAGATAAAAATGAGCTGAGGGGCTCATTATGAAGGCCCTGCGTCCGATCTCCGGTACTGCGAAGAAAAAAATCTAAAGACTAAAAACTTGTTTTATTTATTTTTAAATAGGAATTCTTATTTGTATATGATCGGTGAGTGGGAAAGGGGACACAGTGCAAAGCCAGATTTCCCGCCATTGCCTGCCCCCAGCCCCCCGGGTCCCACCCTGGAGTAGCCACCATTGCTCGCTGACCCTCGGTGCACGCTCTCACCCTAGGCCTGGGGCATGCTAGGTAAGTGCCGTACCACCAAGTCACCCCCAGCTCAGATGTTTTGAGGCGGGTCTCACTATGTAGCCCAGGCTGGCCGCAAACTCGCGGTGATCCTCCTGCCTCAGCCTCCTCAAGCGCTGAGATTATAGGCGTGAGCCTCCATGCCTAGCTTTTTCCTAGCCCACATTTGATTTAATTAATTTACAGGTAGCGGGGATCAAACTCGGGGCCTTGCGCTTGCGAGGCAGGCGGCGGAACCACTGAGCTACATCCCCGGCCCTACGGTACACACTGATCGCCACTGTGGGAGATGGTACATGGACAGAACACATCTTGATTCGTTTTAGTCCCGTCCCCTCTCTTCTTCAAAGATGTGTAAGAGGTGAGTGTTAACTTTCAGTCGCTGTTGCAAAATACCTGCGAGAACTTGAGAACAAAGGTTTGCTTTCGCTCACGGTTTTGGAGCCTCCCTAGGGACAGTGGGCTCTGCGGCTTTGGCCCTCGGTAAGGACCCGGAGCCAGCCAGCCAAATCCGAGGGAGCTGGGCTCCCCTGAGCCTCTTGGAGGCCCACCCGGCAATGACGTCAGCTCAGTGGCGCCCGCCCAAAGGTTCCACAGAGCTCACTAGCGCCGCCTAGGGGACCAAACTGCGGCAGGGCCTGAAGGCAGCAAGAAGCCCAGCCAGGAGAGAATTGAAGAAATGGCCCAGGACCGGCGAGACCCTGAGCCACAACAGAAGCAGGGATGTCCAGGCTGAAAACAAACCGAGATGACCATCCAGGCATCAGGGGAGGACTCTGGAGACTCGGTCCTGGGGAACAGGAAGTCGGATTTGGGGTGCAGGCCCCAGGGGGCTTCTGGGAGTCGTAGCAGGTGCCCCTAAGGTGCCATTAAGCCATGGCAGCCACACTGAAGGAGAAGGCTGAACACTAGATTACTAAAGCAGGGTCCCAGCCAGGCGTGGTGTACATTAACATCCCAGCAGTCTGAGGCAGGAGGATCCCAAGGTTAAGCCCAGTCTGGGCAATTCAGTGACTGAGCAAGACCGTCCTCTAAAGGGGAGAGGCTGGTTGTACCTCACTGCAAAGGTCCTGGGTTCAGTCCCCAGTGATGTAGTGTGCCGAGTTTTGTCTTCCCCATCCACCTGTAATCACACCATGGGGGAGGACAGGCAGTTTTGCCAATGACAAGAAAACCGGAGACCCAAGAGCTCCCCAGACCGGGTCGAGGCCTCACAGGTGACCCAGGACTTGCGCCAGGGCCGCTGCCCCACCCTGGAGTGGGGGCCGCATCCTCTTCCCACCCTCTCTCCACTCCCAGCCACCCCGGGAGTAGGCAGGGCCTCGAGTCCCTCTCCTGTGTGACCAGGAGTGGAGGAAGGGGAGGGAGCCGGTCCCAGAGCCCCATCGCACTCGCCCTCCCGTCTGCGGCTCCTGCTCTCCTGTGACGGGAAAGGAGCCCAGCTTGAATACCCAGGGATATTTCCGCATCCCCATCTGCAGCACAATTTCAGCAGCCAGGTGGGCGGAGCCAGGGCCTTCCTGCCACAGGAGAGGCACCTGCTGCTTCTGGGGCTGGGAGACCAGGCAGGCTGGGCACAGGTGCTGGGACCAGGGGGGCGTGGTAGGGGACAGGGACAGTTGCAGGAGCAGAGCAGCCGGGCTGGTGAGGCTCTGGTAGCGAGCGGGCATACCAGGGGGCGGCAGGATGCACCGACAGCTCTGGAGTGCCTGCCGCTGGAGAAGCCCAGCCAAGGAGCTCAGAGTGAGCCCTGCCGGCTCCTGCAGAAGTTTAGGAAGTGGTGTGATTTGGAAAGAACTTGCCAGCTGGGTGTGGCGGTGTGTGTCTATTATTCAGGAGGCTGAGGCGGGAGGATCGCTGCAACTTCAAGGCCAGCCTGAGCCATAGAGTTCGGGTCAGCCTGAACTATATTGCATGAGTGTCTGTAGTTGTCCTGTTGTAGCCATCTCAATGTCCTGAATTCATTCAAAATATTTACCTTTAAGGGGGAGGGGGTGCCAGGGATTTAGCTCAGAGGTTCCGCTGCCTGCCTTGCAAGCATAAGGTCTCGAGTTCAATCCCCGGTACCAAAAAACAAACAAACAAAAAAGAGGGGACAAGGAAAAAATGGGAACAGAGCTTTTGTAAATAAGTAGGGGAAGTGAGGTAGAACGGACGGGAGGGGGATGAGAAAAAATAAGAAACAAGATCTATCATGTACAGGTACAAATTCCCTGTGATGAATGTTATCATCATGTATATCTAAAAGGTACTGGGCCGGGCGCGTCAGCGCACACCTGCCATCCCAGCACTCAGGAGGCTGAGGCAGGAGGATCGCTGTGAGTTCGAGACCAGCCTGGGCTACACAGTGAGTTCCAGGTCAGTCTCACCTACATAGTGAGACCCTGTCTCAAAAAAAAATAAAATAAAATAAAAAATGTACCAATAAATGTTTTGCTTAAAAAATGTTTACTTTTCATGGTCATTTTGGCTTTGGGGGGGGCCAGAAGCCCCACGGTACCAGATCCGGTGACTGGGGTGGGTGAGGACTCGGCCTGACCTGCTTCCCAGCCGCATTTCCACCGTATGGCCCTCGGCTCGGCAGTCACTGTATTTGATCCCATCTCATAAAGACACTCAGAAAAGAGGCCTCCACAGCTGCTTCAGAAAGTGACAGGAGCAATGGGACATGTGTGTCCCTGTCCCACGTCCTGCAGCTTGTAGATGGTGTAAACCCTGACTGAGCTAAAGTGAGTCCACGTCGGACGAGTAACGGCCCCAGAGGCCACCATGTACCACTCCCCTTGTAGACGCACCTCCACCTTTGTTTAGGAATGTAAGACCGCAGAACTTTGTAATCTAAATCCTAGTCTCCACTGCGATTAATGTAAACCAACAGGTGAACATTTAGTGGCTCTGGGTAAACAGATAAAGATTGTTTCACTCCTTGTCTGCCCGGAAGCAATGTCTTGAAAACCCTGGGACGTTCTGTAAGCATCTTGAGTAGACCCCACCCTACCTATCCCCTTATAAAAGGGACCTCCGCCCCTGAGCTGGTGCCTCTCTGAGCCGCGTGGCTCCAGGAGTGCCGGACTAGTAAGGGTCTGTTCCCTTTCCTGCGTGTCCGGTGTGCTCCTTCCCGGGTGAATCTCGTGGCTGTCGAACACTTTGGAGCGGTAGAATCGAGCTCCTCGGAGTGGTAGTGAGGCCTCAGGTCTTACAGGTGGGACCAGCTGGAGAAGGGAGTCTGTGTGTCCCCTGCCCAGTCCGCCCCCTGTACCCCACCTTCTCCCAGACCAGAGCCAAGGAAGGCTCCTCCCAAAGCAGCTCCGTACAGCACGATCCTGTCACAAACAAATAAATAAACGAAGAGCACAAGAGGTGATCAAAGCACACAGCGATTACTGCACGAAAAGATCCATTTCCAAGAACAAAGGAATTCGTGCGAAGTAAGGGGGAGGATTTTGAGGGAAGTTAATGGCAACGTGTCTTTTACTGCAATAATTTTTAAAAATGTAAACATTTGCCCTATGTTTTGATCACATCAAATATTTCCAGCAAAAACCCCATGTGACCCAGAGGCCAGGACGAGCCAGGTGTCCAAGCAGCAGCACAGGTAAGCTGTGGAAATGCACAGAAAGGTGACAGATGAAGCGGGGCCCTACAGGGTCTGGCCGTCCCCTCCCAGGATTTCAAGGCCACTCTAAAAGTATTGTTGGGGGGGGCTTTATTTTTTCTTGTACTGGGATTGAACCCGGGGCTTCATGAGTACCTGGGCAAGCTCTCCACTGCTGGGCCAAATCCCCAGCCCTATTTTATTTGAAACATGTTAGTCTCGATGTTAGCTCAGATTGGCCTAGAATTTGGGACCCTCCTGCCTCAGCCTCCAAAGTAGCCGGGATGATGCCCTCCTGGGTGGCACACTGGAAGAGGTGGTGAGCCCGTGTCACTGTCACAGAGTTGGGGAGCGACTGTCCCGAGAGGTCCTGAGCAATGAGTTAGGATCCGTGGTTCTGTCCCACAGCTTGCTTGCCCTTCCCCACTCCGAGACACAGGGCAGAGGCCCCCGTGCACAACGCGGTGTGCTTGGCTTTCAGCCCCCAGAGCTGTGAGAAATAAAAGTCTCTGGCCGATTGCTTGGCGTCGCTGCACTCGAACCCAGGATTTGCGCATGCGCTCTACTGAGCAGCACCCCGCCCCCTTCATTTGTAGGCCCTGTGGTGTTCGGTTAGGATCCTAGAAAATGAACCAGGCACAGATGTGACGATGAATGTAGCCGGGAAAGTGGCACACACCTGTTCTCCCAGCCCCTGGGAGGCTGACACAGGAGAATCGCCGCGAGTTTGAGCCCAGTTTGGGCAATTTAGATTGCTTCAAAGTTAAAAAAAAATACAAAGGGCTGTAGCTCAGTGCCAAGGCCCTGGGTTCAATCCTCAGTACCAAAAAAAAAAGTGGGGGGGAAGGAAAAGGAAATTTGGTTTCTTCTATAAGGAGGGGCGTTGGTAGGCCCTGGTGGGGACAGAGCAGCCTCGGTACTTGGACTTGGGCTTGGCTGCAGAGGATCCCCAAGGAAAGCCTGCCAGCTGTGACTTGGGATCTCTCTGTGCCCGGTACCGTCATGGAGAGTGCGGAGCCAGAAGGGGGTCACGGACGACCACCTGCTAGGACATGTGTCCATTCTGGGGAAGTTGACGGTGTTTTTTCACTGCTTTCCACCCCAGCGCCAAGAAAGGGAGACTATTCCCCTAGTCCCATTAGCAATTAAAAGCTCAGCTCAAAGACACCGGGGCCAGATGGCTTCCCCGGGCTGTTCTCCCAGGCCTGGAGGCTCAGGACTCTGCCACAAACTTTGCAGGGCTAGAAAGAGGAGCTCTCCCTCTCCGGGCTGCACCCGGCACCTTGACACTGAGGCATGACAGAGGAAAAGACACCACAAGCCAGACTCCTTGCTGAACAGAAAATTTTTAAATCTGAATAAAATATTAGCAAATTAATGTATAAAATAGATCCAGGGGTGCAGCTCAGCAGGAGGATGCATACTTAGTATGTGAGGCCCCAGATTCAATACCCAGCACCCCAAAATTTTATTTTTTAAACAAATAGACATTGAGGAATAATTATATATATCTACAAGGCAGATTCATTCCAGAAAAGTACGGTTGATATAACATTAGGAAATGAACCAATGTAGCTCATTTCTTTCTTTCTTTCTTTCTTTCTTTCTTTCTTTTTTTTTTTTGAAACAGGGTCCCATTATGTACTTCAAGCTGGCCTCAAATTAGCAGATCCTCCTGCCTCAGCCTCCCAAGTGCTGGGATGACAGGTGAAAGTCACCAAGCCTGGCACTCATTTCTGCAACAGAATAAATTACAAAATGTATGTGATCACTTCAATAGATTCAGAAGAAGATTTCGATAAAATTCAACATCGATTCATGATTTTTTAAAAGAATTGCCAGGTAAAGTGGCACACCCCTGTCACCCCAGCACTTGGGAGGCTGAGGCAGGAGGATCGCTGGGAGTTCGAGGCCAGTCTGTACGGCATAGGGAGATCCTGTGTCAAGAAAACAAAAAACATAAAATCGATGATCTTCGCCGCTTGTACTGTGAAGTATGAATGTTTACCACCTCCTGTCCCCCCAGCTCCATAGCCCCTGCCATCCACAGCTGTTTTCCCTTACTGTGAGTTTGACTCCTTCTAAGTGGAATCATCAGTGTTGGCTGACAGCGTGGTACCTCCCAGGGGTGTATGGAAAGATTCTTCTCAAATTTCCGATGATGAGTGTCATTATATTGTACACCTAAAAGATACCAAGATTCTTCTTTGGTTTGCTTTGCTTTAGTTTGGGGGGGTTTTGTTTTGTTTTGGTACCAGGGCTCAAACTTGGGACCTTGACGCTTGCAAGGCAGGCAGTGGCACCACTGAGCTAAATCCCTGGCCCTGCTTTAGTTTGACAGAGTCTCCTATATAAGCCAGGCTGGCCTCAAACTCATAGCAGTCCTCCTGCCTCAGCCTCCCAAGTGCTGGGATTACAGGTGTGCGCCACACTGTCTGGCTCTACATATTTAATTTCCAAGAGCTCTGGGTTTTTCTTTATGACTCCTTTTGTGCTGCATTTGTTTCCTTTCCCCCTGTATAACTGTTAAATATTTATTACTGGGAGGGATGCATGTACAGTTTTTTTTCTTCGCTTTTGCTTTTCCTTTTCTCCCTCTTTTCTCTCTTTTCTTTCTCCTTTCTCTCGTCAGTGCTGAGGTGCAACCCAGGCCCACACCGGGAAGGCAGGTGCTCCACTATTGGGGTCCATGCCCAGGCCTTTCCTTTGTTTTTAAATTATTGTGATTTGCTTTTCCTGTTTTGTTTCATTCTCTCTGTCATGCGGCACCTGCGGAAACCACTGGGCGTCCCCTCCCGCGAGCCTCTGGCTGAGGAGTGTGGCAGAGACAACTCTCACCACAGCCCCTCCCGGGTCACCCAGGACCTCTGCTTCTGGCAACTCCAACCCATGACTAAGCACACAGGGGTGCAAGGGCTGGGCCTGTGTCCTGCAGGGTCCCCTCCGTGGGCAGTGTCTGCACAGCTCTGGCTAAGCACTCTCATCCTGTCCCCTTCTCCCATATGGCCTCTAGGACACTTTCTCTGTCACCCTGGTATCCTGTCCCCTTACCCCTCACAGCATCATCCCAGCAAAGCACCTCTGACTCCATTTGGTATCTACTGCCTAGATGTGGTAGTCAGCTTGCTGTTACTATAACAAATACCCATGGGAAGTCAGCTTAGCAAGAGGAAAGGTATATTCTCCCTCTCTTTTCTCTCTCTCTGTCTCTTTTTTTTTAGACATAGAGTCTCACTATGTAGCCCAGGCTGGCACTGAACCCACAGTGATCCTCCTGCCTCAGCCTCCTGAGCCTCAGGATGACAGGAGTGCGCCACCTCACCTGCCTAGGAAAGGTTTATTCCGGCTCTGTTTCAGAAGTGTCAGTGCACAGTCACCTGAGCCTGTGATGACCTCATGGCAGGAGTGTGTAGCTGAGGGGCCCAGGAAGCAGACAGAGGAGGGATGGGGTCCCCATGTCCCCTTCAAGCGTGCACCCCACTTGAGACAGAGGAGAAGCCCCTGCCTCTCCAACTTTTCCCCCGCAGGCTGGAGGGGATGTGGCTTGGCCGATGGCAGCTGCCTCCCTTGCCCTCACCACCCAGTGGCCTCTGTCCGCCACTCCATGCCAAATGTGTCATGGTTACAGCCCCTTTCCTGCGTCTGACACTTCCTGATGACAGCTGCCTCTTTGAAGAAGGGAAAAGACACCCTGGTGAGATCAGGGAGGGGGGATCTGAGCCCACTGTTAACACCTCCAACCCCCACAGCTAGCCTTCCAGAAGATTCCCTAAGGTTTGGCCCCACCCCCTCACGGGGTCGTTGCCATGACAGCAGAGGCTGTCTGGGAACCCTGCACCAATCATGGCCCTGAACTTGGACCAATCACAGACCTGTAGCTGCTTTATAAGAGGTGCTTACCAGCCACTTCTGGGCCAGTTTAGGGTCCACCCAGTTTCCTGACCCTGTGCAGCAGCACAGGTCTCTTGAAACACAGCCTCACTTTGGTGGTCCTGTAGTGGAGGTTCCAAATGTCCTGTAAATCTGCTGGGGATCTTACCCTGAGCAGTGTGGACAGAGCAGACTTTTCAAAAGGAAGAGGAGTAAACAGGAGGGAGTGGCCCCAGATGGTGGTGACTCGGAAACTACATTACCAGAGCACTGGGATGGACCTAGGCCTTTCCCTCCGTCCGGTGGCCCTTGTGTGGCTGTGCACTTGTAAGGGACAGCACTGGGGGCAGACTGGAGTCTGAGAGGCACCAGGCTGGGTTTTGCTCCCTGGTGATTGGGCAAAGCACCAGCAGTTTCTCTGGGAAACTTCCATATGTTCAGACGCGGACATTTTCTTTGGAATCTCAGTTTCTCCAGAGAAGGAAACCTCTCCGCATTCTAGGCTGGACAGTGGCGTCGGGGTCACCTGCCGTCCCCTCTGCCCAGTCTGCTGGCTCCAAGCCCACCCCCTACTGTCCCCTGTTGCCTTCTGCCTGGTCGCTAAGTCTGTGAGTCTCCCTGGAGCAGCTCCCACATCCTCTATGTGCCGTGACATCTTGGTCCCTGTCCCCATGGCTCGTGCAGCCCTCTTTCTTCGCTGCCACTTTAGCAGGCTCTTAAAGTGCGAGGGCAAAAGGCCGTGCAGTCTGTCATCATTATGTGGAGGCCCCGCACCCGAGTCACGCTGTCTGGCGCTCTCTGCTGCTCCCAGGAAAAATGGACCCTGGAGGTGCAGGGCAGAAGCCAGGCGGCCACTGGCCTGGCAGGGGAGAGCAACCAGGTGACCGGATGCATGGCATGGGGACAGAGAGGGGTGGCTCATCCTGGACAGCTTTAGGCAGCGGAGTCTGCAAAATTTGCTGATGGATGGAGATAAGGCGAGTGGAGAAAATGTCCACAAATTTTCCCTGGGAGCCACTTCTCCCCTGGAGCGTAGGAGGCGCTTGGTGACTCATTCCTAAAGAATACAATGTCACAGAGCAGGACAAGGAAAGAGCCTCTGTCTGCAGCAGCAGGGAATGAACCCGAGACCTTTGCACTTATTTTTATCCCGAGATAGCGTCTCACTAACTTGCCTGGGCTGGGCTCAAACTTGCAATCCTTCTGCCTCAGCCTCCCAGAGTACCGGGCTCTTTCCTCCTCTCTCTCTCTCTCCCAGGCCGCAGGAGTTTGCGGGTCCTCAGGCAGTGAGGCGACCACACAGCAAGGACTTCATGGAGGCTCCCTGGACGCCAACAGTACTAACTGGCGTGTGAGGGACCCTGGAAGAGGGCCTCAGCCCAGGACTCTGCCAAGTGACTGTGACCCCCCACACAGGAATGAGGGTCCACCAGGCCACTTCTAGACCCTGGCCCAAAGAAGCCCTTCTTACGGCCAATAATGAATGATCATTTCAAGCCACTGTGTTCGGGGCGCTTTGTTCCCCAGCACTGAGTAATTCAGGAAGGGGGGAGGCAGGAGCTTTGGCCTGGAGCTCTGGGCTGGAGCAGTGGGTGAAGGACAGCGCGGAGATAAGCAGGCAGCCAGGCAGAGGACAGGGTTAGAAGTCAGGAGGTGTCAGGGCTGCAGCCGGCTCACTGACGGAAAGCCTGCTGGGCATGTGCAAGGCCCGGGTGTCCCCCCAGCACTGCCTAATTACATCAGAAATCATAATACTGCTGCAGATGCTGGCACACGCCTGTCATCCCAGCACTCTAGAGGCTGAGGCAGGAGGATCACCACGAGTTCGAGGCCAGGCTGGGCTACATAGCGAGACCCATTCAGGGCTGGCAGCCGGCAGGCAGTTCAGAGAAACAACTCCTCCCTGGTGGCGGTGAGCTCAGAAAAACCAGACTTCGTAACAGCGCAAGACCTCGAGTTCCTCGAGGGCCTGGGGGTGCACGGCAAAGACCCTTCCTGTCGAATGCACAAGGGGCCCATTCAGTGCAGCCGAGGACACGAGGGACAGACACACCAGGTCACGCACAGGAGATGACAGCGGAGTGGCGGAGTCTGGGGGCCCAGAGGCCACAACCTCAGCCACAGGGCCCATGCCAGCCATCGTGAAGGCTTCCTCCCTGTGCCGAGCCCCGGAGAACCCACAGTGTGGGCGAAGTGAGGCTGGGGACAGGCAGCACCCCTGCCGGAGAGCGGGAGGCAGACAGGGGCCAGGAGATCGGGGCCTTTTGACTTGAAAGGAGCAGCATGCAAAGGAGATGCAAAGCAGCATGTAAATGAGATGCAAATCAATCGGGAGTGAGCATCTGTTCTTTTTGAGTCAACAGCCTGGCACTTTTGAGGGGAGCCTTCCCCAGCTTTCTCCCGGCCTGCCAGGGTCAGGGGCCCTGCAGGGCCTGTTGGGAGGGGGCTCCGGTCTGATTCGGGTCCCAAGGGCTCACACACTCCTCTGACTGGTGTGGGTGTAAAGCACCAATTCAGTTCCATCCATAACACGACCGAGAGTGGAGAAAACGCAGGCACAGGGAGACACTGGGCAGTGCGGAGGGGTCCGCACCCAGTGTGACCTTTCCGCAGCACCCGGAGCTCTGTCCAGTAGGTAGAAGCCACCACAAACAGAAACCTCCCCAGACAGTGTCAGATGTGGGGGGCAGCACAAAATCACCCCAGCTCAGAACTGCTCTCTAAAGGGTATGGTGGCCTGTGCCTGTAATCCCAGCAGTTGGGAGGCCGAGGCAGGAAGATCACCGCAAGTTTCAGGCCAGCCTGGGCTACGCAGAGAGACCCTGTCTCTAAAACAAAACAAAAAAAGAGCTCTCTGATTTCTTCCCACACGCTACACACTCCGTGAGCCCCTGCTCAGCGTGTGCTACGATTCAGCACAGCTGTGGGGACTCTCGAGGCCACATCAAGGTCACCCCCAAACTAAATGCCCCTCCGTTAGCCCTTCTGGGCTGTCTTCACACGGGCACCTGCGGCCTTTCCACGCTGGCCTCGGTGCACCCTTCCTCCCTTCCCCTTGGTCGGCAGCTTGCGGTACTTCTCACCAGCCCCCCAGTCCCCAGGGCTCCAAAGACGCGGTGTGGTGTGGCTTAGGGGAGGGCGGGCCTCCTGGTCTCCACCAGCAGACCACCTCAGTGGCTCAGCTCCTTGTGGGTCTGGCTCTTTGGGCTTCTGTATGGTCTGCTTTGCACAAAAAGTCCCAACTGGCCACGTGTGGTGGCGCACGCCTGTCATCCCAGCACTTGGGAGGCTGAGGCGGGAGGATCTCTGTGAGGTCTAGGCCAGCCTGGGCTACATAGTGAGTTCCAGGCCAGAAGTACATCATGAGACCCCATCTCAAAAAAAACAGCCGGGGTTTTAGCTCCGTGGATCTGCGGCCTGCCTCCCAAGCACTAGGTCCCAAGTTTGATTCCCCGGAACCAAAAAACAAAACAAAACAAAAAAGCCCCAGGCAGACATAAAGTCCCCAGGGATGGCTACAAGCCACTGACCAAGGTGGGGAAATTACAGGTGTGGTGTCTGCGCCTGGAGACAGGCGGGGCGGCTCTGAGGTGACCTTTGCAGCCCTTTCCAGTAGAGGAAGTGCTGCTGGGCGTCTCGTGGACATGGGACAGCCGGTTCTGTTGTGCAAGGGATGGACAGATGGAGAGGCTCCCCCAGGGTGTGAGGGTCCCACCAAGCCCCTCACTGCCTCAGCTCTGACGATGCAAGGGATGAGGAAGAGTTTCCGGGCCAGCACCGGGCAGAGTGGAGCCGAGGGTGGGGCAGGGTGCGGTCCGGTGGCAGCAGGGGTGTCACACCCCCCTCAGCCCCTGACCCCCAGGGCCGAGTCCTGCAGACAAAGCTCCGGCCCCACCTCTGTGTGGGGTGGGGAGCAGGAACCAGGCCACCCCACCCTGACACTGAGAAGCCCTCTGTCCCAGCCCTGCCAGGCGCTGCAGCAAATGTATAGGGCTGTTGTCCCCTGGGGCTGGGGCCAAGCAGGCCGTCCCGGGGTCCCCTGGTCACAGGCACAATCAGGCCCTTCATGGAGCGGAACGAAGGCCTGTGTCTGTCTACGAGACCCTCCCTGCCTCCACTTCCCGTCCACCCCGAGGCCAGAGCCTCCTCCCCGATGCCCTCTGCCTGCTCTGGGTTCCAGGGAACCCACGGGTGCCCCATCAGCCCCCCGTGCACTGGCCAGGGAGGGAGGCAACAGGCTGCCCTCCTCCCTTGTCACCCCCAGGAGCCCGGAGAGCTCCCGTGGTCACACAGCACCAGTGAGCCCCACTGGCCTCCGCCCCATCCTCCCTTCCCACTCTGTTCTCCCCCACGAGCCTCTGGCCACCTCCCCATGAAGCCTGGGGGCCGGCATGGAACTCCTGGTGATCCTCCTGCCTCAGCCTCCCAAGTGCTGAGATGACGGGTGTGCTCCACCATGTGTATTGTCTGTCCGTGGGCTTCTTCTCACGGAAAATCCCCTGACAGGGAACCCGGGAGCAGCATGGAATCAGGGCTTCTGCTCTGACTGCCGTGTGCTCCACGGAAGGGATGCTGTCCGCGTGGGTGTCGGAACTGGCGTCACCACCCCCTCCCCTGCCACCCGTGAGGAGCCATTCCGGGGCCTGACATTCTCAGCTTCACACCACCTCCCAGGGCCCCGCCAGAAGCGCTTCCTGGATGAGACATTAAACATGCAAATCCCAGACAGCGCCGCACGCGCACGCGACAGACAGCAGGGCCGCAGCCTGGCACGGGAGGCGCCGCGGCTGGCCGGGGGAGGAGAGCAAAATATAGATCCTGCTCAGTGCTATCTGGGCCGAGTGGAAAATCCCACAGCAGCCTCCTGCCGGGGGACCTGAGGTCTCAGGTGGAGGCTGGTGGGGATTTTTTTGGGAGCAGCATGGAATCAGGGCTTCTGCTCTGACTGCCGTGTGCTCCACGGAAGGGATGCTGTCCGCGTGGGTGTCGGAACTGGCGTCACCACCCCCTCCCCTGCCACCCGTGAGGAGCCATTCCGGGGCCTGACATTCTCAGCTTCACACCACCTCCCAGGGCCCCGCCAGAAGCGCTTCCTGGATGAGACATTAAACATGCAAATCCCAGACAGCGCCGCACGCGCACGCGACAGACAGCAGGGCCGCAGCCTGGCACGGGAGGCGCCGCGGCTGGCCGGGGGAGGAGAGGAAAATATAGATCCTGCTCAGTGCTATCTGGGCCGAGTGGAAAATCCCACAGCAGCCTCCTGCCGGGGGACCTGAGGTCTCAGGTGGAGGCTGGTGGGGAGGGGACCCGGGAGCCCCAAAGCCAGCTGGGGGGGTGACAAGCCACTGTGCGTGTACCCTGTACCGAGGGGCGGGACTGGGCACTGGAATCTGCAGCTGGTGAGAGGTGAGGCCTGGGGCGGAAGGCAGAAAAGAGGGGAAACTGAGGCAGGTGACAGGGACCGAAGGGGGTGCCTCACTGCTGTGGGCGCTGCACGAGCCTGGGAGCCGCCACAGAATCTGGGCAGCAAGGTTCCTGCCATGCCGCAGGGACCAGAGGTTGGCCGTGGTGCTTCTCAAACTCCTATATGGGCCAGAGCCCTCAGGGTCTGTGGGTCACACTGCTCCTGACCCAGAGGCCTCCTGTGGCATCCGGGCCTCAAGTCCATTTGGTGGGGGGTTGGTTTTTTGAGACAGGGTCGAACTGTACTCCCAGGCGGCCATGAACTCACTGTGAAGCTCAGGCACACGGTGATGCAGGCCTCACCACACCCACCAGGAACCCGAAACAGAGCCTGACCTAACTGCAGTATTTTAACCACTCTGTCATTGCTGGGAGAAAATACCCGACACCCACAAGTTAAGGGAGAGGTTTATTCTGTCTCACAGTCTGTAGGAGTTTCAACCTGTAGTCGGCTGCTCCTAGGCAGGGTGGAATGGCACAGGGGCACCGAGGAGGAGAAACAGCTCCTGGCAGGGCAGACAGGAGCCGCAGAGGGATCAAGGAGGAGGAGGGCGATGGCTCCTACTGGGCCACGCCCCCAGCGACCTGGCTCCTCCCCCAGGCTTCGCCCCCAAATCACCCGCACCATAAACCCACCAGCAGTCTGATCCGCTGATGGGCACCAGGTGACCCAGTCACTCCCCACAGCCCCACCTATGGGAACAGGAGGCTTCGCTGGGACCCCCAGATATAAACCATAGCAGGGTCCCAGATGTGACAGGGAGGGGATGCTGGTGGAAGCCATGGTACGAGGAAGGGAGGGAGGTGAGGAGCGGAGCGTGCCAGGCCTGCTGCTGTGAGCTGTGCCTGCTGCCCGCCGTGGGCTGGGTGCTACTTGGCTGTGCCCGGTGGGATGGTGCCAAGGAAAGTGTCGCTGCTGCAGCTCGGAGGAGGAAGAGGAAGTGACAAGCTGGAGGCAGCAGCACGGCCCCGGCAGGGAGCACTCCCCCCGGGAGGCCTGGGCACCCTGTAGGACCTTCACCCTCTGCAGGCCCCGCACTCCCCTCGTACCGGGGATGAAGGGAGGGAGGAGGGCGACAACCCCAGGCCTGGGTGCCCAGCACGGAGGGGACAGACCGGCAAAAGTCCGCCTGCCTGCAGGACTCCTGCTTTCCGGGACCAGAGGCCCTTCCTGGCCCAACCGCTGGCTGGGTGCCCAGGCCCTGTGCATCTTTCCCTAGGGCAAAGAAAAAGGTGTAAGGTGTAAGGTGCCCTGCTCGAACCGAGACCCTCCGGTCAGTGGACCTGCTGCCCACAGCTCTGTCCTGACTCAGTCCACTCCCCTCTGCCCGACTGTCCAACGTCCCTCGGTCCTCTTCCCGCCGGGGGTCACCTGCAGCTCTGCCCTCTGCCCAATCACCTGGGGGTGGGGAGTTGGGGACATCAGACGGGGACACCAGCCTTGTTCAAGGAAGAAGGGACACTTTGGGATTGAAGCCCGAGGAAGCAGCCGGTCCCTGCTCACCAGGCTGGGACACCAATGTGTCCCCTTTCTGTCTCCCCCATAGCCAGTCCTGGCCCGGCTCTCACTGCCTGCGTCTGCTTCCCCGGGAGCCCAAGTCCCCCAGCTCCGTCTCTACAGCAGGACCGATCCCTCTGTCCCGGGCTGCCCTGGTTTCTGCCTCGGTGTAGAAGGGATGGGTCTTCCACCACACACACACACACACACACACACACACACACACACAGACACACACGCACACCCTGGCACACACATGGGACCTTGCAGCCAGTTTCCCCTGCACCCAGGCCCCCAGTGGAGGCCTCAATGCCCTGTGCTACCCCAGCATGGGGTTGGGCTCCCCCATCAGAAATGGGCTCCTTCTTCCTGGCCAGGCCCTGTGCCTCCATGAGACCTGGGGAGGGGACCTTTCCCCTCTGTGTTTATGAAGCCACTCAAGGCCCAGCAAACATGACTGTGAAGATCACAGGAGGTAAGGCAGTAGTGACACCCAGGGACCACTGGCAGCCTCCTTAACCTCTCTCAGCACAGCACCGACTTGATCTCACAGCCAGGGAAAAGAGCTATAGGAACCAGGCATACACCTGGAATTCCAGCACTCTGGGAGGCTGAGGCAGGAGGATCCCAAATTGAAGCCCAGTCTGGTGAGACCAGGTGTGAAGGCTCTGAGTTCGATCCTCAGTACTGGTTAGGGGAAGCCCCTTGGCTGGAAATGGGGTGCCTTTACCAATGCCGTTTCCAACTGACTGTTTTATTCTCTCAGGTTCACACTTTCTCCAGGTTCCTCCGTTCCCTCCTCTGCGGCACCCCTCTCTTAGGTCTCCCCTTCTCAGAAAAAAACATAAGCTGTCAAAAGGGCTTCTCACCTCCTTCCAGAACCTCTAAAAGCTATGGTGAAGCTATGGAGCTAGAGTTATAGCAAACAGGCTGTTTGCATCATAGAAAGTTCTAAAAGGTTCCCTATCACTGTTCTAGAATCCTCTAGAACCTTCCAGAAGCTTCTTCATGTCTGTCCTTCCTCCTCCAAATTCCACAAAAGAAACACCCGCACTCAGCTCCTGCATCTGCTCCTCCCTTTGCTTTGAACCCAGGGCTTCGCACTACTAGGCCAGCATTAATCTCAGCCATATCCGCAAGCGTGTCCTTTGGCTACTTTTCTCTCTCCCTCTTCCTTTTCCCTTTCTTTCACTCTTTCTTTCTTTCCTTTTCTTTCCACTGTAGATTGAACCCAAGGCCTTCAGTCTGAGCTACATCCTCAGTCCCCTTTGATTTTGTATTTTGGGTTTTTTTTTTTTTAGTTTGCATTTTGAAACAGGATCTCACTAAATTACTAAATTGCCCAGACTGGGCTCAAACCGGTGTGAGGAACGTGCCAGCCTGGAATCTGCTATCCAAAGCCTCTCTGGTGGCGTCTGATAAGTCCTGTGTCCTGACTGTCCCCATGGTTGCCCCTCACCCGTCAGGCGGGACACACTTGCCGTCTTGCTTTGGCCCAGCTGCCTGACTGCGTGTCTGCACCCAAGCCCAGGTGTCCCGATTTCCCGTCTCCTCCATCGTGGGCCAGGAGTCTCCGCAGAGCCCGAGGCTGGCTCTTGTCACACGCTCAGCCCGGTCTCACCTCTCACAGTTGTCAGGCACAGCCGCATCCCCCCCACCATGCCAGCCCAGCTCCTGGCCTGGGCACCACTTCTGCCGCTCTGGACCATGATGGTGGCCTCCAGTCCCTTTCCCCACATCTGCATTAGCCCCACAGAGGTCACACAGATGCCACCAGGATCCCCTTCAAGTACAAATCTGACTGGGCCTGAGATTCAAGTACTCAGGAGGCTGAGGCAGGAGGATTGCCTAGCATATGAGCCCAGCCTGGGCTACACAGCAAGACTCTGCCTCAAAAAAATCAAAAATAGGGGCCAAGGGTTTAGTTCAGTTGTGCTGCTGCCTGCCTCACAAGCACAAGGTCCTGAGTTCGATCTCCAGTATAAGAAAATAAATAAATATATATATTGGTACTGGTGGTGGAACTTGGGTCCTTGTGCTTGTGAGGCAGGCAGCAGAACCACTGAGCCAAATCCCTGGCCCAAATAATTTTTTTAAATAATTTTTGCTTTGTTATATTTACATAGAGTCTTGCTATGTGGTCCAAGCTGGGCTTAAACTCACTGTGGAACCCAGGTTGGCCTCAAACTCACAGCGATCCTCCTGCCTCAGCCTCCCAAGTGCTGTGATCATAGGCAGGCACCACCATACCCAGCCACCCAGGCTCTCAGGATAAGCCTGAACCCTTACTTTGGCCTGCAAAGTCCTTGTCCTAGACTCCCTGTCCTCCACACTAGAGTCAACCACAATGGCGTCTCTCTTTCTTTCTCTTTCTCTCTCTCATTGATTTTTTGTGGTACTGGGGATCGAACCCCAGGCCTCACACATGCCAGATAAGCATGCTACGACTGAGCTGCACCTGCAACCTTTTACTTGATTTTCAGGCAGGCTCTCACTAAGTTGCCCAGGCTACCTGTGAACTCACGACCCTCCTGCCTCAGCCTTCTGAGGAGCTGGGATGCCACCACACTGGCTTCTCAGGTCTGTGCTCCCTGTCATCCTTCTGAGCAGCCCACTCCCTGTCACACACTCAGGAAGTGTCCTTACCAGCTGTCCCCCTCCGCCACCCCCAGGGGACCTAGTTTCCTCCCTGCTCTGGCTCCTCTCTCGATGACCCCATGTCAGCATCACAGGGCTTGGGGGACGTAGGGGAGCTTCCGGCTCTGACTGGACCACACCCGCTTGGTGAACTGTGGCAGCCTCTGGTCATTAAGAGCAAAAACCTAGCTGGAGTGTTGGCTCAGGTCTGCGAGACGGACTGCTCAGGAGGCTGAGGCAGGAGGATCCCAAGTTCAAGCTCAGCGTGGGCATGGGCAACTTTGTGAGACCCTGTTTCAAAGAATAAATAGTCTGGGAAAGGGATATCAACAGTACCCACCTCCTCACCTTGCTCTGAGAAGTAAATGGTGCACTAAGATGTACAATGATGCACTATGCCAGAACAACGTCTAGCTCCTAGAAAATGCCATGAAAGCGTTTGTTATTCAGATGGACCAGAGCTCAACTCAGCTCCAGCGTGGGCTGTTTGACCTCAGGCAAGTACATAAGCCTCTCTGATCCCCATTTCCTCCTCTCCTAAACAGATAATGCCTCTCTCCTGTGTGAAAGCAAAATAGTGACACTTGCCGTAAGTCTCCATGTGCAGGGACCACGTCATCACTGTCCCTTAAAACTTGGCACAGGGCCCAGCCCTGGAAGGCACTGGGTTGCTAGGGAGAATTAATCCCTTCCCCACCTGCTCTCCTCGGCCTGGGAGCCTCCTTCTGTTGATGGCAGACAGCGGCATCTCGTGGACAGATATGAAACTGCAGCCTGGCCAAGGTCCCTGCCGAGCGGAGGGGCCGCGCCTTTAATACAGGCCCCACGCCCGACGGAGCCCAGGCCAAATGCATACTAGGCAAGTGCTCTACCAGTGAGCCACATCTTCAGTTCTTTTTAGTTTTATTTTTTCGAGACAAGGTCTGGCTATGTAATTTTATCTGGCTTTGAACTCATGTAACCCTGGGCAGCCTGAAACTTGCGATCCTCCTGCCTCAGCCTCCCATGTGCTGGGATAACAGGCGTGCACCACCACACCTGGCTTCTCACCCTTTTAAAAATTTCATTTTGGGCCAGGCGTGGTGGCGCACGCCTGTAATCCCCGCACTTGGGAGGCTGAGGCAGGAGGGTCGGTGGGGTCCCGG
>NW_022900925.1:35776187-35780037 GCF_012274545.1 Fukomys damarensis
GGCGTGCACCACCACACCTGGCTTCTCACCCTTTTAAAAATTTCATTTTGGGCCAGGCGTGGTGGCGCACGCCTGTAATCCCAGCACTTGGGAGGCTGAGGCAGGAGGATCGCTGGGAGTTCCAGGCCAGCCTGGGCTACATAGAAAAACCCTGTCTCAAAAAATCAATCAATCAAAGTATCTAGGATCTGGCAAAGCAAAAGCAAGAGATACAAGATGACTGTAGAAGGAAGCAAGGAAAAAACTCACAAATAACTATAACCGAGGGTCACTGCCTTAGCTTTTTCTCTTAAATCAAGTGAGAAAAGCACAAACGTGAATGAAGGGAGCACAGGGGCACTGGTACCCTGGACAGTGGCTTCTCAGGACACCCTTCACAGCTGCTGCACACCCTGAAGCAGGGTTAGTGCCAAGGCGAAAGCACATGCAAGAAGGTCCCCCGGGACCCCCCAGGCCCCGGTCCCTGTTATTCACCCCAAGAGCCCAGTACTAGAGGCGGCCCGGGCCACACCCACCCGGGGAGTCCAGACTCTGAGGGAGAGGGGGCGTCTCAGACGGGGCCGGGCTCACGGAGGTGGTGGGGAGCCCTGTGCTGTGCAGTGGGCCGCGTTGCACACAAAGCCAAGTCAAAGGGCCGAGGCTGGACTGGAGGGTTAAGGCCACAGCACAAAGGCCCCCAAAATCAGGCCAAGGAGCTGCACCTGATAAAATGGGTGCCCCCCGGTCCACTGTGTAAGACGGTAAGATCCCGATCAGGGATCTGGGCAAAACCGACACCCCAAAACAGGCAGACAGCCTGGCCCTGCCGGGGAGAGAACAGTGGTGCCAGGCTGGATGCTGAGGAGACAGCATCAGGGGAGGCTTGGGGATGGGTGGCTGATGCTCAAGTCGGGACCCCGCCTAGAATTTGGGGCACTGAGTCTCAGGAAGATGGACCAGAGGAGGATAGAGCCGCAGCCATAACTGGGACCTGACCGGGGGGACGGGTGTGGCAGGGCAGGGACAGGACTTGGTCTGTGATCGGGAGTGCTGGGGAGAGGCTGGAGAGAGAAAGGAAAGCAAGGTGAAGACAGAGGGGACGTGGGCAGGTGCCACAGGGACAACACAGACTCCTCACGTGACTGAGACAGGGCCTTTCCGGGTAGCTCAGGCTGGCCTAGAACTCTGGAGATACCCCTGCCTCAGCCTCCAGTGCTGGGATGACAGGTGTGCGCCTCCATGCCCAGAGGACTGAGGAGGGACAGAGCAGGGACCTTTGGCAACAGAGAACCAGGAGTCCTGGTGAGCGTCCAGTGGCCTCGCAGGCCTGAAGAAAGGGGCAGGGCAGCCGGGCGGGGCTCCTGTGGTGACCCCTGTGAAAACAGCTTCAGGCCAAAGGGCAGGAGGCAGAGAACGTGGGCCTTGAGGCTCCCTGGAGGACAGGGACAGGACCAGGCTAGCTTCACTCCCGAGCTTGCACCAAGGATCCTGACGGCTCCAGGTGAAGTAGAGGGAGGGGCTGAGGCCACCAACTGGGTTCACCCCTGCCCCGGAGCCTGGCGTGTCCCCAGGAGGTGAGCCCAGCCCAGCCCAGGGACCACACTGTCCCCGCTCCCGCTCAGCCGACCTTTCAGACCCCGGCCCGCCCCAGAACGCCCAGGCATTTCTTCCTTCTAGGACTGAGGTCCGTCAGGGACAGGCTGGGCTCAGGGCAGAGCTCAAGGCCCAGGCTTGAGCACCACAGAGAAAACGAAAAGTTCCCCAAAGACGTCCACATTCTAACCTCCAGCTCTCCCGGCCTTACAGTGAAGAGGGGTCCTGTGCCGGGTGTGTGACGCACACGCACCCTTGTCATCCCAGGATTCGGGAGGCTGAGGCAGTTGGATCACCAAGTGTTCGAGGCCAGCCTGGGCTCCACCGAGACCGTGTCACTCCCCACCTCCTCCGCCGGCCGCCACAGCCCTAGGACTGGAACTCAGCTCCCACTGGTTCCCAAGGAGGGTTGTTCCCGGTCTCCCAGAAGGTGTGCTTTTTAATTCACAGCCTGGGCCTTTCAGGTTGCAGGTCTACCCTTCCCCTGGCTGGGGGAGCCCTAAGAGGGGAGTCCGAGGAGCCCTACATCCATCAGCTCCCCTCACCCAGGGCCACAGGGAGGCCAAGCCAACTAGGACGCCGCTAGAAAGAAAGCTTTTAATAACGGGGTCCGCTTTTCCCAATTCCTCCTTCCCCCCTCTATCAACGCTCTGGGGGCAGATAATCGGGGAGCCCTGAGGCCCAGCAGGAGACCCGCCCACCCCTCCTCCACCACACAGCTGGAGGGGGAGGGGAGGTCAACAGGGTTCAGAAAGGCCAGATGTGAATGGCCTCGCCCACCCGCACCGCCCTCCCCTGGGGCAGGAAAAAAAGGAAAGGACAGTTTGGAAAACAAACACACAACTTTTGTGGTGCAAAACAGTTTTTCAAGAATCTGCTCTATGCAAACAATAACAACTTTTTACAAAGCATTTTCACAGAAAAGGAGACAAGCCCTTCCCCAGAGTGAGAGTGGGCACAGTCCCTCCCTCAGCCACCTGAAGGGAAGGGGGCGCGGTTCCTGGTACACAGAGGGTCAGGAGATGGGCAGCCTGGTTCCCCAGCTGCAGTCCAGAGAAAGCAGTCACCCCAAGGGGACGCCGGGGACCCTCCCGGCCGGGCGTGGCCCAGGCCCAGCGTTCCGTCCTGGAAGTGGAGACCTCTGACCCCAGCCTAATCCCCCGGCCGCAGCCTCGGATCCATCAGGCCCTGACAGCCCCTGCTGGGGCTCAGGAGGGGGCGAAGGCCAGGCCGCCCCAAACCCGGGATGGCCAGGCAGCTAGGCCCTCTAGCTGGTCCCTCCGCAGGGAGCAGGTCCTTTGCCGCCACCCTGAAGGGGGCCAAGTCTGGTGTCCAAAGAAAGGGCTCCAGCCTGCCCTGCTCCATCCCCTCCTTAGTCGACGAGGACCTCGGAGGCGACTGGTTTGGTCTGATTTTATTGATTTCTTCCACCTTCTATTACTTTCCCTGGGACAGTCTCCGTCCCTGTCCCCAGGCAGTCTGCCCGGGAAGCGAGGGGTCCCTAGGCCCTGCCCCTCAGTGCCCAGTGAGCTGGGCGAGGGAGCAGAGGACCAAGATGGGAGGTTCTCTTCCACCCATCAGAACTAAAGAACTGACAGCAAATCGCAAACAGGGGGGACAGAAGCCCAAAACTCAGCAAAATGGAGAGGTTGGTGGCTGAGACTGACACGCTCAGCAATCAGGTCACCTGAACTTGGGGGGCCCTCGAAGGGACCAGAAGGGGTGATCTGGCCCTTCCCCCAGCAGGGCTAGGCGGTGCCGGCTGTAAGACCTGCGGGCAGCCAGGGGTTAAAGGTTGGGCGGTGGGGGCGGGGCGGGGCCCCCCAGGGAGCTGCCAATCACTCTTCGCCCCTCCGCGCCCCCCCCAGACTCGCCCCGAGACGCTTTAACAACCGGTTTGTCCATCACCAACGTCTCTCCAGCTCCTTTTTGGGGTCGGGCAGCAGTGGCCTCCTTTGCTAACCCCGGAGCAGTGGGGTGAGGAGGGCAGGAACGCGGGTCACTGCGCTGTCCCCCGACCGCAGTCCTTGGCTCTTCCGCGGAGAGGTGCTGGACGGAAGTCACCCGGGTCCGAGGGTAGCGCAGATCAGTCACCGACGTCCCGAGGCCCAGGCCCGAAAGTGTCAAGAACAGGCAGACAGGCAGAAGTGAGAAGCTGGGCTGTCCTGAGCCCCGCGTCCCCAGCTGTCCTCCCGAGCAGCAGAGGTGTCCCACGATCAGAGTTCGTCCAGGTTGGCCGCCCAGAACTTGCAACCGGGGGGCTCGGGGACCGCGGGGC
>NW_022900925.1:35781610-35792127 GCF_012274545.1 Fukomys damarensis
GGCCTCTCGGCTTCTGCTGGCGGCGGAGCAACTCGCGTCTGCCCGCAGCACCCTTAGCGGCCGCATCTGTGAAATGGGAACGCTCCTCTCCACGCTCTGGGCGCACGGAGACACGTGAGCCGGCGCAGCTGAGGCTCGCGCCACGTGCGCTGGAAGGACGGAAAGAGCCGAGCCCGGCTGCAGCGCACGGCTGTCGTCACCCAGCTGCGGAGGCTGAGGCAGGAGGGCTGCAAACTCCAGCCCAACCTAAGCAAGGCTTAGCAAGACTCCGTCGCAAAAACATAAAAATAAAGGGGTGGGGTCCTTGGGTGTGGCGCAGTGTGCAGATCCCCGTTCAATCCTCGGTGGCGTAAAAAACGACACGAAACGAAATGGGGCGACGCTGGTGGCTCACAAGCCTTGCCCAGCAAGGACTCCTTGTGGGGAGAATTTCCTTTTTTCTCTGTTTCAGTCCCTGTTACAGTGCCTGGCACACACAGCGGGTCCCACAAATGTTTGCGGACTGAGTAGTTGGGAACTCACTACCAATGTGCAAGATGAACAGAAGATAGACTCCAGTGGGGGCGCATTGTTATGCAATCCAGAAGGCGGCAACAGGCGCCCCACAGTGTCTCCAGGGGCCGGCGCTGCGGACCCTCCAGCCGGGAGAAGCCCCAGTGGGGGACGCACGGGCCCTGACCCTCAACTCCCCAGAGAGGAAAGCGAAGAAGAGATTCCCCACCACCGCACAGCGCCCACACTGCAGCCCCTACCCCTTTAGTCCCTGTAGGGCTTCCTTAGGGTTTTCTTGTTTTTGTTTTGAGACAAGGTCTCGCAGTGATCTTCCTGCCTCAGCCTTCTCCCAGCTGGGATTATAGACGCGAGCCATCCCACCTGGCCTTGTCTGGCTTCCTGTTATGCGACAGTCTGTGTGTCATCCCTAGTGTAGGTCTCTCCCTTTACCCTGTCCAGCAAGAAGTACTTTGTCCTGACCGCTGCTGCATTCCCAGAAGGGGGCCCAGACCTAGCAGGTATCACAAGATATTTGTGAACGAAGAAATAGGTGACGTAGGTGGGTGTGGTGGTGCATGCCTGTAACCCCAATCCTTGGGAGGCTGAAGCAGAGGGATTGCCATAAATTTGAGGCCAGCCTGGGCTAGGGAGTGAGACCCTGTCTTAAAAATAAAGAAGTGGGTGATGGAGTGACTGATGCAGGTATCCATGGGATTTTCCTTTCTGGATAAAGGTCAAGTGGTAGCCAGCCACAATGGGAGCCTGTGATCCCAGCACCTGGGAAGGCTGAGGCAGGAGGATCACAAGTTCAAGCCTAATCTGAGCAGTTTTGGGAAGAGCTTGTGTCAAAAAATAAAGGGGGAAGGGCCGGGGATTTAGCTCAGCGGTTCGGTGGCCTGCCTTGCAAGCGCAAGGACCCGAGTTCAATCCCCGGTACCAAAAAATAATACTAATAAAAAAATAAATAATAATAAAGGGGGGCCCCTGGTGATTTAGCTCAGTGGTTCTGCCGCCTGCCTCACAAGTATGAGGTCTGGAGTTTGATCCCCAGTACTAAAAAATTTTTTTGAAATAAAAAGGTGACAGGGGGCACTGTTTCCCTGTGTGACATGAAACCATGTTGGGAGAACAGGGATAAAAAGGCCTCCCCACCACCCCCCACCACCCCCCACCCCGGCCAAGAGGTGAAACCCGGAAGGGAGAGCCGGGGCTGGTAACGGGGTGCTCCGTCCCTGCACTCCCAGCGTGCTCTGCAGCAGTCTTCGGGCAGCTGTCCGGAGAGGGGTCACAGGGGTCCCCATCAGGTCACCTGGCCAAGCTGGATCTGGCCCAGGGACGCTGATGGCCCAGAGCCATGTGCCCCGTCATACCTGGTGGGGGAGGGGCAGCGCCAGGCCCCAGGGCCCGATTGCTGCTGTGTGACAGGGACCAGTGCTCAGCCTTGTGGCTCCGACACCTGGAATATGGGCTGCAAAGACTTACTCTTTTTATTTCTTCTTTTTTTTTTCTTTTGAGACAAGATCCAGCTATGTATCCCAGGCTGGCCTCGAACTCCGGGCTAGCCTCCTGCCTCAGCCTCCGGGTGCTGGGATGACCGGTGAGCCGAGTCCGTGTACATCTGTATCCCCACACCAGCACCGTGTGGAGGGGGAGAAAAGGAAGCTGTTGGGTGAATCAATGGAAGAGAATTACACACACCCTGGGCCTCTGCCTCTCTGGCTCCAGCTCTGCAAGCTGCTCCCAAGTGTGAGTCTAGGGGCTTTGAGGCGGGGCAGTGCTGGGGACGCCCTCCCCCGTGCCTCAGTTTCCCCCTTTTCCCCTTCCTTTACATGGGCGCCCCAGCACTGCAGGGCCTGACGCCCTTGGCCAACATTAGGGTTGGGGAGCACGCCCTCGGGCCATCCAGGAACCTTTTTCAGAGGGCTTGGACTGGGGGGGCAGCACTGCAGGTGGCCTGGACACTGTGTCTCAGCGTTGTCCTCGGCGACAAAGGACAGCTGTGGCTTCTCCACGAGGTGAAACCCGCGGCGGTCACCACGGCCCGGGTGGGCTGAGCCACCGCTGCAATTCCCTCCGCGTGCGGTAGGGGGCGCGCAAACCCTCGGCCCGTGTGAGGGTGGCCGGGTGGCTCCTCTTTCTGCGGATTAGAAAGGGCTCTGGGTTCTGGAGCCAGCTCGTCTGCTTCCTTGCCCAAGCCGTGAGGACCGGGAAGAAAGAGCTCTGGAGCGGGACCTGCGCGGTTTTAACGCACCCCACAAGGCCCAAAGAAGTCGGAAGCGCTTTCCCTGGCTCTGTTTGGGAGAACTCCAGGTCATTCAAGCCCTTCACCATCCTAGAGTTACTGTGTGCACACGCGTGTGCGGACACACGCACAGGCCTGGGGACTGAACCCAGGCTCTCTGCACTGTGTTACTTTCCCAGCCCTTTTTTATTTTTAGACAGGATCTTACCGAATTGCTCAGACTGGGTTCGAATCTGAGACCCTCCTGCCTCAGCCCTCTATATAAAGCTGGGATCGCAGGCATGCATCACTATGCTACTTCAAGTAGTGTTCGCTAAAAAAAAAAGTAAAATAACATGTAGTATATATCATAGTTAACCCAGTTTCCAATTTAATTTAAGTGCATTTACAGTTATTCAACCATCTTCCTTTTTTTTTTTTTTTTTTGGTACCATGAATCAAACTTGGGTTTTGCACTTACGAGGAAGGCAGCGGAACTACTGAACTAAATCCCTGGTCCCATAAACTATTTTAATAACCCAACTTTAGAACATTTCTTGTGAAATCCCTAATCCCCTCGCATAGAGGCTTCCTGTCCCCATTCTGAGCCCCAGGAGATTTGATCCACTTCCGGGCCTGGGAGGATCACCCTTGTCCTATAAAAGGGATCCTGCAAAACTCTGACTTTTCTTTTGGCAGGGGGGTTGAGACAGGGTCTCATTCTGTAGTTGAGACTGCCCTGGAACTCACTATGTAGCCCGGGCTGGTCTGGAATTCACAGCGATCCCCCTGCCTCAGCCTCCCGAGTGCTGGGAGTACAGGCGTGAGCCACCACTTCCGGCAGTGTCCGACTTTTCACTCAAGCTTTAATGTGTGAGACTACTGTGTATTCTGCCATGGATTAGCAGTTTATTCCTTTTAGCTGGGCATGGACCAGCCTGACACAGCAAGACCCTGTCTCAGAAAAAAAAGTTTTCTTGTTTTTTTGCTGATATACTTTGCTGTGTGGATGTACTGCCCTTTTGTATAGTGGTCTCACTTCAGCTTTTCCCTTTTTCCTTTCTTTTCTTTTTTTCCCCTACACTGGGGATTGAACCCAGGGCCTTTGCACTGAGCTACATCCCAGATCTTTGCATTTTATTTTATTTATTTACTTATTTTCTTCAGTACCGGGGGGTCTAACTGAGGACCCTGCACTTTCCAGGAAGGGACAGTGCCACTGAGCTACATCCTTGGCCCCCCAAAAATGGACTTTTTTTTTGAGACAAGTTCTTGTTGTGTTGCTAAATTGCCCAGGCTGGGCTAGAACTTGTGATCCTCCTGCCTCAGCCTCCCAGGGCACTGTAATTACAGGTGTGCTCACTATTTATTACAAGTAATACTGTTAGGAATACTGGCATACAACTTTGTGGAGACATAGGCTTTGGGGAGGGGTAGTGGGGATCAAACTTGGGACCTTCTGTTTGCGAGGCAGGCCGTGGCACACTGAGCTACATCCCGGCCCTGGGACATAGGTTTTTGTTTCTATTAAGTAGACAGTTAAAAGTAGAAATGCTACTGGGTATACTGGTCCACGTCTGTTATCGCAGCACTTGGGAGGCCAAGGCAGGAGGACTGCCAGGAGTTCAAGGCCAGCCTGGACTACATGGTGAGACCCTCAAAACAAATAACAACAACTACAAAAAAGTAGAATTACTGAGTTGGGTATGGTGCTGTACACCTGTAATTCTAGCACCCTGGCAGGCTGAGGCAGGAGAATCACAAGTCCCAGTCCAGCCTGGGCAATTTAGCAAGACCCTGTCTCAAAATTTTTAAATGGCTGGGTTATAGCTCAGTGTGAAGACCCTAGGTTCATTCTCCAGTAACCTACCCCTAAATTTTTTTCTTCCCAGTATTGGGGCAAAAATTTTTTTTTTAAAGTTCAGTTTGAAGATTAGAGACTCTTTCTCTCTCTCAAAAAAAAAAAAAAAATCCAGGCATGGTGGTGTGCACCTGTAATCCCAGCACTCTGGAGGGAGGCTGAGGCAGGAGGATCGCCTCAAGTTCAGGGCCAGACTAGGCTATATAGCAAGACCCTGTCTCAAAAAAAAGAAGCATGAAACTGCTGCTTAACTTCTATTTTTTATTGTTGAAATTATTAGTTTGCAGTGCTGACAATTAAACCTAGGGTTTTCAGCATGCTAGGCAAGCGCTCTACCATTGGATCACACCACTAACCCTTACATTTAACTTTTGTTTGTTTGTTTTTTTGAGATAGGGTCTCACTATGTAGTTGAGACTGACCTGGAACTCACGATGTAGCCCAGGCTGGTCTCGAACTCACAGCGATCCTCCTGCCTCAGCCTCCCAAGTGCTGGGATCACAGGCATGTGCCATCATGCCCAGCATTAACTTTTTATTCTTTCTTTTTTAGACAGGGTCTTGGTTTGTAGTTCAGGCTGGCCTTGAATTCATGGTGATCCTCCTGCCTCAGCCTCCCAAGAGCTGGGATCGCAGGCATAGGCACCAGGCCCGGCCCAGTTTAACTTGTTAAGCTGTGAACTGTGTCTCAGGCCAGCTGTGCCCATTCCTGCTGATATCCAGGGTCTAATCGAGGACCCCCAGGGGAGAGGGTAAGGGACCTGCCCAAGTGGCACTGCTATCAAGTGGCCTCTCAGTCCATCCTGGTGACCACAAGCCCATCCCATGAGAAGAAGACTTGGAGAAAAGCCCAAGCCCGCCACACGCTGGCCACTGTGCAGCCCTCACTGCTCCCAGAATTCCTGAGTCAGGTCAGCCTGGGCTGGAGCCAGCTGTCCGCATTGGCCTGGGCAGAGGTTCCGGGCCGGCTGGATCTGTTCAGTTCTGGGCTCACCAGCCACCAGCTTTGGGACTCTGCCAGCTACGGGACATCTGGAAGCTGCAGTTTTGTCATTGGTAAAAGAGAAATGGCACCTTCATGCAGTTAAAACAATGTTTTATTTTTGCTTTTGTTTTTTTTTTTCCCAGGTACTGGGGATCAAACTCAGGAGCCACTGCTGAGGTAAATCTCAGCCCCAAAAAACTTTTTTCTTAGGAGAAACCTCAAACCTGCACACAAGTAAGCGGAGGATAGCAAACCCCAGGTGCCCCACAACCCTGCATCACATGTTATCGGTTCACAGCCAGCATTTCACACTGACGCCCCCCACACAGCTTAACAAGAAGTCAGCTTCTGCCTGTCTTCCCAACACTCTGGGAGGCTGAGGCAGGACTGCGAGTTGGAGCCCAGCCTGGGCAAGTCAGCAATATACAAAGTCTTAAAATGATAACATACAAAGTTCTAAAAAAAAAAAAGCCCGGGCATGGTGGTGCACGCTTGTAATTCTAGCACTTGGGAGGCTGAGGCAGGAGGATTGCCTTCAGTTCAAGGCCAGCCTGAGACACATAGCGAGACCCTGTCTCGAAAACACCAACATAGGGCTGGGAATTTAGCTCAGTGGTGCCGCCACCTGCCTATCAAGTACAAGGTCCTGAGTTTGATCTCCAACACCAAAAGAAAAACAAACAGTAAATAGATGAAAGCTAAAAGAGGGCTGGGGATGTAACTCAGTGGGAAGGCACTGGATTTGGTCTCCACTATCACAAGAAAGAATGGGAGGGAGGAAAAAGAAAGGGAGCGGGGAGGAAGTGCCTGTCCTGAGCCAGTGCACCCTTTCAGTGGAGAAGGTCATGGGTTTGATTCCCAGCACCGCATGGTTTTTAAAAAATCAACTTCGTCGAGGTCTGATTATATACAATAAAACACACACTTTTAAGTGCACAGTTTGAGGACTCGCTTGTTTGCAGCGCCAGGGGTCAAAGCCAGGCCCTTGAGCAAGCCCAGCGCACAGCCTGGGACTCTGACTCACGAGCGCCCTCTACAGCTCAAATGCAGAGCGCACCCCAGAAGCATAAAGCTCGGGCTGAAATATTTTAAGGCTTGTTTCAGCAAGCCAAAGGCTCTGTTAAAGCCATCGTAGTCCTGCTCCTTATTAACCCGGAAAAGAATGAATAGTCGCCCTTCTGAGTGTGGGCGGGTGCTGAGGTTTGAACCCAGGACCTCTGCACTGTGCTACACCCCCCAGCCTTTAAAAAAAAAATTCGCTTTATTATATTTAAATTAGTTAACTTGGTTTTGTTTTTAAAGGCAAGGTCTCGCTGTGTGGTTCCGGCTGCCTTCAAACTCACTGTGTAGCCCAGGCTGTCCTTGAACTCTCAGCAATCCTCCTGCCTCAGCCTCCTGAGTTCCCGGGAGACAGGTGTGTGCCACCACACCCGGCCAATAGTCATCCTTGAACATCATCAAGAGCCAGTCAGTGTGCAGATTTCTAATTACCTCATAATACTGTTTCATTATAATTAGTTTAGTTTATTTGAATTATACCAAGAACGATTTCTCTTAAGTCATTTATTTTACCTTTTTGTACTAGACAGTGAACCCAGAGCCTTCAAACTGAGCTGCAGCCCTCCCCTCTTTTAAATTTCGAGACAGGGTCTCATTAAATCACTAAGTTGCCCAGGCTTCATTTGAATTTGCAATCTTCCTGCTTCAGCCTCCCACAGTGCTGGGACTACAAGTGTACACTCTCGTGTCCCGTTTATATCTTTAAAAATATAAATTCTAAGGGCCGGGGATTTAGCTCAAACGTGGTGCTGCCTGCAGGCAAGGTAGGCAGAGGCACCACTGAGCTAAAAATCCCCAGCCTCAGAGCAACTGAACAAGACCCTGACTCCAAATTTAAAAGGCCAGGATAGGATGGTGTCGCATGCCTGTCATCCCTGCACTTGGGATTGCACTGAGGCAGGGATTTCCTGGAGTTCAAGGCCAACCTGGGCTACTAGTGAGACCTTATGTAGAAAAAAAAAAAAAAAAAAAAAAAAAAAAAAAAATTGCTGGCAGGGCTGGGGATTTAGCTCAGTGGCACCGTGCCTGTCTGGCAAGTGCAAGGTCCTGAGTTTAATCCCTGGTACCAGAAAAAAATAAGTTAATAAAAATTCTAGCTGAGTGTTGCCCTAAGGAGCTTGCTTCCTGTAAACTCAGGGACCCCTTCACACGCAGCAGGTGGCCTTTTGGGGACATTTGGAAGACTCAGCAGGAAATCCGTATGTCTGGTGCCTGTTCCCCAGAGGCCCTTGGCTTGTTTGCTTTTTCTGTTTTGTTTTGTTTTGTTTTTTGGTTCTGGGAATGGAATTCAGGACCTTGTGCTTGTGAGGTAGGCAGCAGCACCACTGAGCGAAATCCCTACCCTGCTTTTTCTGTTTTTAGTTCTCTGAGACAGGGTCTCACTACGTAGCTCAGGCTGGCTTCAAAATCATGGAGATTCTCTTGCCTCGGCCTCCCTGGCCAAGATGACAGGCCTGCACCACCACACCCACCTGAGTCCTCTCCTGGGTCGGTCCCCGTCAATGTTGTCCTTGGCATTCACAAGCCACCTCTGGGCTGGGTGTGGCTCAGGGCCTGAGCTCAGCAGGCCCCGGGCCTGGTTTCTCCACAGCCCAAATTACTCCCTTGCCTGCTCCCCACCCCAGCCAGATTCCCGGAGCGCTGGCTGGGCCTGGCTGGCCACGGCCCATGCCCATTTGCCTCTTCCTCTGCCTACCACCAAAATAGCTCTGGCCACGGTCAGGACCTCTGGCTCATCGAAACCAGCAGGCTTCTGTCACCCTCTCCATCTCTCAGCAGCAGCCACAGGCCCAGCTTCTTCCTCTTCCTACAAAACCTGGGTCTGCCAGGCTGGAATCTGTTATCCCAGCTCTCAGGAGGCTGAGGCAGGAGGATCCCTACAAATTTGAGGCCAGCCTGGGCTATACAGGGAGACCCTGTTGTTTCAAAACACCAAGACCAAAGCCAAACAAAACACCAAAAACCTCAGCTCAACCCTGTCCCAAACCATCAGTGTGACTGCCACAGTTCCCTCTCTCGGGAGGCCCAGCCCAGTGCCTGCCCTGCCACCGCCTAAGTCCCCACCTGAGGCCCAGCCTCCCTCTGCCTCTGAGGGTCGGTCCTAAGGACCCCGGGGTTCTTTCCAGAGCCACAGTCCGAGAAGCCAGGGCCTTGAGTCTGCTGACCAGAGGCGTCACTGAGCTACAGCCCAGCCCTCAAGATCCCGTGATGGTTTCTTTTACAGTCAGGCATTAGGGCCACCGAAGTGTGACAGCCCCTGTACACAGTACTAGGCAGGGGCAGCTGCCCTGCCTCCTAACCTAACCCTCAGACACTTAGGCCTGTGTTTATTTCTTCTGCTTGGTTTTGCCTTATTTTGGTCTGGTTGGATCTGTTTGTCTTGGGGTCCCCCCCCCAACTTTTGTTTTTTGATTTTGTTTTTGGTACTGTGGATCGAACTGAGGTCCTTGTGTTTTCAAGGCAGGCAGTAGAACCACTGAGCTAAATCCCTGCCCACCCCACTTGTCTTTAGAGTCAAGGTCTCACTATGTAGCCCAGGCTGGCCTCAAACTCAGGGCAATCCTCCTGCCTCAGCCTCCTAAATACTGGGAGCACAGGTGTGCACCACCACAGCTGGCCCAAAACTTACACTTTCTTACTTCAGGGCCAGCTAATAATCTACATGACTGTACTTTGGAATGACTTCGTGTCTATTTATTTGCTTTTCTGGCGGACTTGGGGTAGAACCCGGCTACATCTCTGCCCTCTTTGAGACAGGGTCTCCCTAAATTGCTAAGTTGCCTAGCCTGGGCTCAAACTTTGCAGTCCTCCTGCCTCAGCCTCCCAGAGCATTGATGTAACAGAAGTGCACCATCACACCCCGCTGTGACCGTACTTTTCGTAAGTGAGCAGAAACCAGAGCTCCAGGGCTGAGAGATTTGGTAAGAAATCTGAGCCAGGCGTCGTGGCACAGTCTTGTAATCCCAGCACTCAGGAGGCTGAGGAAGGAGGATCTCAGTGAATTCAAGGTCAGCCTGGGCCACATAGTGAGACCCTGTCTCTAAAAAATAAAGCAGCAAGAACAGAGACAATGAAGGTCCTTCCACATTTGCTGCCTTCCTGCCGCCCTGCTAATTCCCCCTCCAGCCACTCGAGCCACCCTTTGCTTGCTAGGAGGCACAAATCGAACACATCACCCTGGTTCCTCACTCAGGGCCTCTGAACCTGCCGTCCTCCTCCCTGACCCACAGTCACTTCTTCCCTGCCAGTGTTGCTCTGTTCATCATGGTAACACACGACCTTCATTTTCTTTTCTTTCTCTCTTTGGGACAGGGTCTCACTATAGCCCAGGCTGGCCTCTAGCTCACAGCGATCCTCCTGCCTCAGCCTCCCAAGTGCTGGGATTACAGGTGTGTGGCACCACCCCCAGCTGCACAGCTCTGCTCCTGGCTGAAGTTCCTTCCCGCTTGTCTGTCTGTCGTGCACCCGTGAAGCTGCTCTCTGTGCACCTCCCGCCGCACTGACTGTGACTCAGTGAAGCCTTTTCGGAAAGACTGACTGACACAGCTTCTCAGCACCGAGGGCTACAGGGCAGAACTGGCAGAAAAGAGGAATGGGCAGGGTGAGCGTGGGAGGCGTGTGACCCCAGCCTGAAACTTCTGGAGCAGTCACCCGGTCAACTCCAAGGAACTTCTGAGATGTCACCCGCACGTTTATCAGGAGGGTTCACCCAAGATCACACAGCTGCTTAGAGGCGGGGCTGGGACAAGATTCCAGGTGGGACCGGAGTGAGGGCTGAGGGCTCACACCCTTTCTTTATATTTAAAAAAACTTTAGGGGTACGGGCCGGGGATTTAGCTCAGTGGTGCCACCACCTGCCTCACAAGCACAAGGATTCGAGTTTGATCCCCGGTACCAAAA
>NW_022900925.1:35792216-35793298 GCF_012274545.1 Fukomys damarensis
AAAAAAAAAAAAAAAAAAAAAAATAGGGGTGCGCGTTTGCAATACAGAAGGATTCCCTTCATCATAGGCGTGGAGGGTGTATGCAAAAGCCCAGGGGCCCAGGTGCCCAGGTGAGGACTTCCCGGGGATCCTCCTGCCTCAGCCTCCCCGCTGCTCACAGCTCTTAAAATTCCTGCTGAGACTTAGCTGGCTGCAGTCAGTCGCCAAGGCCTTGCAGAGGGGAGAAGAGGACCTCATTATCTCACTTTACAGCTTGGCACACCCAGGCTGCTGGCTAATGGTGGAGGGGCAGGAGCTGAGAGTACTCGCTGCTCTTCCTGTGAAACCTGGGAAAAACCAGAACGCGACAAGTGCACAGTCACTGCGGCGGCCCTGCGCCCCCCACTGCCTGCCGGGGAGTCCCCTCCCGCCCACCAGTTCCTCTCTGTATGGAGCTCCCTATTTCTCTTTCAGGGTGTCTGACTGTGGAAAGAACCAGTCTACCCACCCTGCAAACCATCGCCACAGTGACCTTTCTGGGGAAATCACCCTTCCCGGTGCCGGGTACTCAGCGGGCAACTTGCTCTCACAACCCTGAGTCGGCATTAAGTCGCCACCAGGGGAAAGCCGGAGCTCCAGTAAGTCACCCTCACAGCCCGTAAGTGGCAGGGCTGGGACCGGATCCTGTCTGATCCTGGCGCACCCTGCCCCATCCCCATTTCTTTCTGCTTAGTGGTTTGGGACAGGGTCTCATTATACATTTCACGGTGGCCTTGAACTCGCAAACTTGCGGATCCGACTGCCTCAGCCTCCGAGTGCTGGAATGACAGGTACCCCGCGTTCTAGTGCCTCACACCGGCCCTCTCAATCGAAGCCTCTCACTGTCTGGGGTACCCCAGAAAGGAACTTAACCTCTCGGAGCGCCCCCAAGGTCAGAAGCTTTGCGGGATGTGCCAAGGACTCCAAACGAGCGCGCCCGGGCCGGCTTCTCTGGGAGCCCCTGACCACTCCACTGGGCGAGGGCAGAGGTCGTACCCTCTGTCCCCGGGACCCGGCAGAAGCACGCGGGGAGCGGGCTGACGGACGCGAAAGCGCAGCACCCT
>NW_022900925.1:35793541-35794788 GCF_012274545.1 Fukomys damarensis
TGCAGGAGGCGGGAAGCGGGGGCGAGCAGCCTGGCGCGTTTGGCGGGCGGAGCGGGACCCGCTGGGCTGAGCGCCCACTGTGCTTCTCCCAGCTATAACGAGGACTTTCGTTCGGTCTCTCCGGAGGTCCTCCCTGAAGGGGAGCACGCCCCGCTTCCAGGGACTAGCGGAGCCCAGGAGAGATGAAGTCGTACAGCCAAGATGTGCATGGCACCCCAAAGCTGCGACCAGGGCACGATGGACTTGGACCACTTGTTGGTGCTGCTTCTGTTCTTTTTTTTAGGCTATCTCTAACTAGTGCAGGCTGCCCTTGAACTCATTGTTTGGAGGCCATGCTGGGGACCAGGGATTTAGCTCAGTGGTTCCATTGCCTGCGGCGCAAGGACCAGAGTTCGATCCCTGGTAAAAAATAAACACAGCCCTCGCTGGGCTCTGACTCCTGGAAGATACTCCTGCCTCAGCCTGCCTTGCCACGCCAGGCTACGCCCTGGCCCATGTTTTGTGGACCGGCACTTGGGGGTCGATCGGCATGATGAAGACTTTTCAGCTCGGCCTGGGAACCCAGTGAGAATTTGGCCCAGCCGTGGCAGCGGGTGCCCCCGTAGGCAGGGACCCTTGCGGAGGCACGGAGCCCTAGCTCCGCCCACGCACTGGGGGCCACACGTGGTGACCAAACCCTAGCCTAGCGGACACGTGAGTTCAAATCCCGGCCACGCCGCTTTCCAGCGGTGCGCTTGGACCAAATTACTTGGGGACCTCAGCTGCGCCACCCATAATACGGGGGTGGGGTTAACGTCCACCCCAGAGGACGGCGGGGATGAAATGAGGCAATGTTCCTAAACCGCCAAAAACGCGAGTGTCGCCACACATCCATCCCCGGGCTTCGGGGACTCAGCGGGCCCTGGGCTCTTACAAGACCAAGGCTTCCCAGGCCACCAACCCTGGGCGCAGGCATCAAGGGAGCCATCGAGTGCGAACCCCGAAATTGCGTCCACCTTGGTGGTGGTGGGTCCCAAAAGAAAGCAAATATTGAAATATTCTGAAACTGGCACGTGCTTGGGGCTGACTTTTCTGCTTTTTCCTTTCAGTTTTTTTGCCGGTACAGGTGTTTCATTAGAAATTCCCTACACTTCTTCTTTGCTCAGCTTTCGTGGGAGCCAAGTTCACAAACCGACCCCAAACAGCGTGTCCCGGGTTGGCGGCCTTCGGCCCGCGCTCAGCGAGCCCCTTCGTCCCGGCAGCCCTCC
>NW_022900925.1:35795398-35795824 GCF_012274545.1 Fukomys damarensis
CTCTGATCCTGCAGCGGGGGTGCGGCTCCCCCGTGTGTGCGCCTGGAGGTCAAGGGGGTCCCGGCTCGCGAGCACAGCGGTCTCTACGCGCGGGGGTCCGGTCCTCATGCCTCTGAGGGCCCCAGCGCGGGCCCTCGTGTCCCTGACTTCGACGGGAAGCGCCCCGAGGGCTGGAAGCTCCACTGCGCTCCCCACTGTCCCGGCCGCTGTCACCCACTGACGCTCCAGAAACTCGTGTCGGACGAACTGCTGGGCGTGACCCAGCGTCTGCCGTCTCCGAGCGACCACAGCACGGCGCGCCGGGACGCGCGGTCCACGTAGCTCCTCGCGCCCCTGACCGTCACCCCCAGATTTCCTCGTCGCTGTGAAACCGACTCAGGGACTAAGGCCCGGCGGGCGTGGGCGACTGCTGGGGAGTGGGAGTGC
>NW_022900925.1:35797222-35799604 GCF_012274545.1 Fukomys damarensis
GCCTTTGGAGTGGTGGCTGCCCGCTCTTCCCGCCACGCGCCTCCGGGGACAGGCACCGCACCTGCCCGCTCCTTGACTTTTGACCTGCACCTGTGATCCTTAAAGATGGAGCAGGAGGCCCCTGGACCCCGACTTCCCCGCCTGGTCCCTTACTGGCCCTTTAAGAGGCGCCCCCCCCAATAACAACAAAACGTGCTTGACGTTGACGAGGGGTGTTTCTCTGTGCTGATGGCTCCCGAGGCTGATGCCGGGTACTGAGCCGGTGCAGGAGCCAGAACCGGGCCCAGAAAGGGCGTGGGGGGAGGAACTTCTAGAAGTTTAAGGTCAAGGACTCAGGCAGACTTCCCGCCGCCCTCCGGGTTTGGAGTTGAGTAGTAGTTGAGGTAGTTGGGGACTGGCCTTTTGCTTTTGGGTGTTACTAGGGATCCTGCTGTTTTGGAATATGACCCCCCCACAAAGGGGAGCAGCTCCCACTCCTGTTGGAACTGGCTCTAGAGCTTTTACTTTTATTTGCTTTTATGAGCCAGGTTCTCCCGTTATAGGCTGGGCTGGCTTTGAACTCTATATTACTCAAGCTGGCCCTGAACTCTTGGCGATCCTCCTGTCTCAGCCTCCTGAATGCTGAGGTTGCGGCTGGATTATAGGCGTGCTTAGCTCTAGTCCTTTAGACTCACTCCCTTCCCCCCAGTTCCTCTGGGAAAAAGCACTAGCTGACAGCTTTGCTCCCGACTCCCCCCTCCCCCAGCTTGCTATGGCATCGTCCAGGTACCGACGGGACCCTGGTTCTGCCGGAAGTGTGAATCTCAGGAGCGAGCAGCCAGGGTGGTGAGTCCCCTGGTCGGCCCCTCCCCCGCTCCCCTTGGGGTGGCGCTGGGGTGGGGGGGCTGGGCTCTGTCACCGGCCCAGCCCAAGGCTTCCTGTTCCTGCACACCTATCAGCAGCCGCATCTCTGAGAGCATCCCTCCCTCTGCCCTGAGGGTGCGGTTTTTGTTTGAACTTTTTCATTACGAAAGTTCTCAAAGCTGTTAAATATGGGGGCCTCAAATTGGCTCCTGTCACCCCTGGGCGACCCCCCCTGTGGTCTCCTGGGGCGCTCTGGGTGTGCTGGGTGAGGCCCCGCTCCGCAGACCCCCCAGTGCCTGTGCTCCTTGCCTTGGCAGAGGTGTGAGCTGTGCCCACACAAAGACGGGGCGTTGAAAAGGACGGACAATGGAGGTGAGGGCGGGGCCGGGATGGCAGGGCTGGAGGGGGCGCTGGGGTCCCCCAGAAGCCGGTGGGAAGGGGACAGGAGCAGTCTGCAGCCGCTCCCTGAGCCAGCCCTGTGCCGCAGGCTGGGCGCACGTGGTGTGCGCCCTCTACATCCCTGAGGTGCAGTTCGCCAATGTGCTCACCATGGAGCCCATCGTGCTGCAGTACGTGCCCCATGACCGCTTCAACAAGGTCAGCAGCCCGCGGGCCCGTCCAGGGGAGCGTGATGCTGTGCAGGCGGCACCTCCAGGGACTTGGGGGAGGTGCCCGCAGCCCGGTGGTCAGACCGACACTTGGGTCCCGGCACTTCCTGGTGGCCGTCCAGTGGTGCGGCCAGAGGCTGCTTTTTAGGGGGTTGAGTCTTTCACAGGACACTTTATCTAGTACTTCCTGTGTGTCACCTGGTGCGAGGTACCAAGCACGCCATCCTGCGCTGATTAAAACAGCTGCACTAGCCGGGCGTGGTGGTGCACACCTGTCATCCCAGCACCCTGGGAGGCTGAGGCAGGAAGATGCCAAGTTTGAGCCCAGCTGGGGCAACCTAGTGAGATCCTGCTTGTAACAAACATAAAAAGACAGATGCGCTGCCTGGCAGTAGAGCTCTTGTTCTTGTGTGAGGAAAGTGTAAAAACCAGTAAACAGCAGATAAAGTAAATGCAAGTAGTGTAAGTGCTGGGAAGAAAGTAAAGCCAGGGGTGTAGGAATTCCTGGTGGGGGCTCCCTTGTGCCAGGCAGCCACGAGTTGGGTTTTGTGGGTGGGCTTTCCTGCGCTGGGGATCACACCCTGGGCGGGTGCTGCACCGCTGAGCTATGCCTTCAGCTGGACGAGTGGCCGAGGGAGTGACAAGGGCCAGCTCTGCGGATGAGGGGCTGGGCAGGAGGGGAGATGGCACACGCGGGGCCGGGTCAACAGGGAGCAGGCCGGCCTCACAGGCTATGGAAACGCACCGGGACTCGGTCACGCTGTGCGGTGGGGTGGGGTGAGGGATCCCCGGGCCCTGAGCTGGCCGTGTCTCGCAGACCTGCTACATCTGCGAGGAGCAGGGCCGGGAAAGCAAGGCCGCCTCGGGAGCCTGCATGACCTGCAACCGCCACGGGTGCCGCCAGGCCTTCCACGTCACCTGGTGAGCGCCG
>NW_022900925.1:35799738-35803636 GCF_012274545.1 Fukomys damarensis
TGCCCTGGGCGGGGTGGACAGAGGAGGCGGCGGCCATTTGGCCCGGCCGTCCCTTCTGCCCTGAGCGCTGTCCCGTCCCCCTCGGCCAGCGCCCAGATGGCGGGCCTGCTGTGTGAGGAGGAGGTGCTGGAGGTGGACAACGTGAAGTACTGCGGCTACTGCAAGTACCACTTCAGCAAGATGGTGAGCGACCACCGGGCTGTGGGGAGGCGGGCCCATCCCGGCCTCTCGTGAGGCAGCCACCGCTGTGTGGAGGCCCACATCTGCCAGACCTGGCTCCACACTAAGTCTTCTGGTTTGTTCGCTTGTCAAGAGGGCCAGTAAACGGAAGCTCCCTGGGGTTCTGTACCGAAGTGCTGCACAGCTGCCAGTGGGCTCCAGACCAGGCGGGCTGGCTGGAAGGCCGGGGCCAAGCAGCACAGGGAGAGCCAGGAGGCCCAGGCAGCAGGAGTGGGGCGGGCCGCGGTCTGGGATGAGAAGGGCGAGGGCCATGCCCGGCGCAGAGCAGGAGGTGCGGGTGTGAGACGCCTGCTATAGGGTGACCCAAGGAAGGGGACCCCTCCGGTAGACTGGCAGGGGCGAGGAGATGCGGAGGGCTCAGGCCCTAGACCCAGGGGCACCTGGTGAGGCGCACCCCAGCCACCCGATGGCTCCGTGGTGCCTGTCGCTCTGGTGTCGGCCTTAGCAGCCTCCCTGCCACCAGCACGAGTGGCTGTGAGTGCGCCGTCAGCAGGCTGTCGGGGTTGGCGGTGGCTCACTGGGCTGGTTTGCAGCAGGGCCAGTGGGGCTGTGAGATTCGGGACGCAGATGTCCAGTTTGCCCACAGGACAGGGCAAAGGAGCCGGGCAGGGGACCAGCTGGGGTGGATGAGGCCTGAAATTAGTGCTGGGTTTGGCAGCTAGGAGGGAGCTGGAGACCTGAGGAGAGCAGCTGCAGACTTGGAACCGCAGGAGAAGCAGTGTCTGTGCTGTTCGGGTTTTTGTCGTTTTGAGACAGGGTTTTGCTGTGTAGCTGAGGCTGGCCTGGAGCGCACAGCGATCCTCCTGCCTCAGCCTCCCGAGTCCTGGGATCACAGGCGTGCGCCACTGTGTCGAGCAGACCATTTGGGTGTCGTGCTGCTGGACCAGCCTGTGTGTGTCCTACAGGGTCCCCGTGTACCTTCTACTTGAGGGGACCAGGTGGAAGTGGGCTGTGGCTCAGTGGGCCCAGGATGGACCAAGACGGTGCTAACTAAGGAGCGGCTAGGAGTGGAAACTGGGGCCTCAGGCCAGGGTACCTCCCTGCTTCCCAGACTCAGTTGAATCTGAACATGAGAAAAGACAGTAAAGAAGCCGGGCGTGGTGGCGCACGCCTGTCATCCCAGCACTTGGGAGGCTGAGGCAGGAGGATCATGGTGAGTTCTAGGATAGCCTGGGCTACACAGCAAGACCCTGTCTCAAAACACCACCACCACCAAAAATAGAGAAGCTGTAGGACCCACAGACAGGCAGGGCAGAGCTCTGAGGCCTTCAGGTCTGGGCTGGGCAGAGCGGGCCCCGGGGTCATAATCTTTAGGTGCCTTTCTCTAAGATCTTGGGAGGAGAGGTGGGCATTGCTTCCACATCTCTCCCCAGAAGATGTCCCGGCACAGCGGCGGGGGCGGAGCAGGAGGAGGAGGCGGTGGAGGTGGCAGTGGTGGCACTGGCAGCGGTGGCAGCAGTGGAGGTGGCACAGGGGGAGGTGGCAGCAGCTTCATCGCTGGCAGGAGGAGCCGCTCAGCCTCACCCTCTGGCCAGCAGGAGAAGCACCCTGCACACCACGAGCGGGGCCAAAAGAAGGTGAAACTGCACCCTCGCACCCGACCCAGCCCTGGAGCCAACCCCCTGCTTTCCTGTCCGGCCACAGTGGGGTGGGGTGGGGAAGAGGCAGAGCTAGGGTCTGGATGGGCACACGGGGCCAGCCTCCCTGTGTCCCCCCCGACACAGCTGTGTCCCCAGGGCCCCTGACTGGCCTTGCATGCTTCCAACACCTCCACTGTCCCACCGTGGGCCGCCCGTGGGTAAGGGAACCAGTGCCTGTGTTCCCTCTGCCACGCACCCCAGTGCCCGCCCTCCGCGTGGCTCTGTCCTGCGTGGACACCCTTGCTGGTGCGGGCTGTGTCTTTGGTTGACAATGGGACAGGCCGTTTTGGGCGGGTGGGGAGGAGAGGGAGGGGCCCTGGCTCTTGGAGGAGCTTGACGAGCTGTTCCCGTCCAGCCTGAGTCCCCAAGCGCCCTCCCCGACCACCTTCCACCTCAGTACCTGGTCCTCTCTCCCTCCCCAGAGTCGCAAGGACAGAGAGCGCCTTAAACAGAAGCACAAGAAGCGGCCTGAGTCCCCCCCCAGCATCCTCACCCCGCCTGTGGTTCCCGCTGCTGACAAGGTACTGGGGGTCGAAGTCGCCTGGCTGCTCAGCCCTGAGGCCCAGGGTGGGTGCCGCCCTCCTGCTCACACACAGGAGCTGCCGTCGCCTTGCCCTGGGCCTCTTCAGCGGGCTCTTGCCTGCACAGTGGGCCCAGTCGTTCCACCAGAAGGACGCACCCCAAGCCGGTTGTGCGACCCCATCCCACTCATACAGGCCAGAGGACTGGCCGAGGTGGCAGGGGCTGGGCCCGTGGGCGACACGCCGACATCCTCCCAGCAGGGGCCACATCTGGATGAGCAGGCCAGGGAGCCACTAATCCAAGTCGGAGCGGCCCCCTGCCCACCTGCCCAGCACCGCCACTCACCTCCAGCTGCCCAGATGCCTGGCAGGGCTCGGGGCACCCTAGCAGAGGTTCGGGTCTCCGGGGTGATGTTGCTGTGGCAACTGTCCCAGTCACCTCTGTCGTCCCACTCCAGGGCTCACCAGGGAGAGCAGGTCCCTTGTGCCCCTGGCCTTTCTGTGGGTCCGCAAGCAGGTGGAAGACCTGGGGGTCCAGGAACCCGAGTTCCCATCCCCCATGCCCACTCACACACCCTCCCCCAGCCCTCTGCTCCCTGCTCAGCACCACATCTGGCTGCCTTCAGAACTCCAGCTGCTGAAAAGAACAAAGAAGACAGGGACCAGGGAGGGGTGGCGCGGGGCGCTCGCTCCTGTCCATCCCTGCTGTGCTTTTCGCTGGGCACAGTGTGCCCCATATCTGGCCTCCCCCAGAGGACGGCCGCCTGCTTTCCTTATAGCAATAAGCAGCAGAAGGGATGGGGGTGTGCACGGGCGCTCAGCTAGTTTCAGAGTGACCCCATAACACGCAGGCATTTCACCAACCCCATCGGGGATGTGCAAAGCTAAGGCACAGAGAGGTTAGTAATTGGCCTCAAAGCACACAGTGAACCCAGGGAACTTGGGGTTCAAGTCCGGCGTCTGCCTGAGGCCTGTGCACCTCGCCCTATGTGGCACTGTCTGCTGGCATTCTACAGACCACACCCCCAGCTCCTCAGAACTCCCCAAATCTGTGGGCTTGTCCCATGAGGGCACTGAGCATAACTACACGCTCGGCATGGCCACTCCGCTCTGCCTTGCCTAGGTCCCTGGAGCCCAGACAGGGACAAGACATTTCCGTGCACTGTGGGTACCACTGGTGTGCATATAAGGGTGTGCAGTGCCCTGGGGTCAAGAGTGCTGAGGGCCTAGGTGTGCACGCACCTGGGATGCCAGTGATTTAAGGGGGTGATGAAGGAGTGTTACAAGTTCAAGGCCAGCCCAGGGCATTTGTTTGTTTTTTTTTTTACTGGGGATCGAACTCGGGACCTGTGGCCTTTCAAGGCAGGCGGTGGCACCACTGAAATTACATTCCTGGCCTCAGGGCAATTGAACAAGACCCTGAGTCCAGTTTTTTGGTTTTTGGTTTTTGGTTTTTGGTTTTTGGTTTTTTTTTTTTTTTTTTTTTTTTTTTTTTTT
>NW_022900925.1:35803784-35806011 GCF_012274545.1 Fukomys damarensis
TTTTTTTTTTTTTTTTTTTTTTTTTTTTGGTACCGGGGATCAAACTTCGGTCTTTGCTCTTGCAAGGCAGGCAGTGGAACCACTGAGCTAAATCCCCGGCCCACCCTGACTCCAAATTTAAAAGGCTGCGATAGGATGGTGTCGCGTGCCTGTCATCCCTGCACTTGGGATTGCACTGAGGCAGGGATTTCCTGGAGTTCAAGGCCAACCTGGGCTACTAGTGAGACCTTATGGCAAAGAAATAAATGCTGGCAGGGCTGGGGATTTAGCTCAGTGGCACAGTGCCTGCCTTGCAAGCACAAGGTTGTGAGTTCGACCCCTGGTACCAAAAAAAAAAAAAAAATTGCTGGGATAACTCCATGGCAGAGCCCTTGTCTAGCATGTGGCCCTAGGGCCACCAAAGGAGAAAAGGCTGAGAGACTTTGCATCCTGGGCATCAAAGCTTTCACAGAAGTAGAGATTCTGGGCTCATTTATGCTTTTTGATTTTGCAGGGGTGGGGGTTACAGACTCGAACTCAGAACCTTGTGCTTGTGAGGCAGGTGGCAGCACCACTGAGCTAAATCCCCGGCCCTATACTTTTTTATTTTGACATTTTGTCTATTTTAGTGTGGTTATTTTGTTTGGGTACTGGGGATTGAACTCAGGACCTTGAGCTTGTTTTGGTTTTTTGAGACAATCTCTCTGTGTAGTCCAGGCTGGCCTTGAATTTAGGGTGATCCTCCTGCCTCAGCCTCCTGAGTGCTGGGATTATACGCATGCTCTTTTATATTTTTTGAGACAGCGCCTCCCTCTGTCTGACTCTTCCTCCCACAGGCCTCTTCCTCGGCTTCCTCTTCCTCCCACCATGAGGCCAGCACCCAGGAGACCTCAGAGAGTGGTAGGGACTCCAAGGGGAAAAAGTCTTCCAGCCACAGCTTGAGTCACAAGGGGAAGAAGCTGAGCAGCAGTGGGAAAGGTGTGAGCAGCTTCACCTCCGCTTCTTCGTCCTCTTCCTCCTCCTCCTCCGGGGGGCCCTTCCAGCCTGCAGGTGAGTGGGGCCCCCAGGGAGGCTGAGCTGCACCCTTTCCTAGCAAGGGTTCTGCATAGCAGTGTGTGCATCTCACTTGCTTTTTTTTTTTTCCTTTCTCTCTTTTTAAGACAAGGTCTCAGTATGTAGTCCAGGCTGGTCTTCAACTCACTGTATGTCCCAGGCTGGCCTCAAGTTTGCGATCCTCCTGCCTCAGCCTTCCGAGTGCTGGGATGACAGGCGTGCACCAGCATGCCAGACTTGCATCTCATTTGCTTTTCTTTTCTTTTTTTGCCCCCTCAGTACCTGGATTGAAATCTAGGCAGGCGTGGTGCCACTGAGCTAAATCCCCAGCCCTTCATTTGCTTTGATTAACTGATATAGGAGAAGGGGAAAATTAAATTCCCAGTCAGGGGTCCCTCTCTGGCCAACGCTGCCACCCTGCCTCTGAGACTGAAGCTCTATCCCTGTCCCAGAATCGGCCACCCTCCCCCGCAGTGGTGTCCGTCGTCCCTTACACGTGCCCTCCAGGAGCCATTTAAAAGCGCCGTTAGTATCGTTAGTATCGGTCCCTGGACTCACTGTCATCCAGTGAGGTCCTCAGGAGTGGGAGTTTCCCTCCTTTTTTTTCGTTATTTGAGACCGGATCTTGCTGTGTGGTCCAGGCTGGCCTGGAATTTGAGGTGATCTTTCGGCGTGGGCCCCTACGCCTGGCCCTCCTTCCGTGTTACTGGTGGGCGAGTTGACACTGAGGGTCGCTCATCTCAGGACTCGCAGCTGGGCAGAGTGACCAGCCTCTGCCACTGCCCCTCGCCCGCTGTGCGGCTGCGGGAGGGACAGGGGCGCCCCGGGCCCAGCCCTGACCCCCTTCCCTTGTGCGCAGGCTCCTCCCTGCAGAGCTCCCCCGACCTCTCGGCCTTCCCCAAGCTGGAGCAGTTGGAGGAGGACAAGTACTCCAAGCCCACGGCCCCCGCTGAGTCGGCCCCACCCTCGCCCTCAGCCCCAGAGCCCAAGGCCGACCTCTTCGAGCAGAAGGTGGTCTTTACCGGCTTCGGGCCCGTCATGCGCTTCTCTTCCGCCGCCTCCAGCTCAGGCCGGGCCCGGGCCCCCTCCCCTGGGGACTATAAGTCGCCCCACACGTCTGGGTCCGGGGCGTCGGCTGGCACCCACAAGCGAATGCCCGCCCTGAGTGCCACCCCTGTACCGGCCGAGGGGCCCC
>NW_022900925.1:35806135-35808583 GCF_012274545.1 Fukomys damarensis
AGCTGTGCCTGCCCCGCCCGCCGCCCAGCTGGCCGGCTTTACCGCCACTGCCGCCTCCCCCTTCTCTGGGGGCTCCCTGGTCAGCTCTGGCCTGGGGGGTCTGGCGTCCCGCACCTTCGGACCTTCGGGGAGCTTGCCCAGCCTGAGCCTGGAGTCCCCGCTGCTGGGGGCAGGTGAGTGATCCAAGGGTGCGGGGGACAGAGGCCTCAGTGCAACCAGAAGCAAGGGGCCGGGCGCTGCTGCCGAGGCTGGCGCGGTAGTGCGCACCTGTTGTCCAGCCCTAGGAGGCAAGGCGGGGAGTTCTAGGAGGGTCGCAAACTCTAGGCCCCGTCTCAAGAAAATAGAAAGGGCTGGGGATGTTACTCAGTGTGAAGGCCCGGGGTTTTATCCCCACTACTGCAAAGGAAAGAAGGAAAGAGAAACCGAGCTTGCTTCAAAGAAAGCATGGAGGTGACAGTCACCTCAGCAAATGCCCATGGACCACTCACCTGCACGGTCCTCCTGGGAGACAGTGGCATTGACTGCAGGAGGGACTTAGCAAGTCTGGGGGGCAAGACGGTCTGGGGCGCAGGTACATCACGCTGTGTCACCCCGCCAGAGGCGCATGAGACAGGCATGTGGCCAGGGCCCAGTGTGTCCCGGCCCCTGACCCAGCAGGTGACTTCCCTCTGTCCTCGTACCTGTAGGCATCTACACCAGTAACAAGGACCCCATCTCCCACGGGGGCAGCATGCTGCGGGCCGTGTGCAGCACCCCCCTCTCCTCCAGCCTGCTGGGGCCCCCGGGCACTTCAGCCCTGCCCCGGCTCAGCCGCTCCCCTTTCACCAGCACCCTGCCCTCCTCCTCCTCCTCCTCCTCGGCACCCATCTCCACCGCTCAGGTGAGGCCCTGTTCCTGCCTCTCCTTCCCCTTCCCGGGGACCCCACCCCAGAAACAGCTGTGCCCTGGGCCCAGCAAGCCACCCTGCCGGTTCCCCTTCTCAGGTGTTCCCCCTGGCCGGCTCCACCTTCAGCCTCCCTTCTACCCACATCTTCGGGACCTCTGTGGGCACTGTGCACCCACTGCTCACCCAAGCCGAGAGCAGCCACACAGGTGGGAGCTGTTGTCCTTCTGTTCTCCCTCTCCACCAGGCCGAGCGCTGTGGCCATGACAGAGCAGGAGGCCTTGCTGGCCACCCCCTCCCTCTGGCCAGTGGGCACTATGGGAAACGGATGAAACAGAAGCTCACACAACAAACCTGGGGACCCTGGGCAGGAGGATCACAAGTGCAAGGCCAGCCAGGGCCATGTATGTAGGGAGACCTTGTCCCCAAATGTAAAGGGCTGGGAATTCAGCCCAGCACTTTGAGGCCCTGGGTTCCAGAACAGAAGGGGCCGGGCAGGCAGAATTACTGCTCTTATCTCCAAGAGTTCAGCCTGGCTCGGCTCCCTCACCTGGCTGGAGTCAGCCAGGGCCCCTGAGAGAGCCTATTGCATTGGACATATACCACCTAGGGTGAGGGGCCGGAGTCATGTCCTGGCCGCTGTGCTGGCACACTTTAAAGGGACCAATGATTGCACAGTGTCATCCCAGCATTCTGGGAGGCTGAGGCTGGAGGGCGAACAGTTTGAGCCTGGCCTGGGCAACCTGGTAAGACCCTGTCTTAAACAATTAGGAAAGGGTTGGTGGTTCAGAGAGAAGACCCTGGTTCAATCCCCAGTGCCAAAAGGAGGGGTCCGATGCTAGTGTTGCATTTTTAAAACCCAGAGTAGGATTCAGTGGCCAGGCTCAGTTTTGCCATCTTCCTGGTGAGTTTATGGATTATAAAGTCATGCAAAGCTAATTACAGTAGTATCACAGCTATTAAAGGCTGTTGCATGCCAGCCAAACCCTCCAACTAAACTTTACCTTGGTTCCTTGTTTTGATCTTAGTAGCAGTCACTTCTGGTAGGAGGGTGCTCAGTGGGGTAGCCGCCAGTACTGTTCATTCGGGTTGGTGTCCACCTCAAGTGCCTGGAACTTTGCATCTTGGAGGTACAGCTAAAGTAGTCTGGAAAGCCAGGTGTGGTGGCGCACGCCTATAATCCCAGCACTTGGGAGGCTGAGGCAGGAGGATCGCTGTGAGTTCGAGACCATCCCGGGCTACATAGTGAGTTCCAGGTCAGTCAACTAAAATAGTGAGACCCTGTATCTAAGTAAATAGATAGATAGGCTGGAGAACCAGCGAGGAAGCTCCAGAGGGCAAGGGTTCAAGCCCAGGTCCTGGTGCTTCAGCTCTGGGGTGGGGTATCAGGGAGGGAGCCTGTGCCAGGTCCCAGGCCCCACATCCACCTCCCACGCTGACCCCTGCTCTCCCTTCTTCCAAGAGCCAGACCTGGAGGACTGCAGCTTCCGGTGTCGGGGGACCTCCCCCCAGGAGAGTCTGTCTTCCATGTGAGGGGGCCGGGGCGGACTGGGACCCCCGAGGGG
>NW_022900925.1:35809192-35810183 GCF_012274545.1 Fukomys damarensis
TGGGGTCCCCTGCGGGCGGCTGGCTCGGCGCCCCCCGCCTTGACCTCCCGCCTCCCTGCAGCCAGCAGCAGCGACTCCCTGAGCACCAGCAAGAGCCCCCCAGGCAAGAACAGCCTCGGCCTGGACAATTCGCTGTCCACATCTTCAGAGGTGGGCACCGTGGGGCGGGGTGTGGGGCAGGCTCTGCCGTTCACCTGTGGGAGCCCCGGAGGCGAAGTGCGGGGTTCATCCCTTTCCCCCTGTGAGGTCCCGCCCGGTGCTGGGCACCTCGGGAGAACAGGAGATCCCCGGAGAGGGCTGTGGGAGCGGGAGGCCTCGGAGAAGTGCTCTGAAGGGTTTGTTGCAGCGCCTCGCACGAAGTAATCCCCGCGTAATTGGTGGCAGTTGGAAAAGCACTTGCTATTGTTCGATGTGGTCATTACTGGGACTCCGACAAACTGGGCTCTTGTTCTCTCTCTGCCACTTACCGACCGAGACTTGGGCGATCATAATCATAACAATAACTAGCACTAATTGCCCGCCTGCTGCTCATTGTGCCCATTAGTTTTCCAGTCTTCACAGGAGTCCTATAGGACTGGCACTGCCATCGCCCTCAGTGAGGAATGGGTTAGCTGAGTTGACCCAAGGCCACCAAGTTACCGCGTCGTAGATGCTGGCTGCGAACCGGTCTCTCAGTCCAGCCTTAGCGCTTATTCCACCGTATAGTGGGAGTCAGAGCAAGTCCTGACCTCTGGGTCCGGGTCCTTGGAAAGTCAGTGCTGTTGTCTTTGTCCCCGTTAAGCCAGGGTGACGGGGTGCTTGGCCCCCGGGATGTGGGCAGCCACATGGCTTCCGGGGGGGTTGGGTTCCCAGCCTTTGTCCTTGGCCTGGCTGCTTCCCAGGCACCTTGGGGTGCGGCGGGTGCTGGGCCGTGCTGGTCCCTGACCGCTCCCCTCCCTCCCCAGGACCCACACTCGGGCTGCCCGAGCCGCAGCAGCTCCTCGCTGTCCTT
>NW_022900925.1:35811260-35818338 GCF_012274545.1 Fukomys damarensis
TGGGGGCCTGCCCCTCAATGGGCTCCTGGGGGGGCTGAACGGGGCTGCCGCCCCCAACCCTGCAGCCTTGAGCCAGGCTGGTGGGGCCCCCACGCTGCAGCTGCCGGGCTGTCTCAACAGGTAAGGCCCTGGGAGGGAACCTGAGGCTGAGTCGGGAGGGTCACCCAACAGCCACCTCGGAAAGGAGTCTGGCTGTCCGCTGCCCTACAGGGTGGTACCCTAGTGCGCTGCTAGCCTCTGGGACCCCTAGGCTGTCACCCAGGAGCAGCAGGTGTAGCAGGCGATTATCCCCACCTTGGTCTTCCTCCTGGGGCTGCGGCTCCCCTTCCCTCCGCCTCCCTGAGCTCAGTCCTCCCAACCCTACCTGCTGGAGGGAGTCAGGCAGCCTGTGGGGGAGGGGAGGTGTGCACCTGCTCTCTCCCAGTCACTCTGTGCTGTCCTGTCCTGCCTCAGCCTCACCGAGCAGCAGAGACACCTCCTTCAGCAGCAGGACCACCAGCTCCAGCAGCTGCAGCAGCTGCTGGCCTCCCCGCAGCTGACTCCGGTAATGCCACCCCCACCCCCCGCAGCGGTGCCAGATCAGGGCCGGCAGGGTGGGGGGCTCCGGGCTGGGCAGGGATTGAGCAGAAGGGCAAGGGATGAGGCTGAGCCCAAGATCCCTGGCCACTGGGAAAGGGATGCTGTTGGGGCCCTTGATCTTACCGTGGGGAGAGGGGAGCTGAGTGCTCCAGTCCCAGCCCAGGGGATCCCAGGGTCTCGGGAGAGGTACCTGGGCAGGGGATGCCACCCCAGCCAGAGCAGTCTCTTTGGGGTCTCCACTTCCATTGTCCTCTTTGAGATTTCATTCTAAGGGAAAGGACTTTGTCTTTTAAGATTGAGGGAGGAGAGCTGGGGATTTAGCTCAGTGGCACCACCGCCTGCTTTGAAGCCACAAGGTTCTGAGTTCGATTCCCGGTACAAAGAAAACGGAGGTGAAAGCTGGGAATAGTAGCAGTATGGGCACATGCCTATAGGCCCAGCACTCTGGGAGGCTGAGGCAGGTGGGTCACAGGCTCAGGGCTACCCTGGCTACTCAATGACTTGGCAAGATACTGTCTGAAATAAAACCTGGGGGTGTAGCTCAGTGATAGGGCCTTGTTTCCAATCTCCAGAACCACAAAAATATAAAAAGGAAGAGATTAAGAAAATAGGAGATAAGCCTGTGCATTTAGCTCGGTGGTGCTGTGCCTGGCTCACAAGTGCAAGGTCGAGTTTGATCCCCAGTACCAAAAAAACAAAAACAACAAAAAGAAAATATGAGATATTAACACTTTCATGTAAAAAATACTAGAACAAGGGAACAACTGATTTTGGGGCTAAATGACAATAATAGGAAGATTTTTGTAAAGTAAATTTTGACTTATTATTTCGACTTTTGGAATACAGAATGTTTTAGCTGTTCAAAGTAAAATAACTCCTTTTTTTTTTTGGTACCGGGATCGAACTCAGGTCCTTGTGGCTTGCAAGGCAGGTGGCGGAGCCACTGAGCTAAATCCGCCTCCCTAAAGTGAAATAACTCTTAACAACAAAAGTTAGCCGGGAGTGGTGGCACACACCTGTAATCCCAGCACTCAGGAGGCTGAGGCAGGAGGATCGCTGTGAGTTTGAGACCAGCCTGGGCTACATAGTGAGTTCCAGGTCAGTCTCAACTACATAGTGAAACCCTGTCTCAAAAACAAACAAACAAACAATAAAGGTTAGCAGGCTGAGGATTTAGCTCAGTGGTGCTGCACCTGCCTCCCAAGCACAGGTCCCTAGTTTGATCCCCAGTACCAAAAATAAACAAAAACACTAAAGGTTAAAGGGTCAGGATTTAGCTCAGTTGTCATGCCTGCCTTGAAAACAAGGTCCTGAGTTTGATTCCCAGTACTAAAAAATAAAACAGAAGGTTGGGGAATTGAAAACTAGTGTTAGTCAGTCATGGTGGTGCATGCCAAGTCCTAGCACTCCGGAGGCTGAGGCAGGAGGATCCCCTTGAGTTCAAGGCCCGCCTGAACTACGTAGTGAGACCTTGTCTCAAAAAAAAAAGGAACCAGCGTTTCTTAACTTGGGATGCTTCACCCTTGGAGCATTTGTGGTTGTTTTAGGAACAGAGGACCTGATTTAGTGGGTGGGGCCGGGGATGTCAGTGCCAGCAGTCCCCAGTTGACAAATACTGTGTGCAGCCTGTGCGTGCGTGCGTGCGTGCGTGCATGTGTCTCTCTCTCTCTCTCTCTCTCTCTCTTTGTACCGGGGATCGAACTTGGGTCCTTGTTCTTACGAGGCAGGCGATGGAACCACTGAGCTAAATCCCCGGCCCTTTTCCTTTGTGTGGTTTTCCACGTTTTTGGTGTGTAATTCAGGCTCCCCTTGAACACTCATGGCGATTCTCCTGCCTCAGCCTCCCGAGTGCTGGGCTCACAGAAGCATGCCACCATGACTGTTTTCTTGTCTGGATGGGGAGATGGGACAGGCCTACAGTGGGATGAACCCAATGGTGCTCCTCCCTCACCTCATGCTTAGGGTGGGGGCAGGGCTGGCTGACGGTGCAGGGGGAGAACGTTAAGCAGCCATCGGCCCCCTGCAGGAGCACCAGACTGTGGTCTACCAGATGATCCAGCAGGTGCAGCAGAAGCGGGAGCTGCAGCGGCTACAGATGGCCGGGGGCTCGCAGCTGCCCATGGCCGGGCTGCTGGCCGGAAGCCCCACCCCACTGCTCTCGGCCGCGTCTGCACCAGCCCTGCTGCCCACTGGAGCCCTGGTGGCCCCCTCGCTGGGCAGCAACACAAGCCTCATGGCGGCAGCGGCCGCAGCTGCAGCTGTGGCAGCAGCAGGGGGACCCCCGGTCCTCACAGCGCAGACCAACCCCTTCCTCAGCCTGTCGGGGGCCGACAGCAGTGGCAGTGGCCCCAAAGGAGGGGTGAGTAGGGGCTCTGGGGCCTTCCTGGCTGCCTGCAAAGGGAAGGTGGATATTCAGGGGGTCCCTGGTACAGAGCCCTGAAAAAGCTACTGTGAGTGGGGCTGGTGGGAAAACAGCCTTCCACCTGCAACCCCAACACTCAGGAGGCTGAGGCAGGAGGATCGCTGCAAGTTCAAGGCCAGTCTGGGCTGCGTAGTTTCAAGGCCAGCCTGGATTACATAGTGAGACCCTGCCTCAAGAAACAGTAGGGTAGAGCTGGGGATTTATCTCAGTGGCACCGTGCTTGCTTCACAAGTGCAAGGTCCTGAGTTCGATCCCCAATAGCACACACACACAAAAAAGATAGGTTCTCTAAGAAGCAGTGGGAGAGGGGCACAGAGCCCAGCCCTGGAAGCTGCCCTTGGCTGGCACGTTCCTGGGTCTCCCACAAAGCCTCTGGGGTGCCGTAGGCTGGGCAGGAGGCTTCAGCCGCCTCCCCATCTGCACCCGGGAACCTCAAGGCTCCAGCCCCCTTCCTGTCTTTCCAGACTGCTGACAAAGGAGCCTCAGCCAACCAGGAGAAAGGCTTGAGAGGCCCGGGGCGCTCGAGCGCGGAGCCGAGGACAGGGCTGGGAGGGCGCGTGCCATGGGCCCCTTCCCTCCGTGCTGGCCCCTGGGAGAGGCAGAGCACACCACGGTGTGAGTGGGGGTCTTGGGACCCGCCACACAAAACGGATCAGCACTTGAACGCGGAGAAGGGAGGGGCGGCCCTGGGTCCGGCCCCTCGCTGAGAGGCCCGGGGCGCTCGAGCGCGGAGCCGAGGACAGGGCTGGGAGGGCGCGTGCCATGGGCCCCTTCCCTCCGTGCTGGCCCCTGGGAGAGGCAGAGCACACCACGGTGTGAGTGGGGGTCTTGGGACCCGCCACACAAAACGGATCAGCACTTGAACGCGGAGAAGGGAGGGGCGGCCCTGGGTCCGGCCCCTCGCTGAACCTCCTAGGGAAGAAGGGGCCTCACCTGGAGTTTCTTCCCCACCTGGGCAGGTGGCAGAAGGGTCCCTTCGACTGTTTCTCACTGTCCCTTTCTCCACCCAGGGTCACAAGCTGAGCTTGTAAAAGCCTACAGATGTCGGGGCTGAGGAAGGGCAGGACGTTGGTGTCGGCCCTGGCTGTCCTCGGCACCCCGCTCCGTTTGCACTATTGGCTTGAGGAGTTGCTGAGGGTGGGCAGAGGCGTGCGTGAGTGTGCGTGCGTGCGTGTGTGTGGTATGTGTCTGTCATCTGTCTGTCTGTCTCCCCCGGACCTGGGGCATCTGAGGGCAGGGATAGGAGCGCTGGTTGGCGCCACGGAGAGCCCCAGCTCTAGTCTGTGCCCTCCCCACTTTGCCTACTCTAGTCCCTTCCTGGGCACAGTGGCAAGGAGACCCCAAAGTGCACCCTGGCCCCAGAGTGATGACGGGGACCAGGCCCTGAACCGGAGTCGTGTCCTGCCTTCCGTCCCCGCCACCCACTCGGTCTCAGGCCCCTGCCCCCTGCTGGTGTGACGCTTCTTCCCGGGCATGAGGGGAGCCGTGGGGCTTGGGGGAGCGCCAAGGGGGGTGAAGCGCCCCTTATCTCAGCAAAAGCCCTGTTTCCACAGCTAGCCAGCCACCTCCCGCTCCGCCGGGATGGAGTCACTCAGCTGACTAGTGCTGCCCCTTCTCCCACAGCTGTGTCCCGGCTGCAGTGGGCAGTGTGTCCACCATGGCCCATCTATCGGGGGCTCTGGCACGAAGGCAGGAGGCCCTGTTCAGTTGCACTGGGGTGGACGCCCCAATCTGTCCCGCTTGCACGTGTGCATAACTGTGTGTGTTTCTGCTCGGGTTTTTGTTGTTGGTTTTTTTTTTTTTTCTAATAAAGAAAAGAAGATGTGTATATTTTTGGCAATGACAGAAATGTAGTGCAGATATATTTTTGCCTGTGCTGCTCAACTGTTTTTTTTTTTCTGATACGGAAAAAAATATTAATATTCCTGTTGATAAGACTTTGTAAGATGTTAGGGCGCCAGTGGATGGGGTGGGTGGGAATCCTTCCAAGAAGATTTCTTAGGCACTTGCAAGGGCTTGGGGGTGGGGGGTGGGGGAAAGGGACATTTGTGATGACCTCAAAATACTCATTTTTATTAAATGCTAAATATCAGTTAGACATGTTAGAACTGAGCATTTTATTCATCTTAATCTGTTCTGCTCTTTAACTCCCAGTCCCCAAGCCACTGTAAAACAGCCACCTTCAGAGGTCCGCAGAAGAGTTGCTCTTTCCCACCCTGCCCTTGCCCAAGGATCAAGGTTGAAGGCCACTCTGTCCCGGTGGGATGGACCCTGAGGCGTGGTGTGAAGCCAGGGAAAGCACTGGAACCGAGATCCCCGGCCCCAGTCACCTCCTCTGTGTCCCCAAGCCTCCCGAGCCCTTTCTGCCCCTCAGGTGGGGAGGCCAGGCTTGGGGACATGGGGCTCGGGACGGCCAAGAGCCTTTTTCCCGTGGGGTGTACTAGGAAAGCTGTGAAGAGCTTCAGGGAGGGAGGGCAGCACAGATGCAGCAGGAGGGCTGTAAGGACTCCTCTCCCAGCCTCAGTCCGGTTTTTGACAGTGAACTTGAGTGCGTGTGTGTGTGTGTCTGTGTGTGTGTCTGTGTGTGTGTGTGCGCGCAGATGTGTGGTACTCTTGTCTGGGGGAGGGGAAGGATGTGGTTTGCAGAGCGGAAGTGGCCTCGGAATGCTTGGCTGGAGCCTGTGTGTCCCCACCCTCAGGGAGGTGTGTGGGTGTGGGTTCCAGGCCCCTGCTGAGGGGTCACATAGGGGTGGGGTGTCCTCTGGCTCTTGGCTTCCCTGTGGCAGCTCCAAGCCCAGAAGGGTAGGAGCTGACAGCCGCGACCTGGCCACTGGGTCTTTGGCTCCTTGCCAGCTGTGTGTGAGCACGCGTGTTCATGTACACATACATGCTGCGCCCAGCTTGGGTGTCTAGCGCTGGCTGTCTTAGATCCGAGATGAGGGGTCCTCTTTGTAGACAGTAACATGAGACTTACAGGGGTGCCTTTAGAGAAAAGTTTGCCCTATCTGGGTTTTAGGGTCCTGCTGCCTCTTGGGGAGTCTGCCTTTGAGGTTGGTTAAGGGGACGCCTGCCTTTTCATGTGCTGAGACCTAGGGAGGCAGTAGTCCCGACTCAGCCTGGACTAGATAGGTGAGGGGTGTGTGAGCCAGGGCCAGCTCTGCAGGGTGACCTTCACGTGTCATTGTCCCATAGTGGACAGCTTTGCCAAGACCGGGGGGGCTCCCCATTCTGTACCCCAGTGTTTCCTGGGGAAGAAGTGGGGGGGGGCTTTCTGCCTAAGACAGGTAGGGCCAAGCAGCCCTGGTTGCTCTTACTCTGGCCACATCTCCTTCCCCCGGCCATTTTGTCACTGAAGAGCTGGGGCCTGGGTAGAGTCCACAGTCGTCCACTGCCAGCTCTCCAGCCCAGCGTGGGGGTGGGGTGGTGAGACCGAAGACCCAGGCCCTGGCTGCCCCTTTGGCCCCAGCCTGTTTCCTTGTAGCAGACCCTCCCCAGGGGGCGGGGGGGGTGCAGCCTGTTTGCAAACCCAGAGGCTGCTTTGTCTTTCTAAAACCTTTATATCCTCAGCCCAAAAGGCAATGAATGCCCCCATCCCGCACCTCCAAGCCCGGAATTGTGTATAACCTGGACCTTGTATCTTTGTATAAGGGATGTTATTTGTATGAAGGGCAGTTCGTAAACAGCACTTGTTCTTTTAATAAAAGACTTTTACAAAAAAAAAAAAATCCAAAGAGACCTTTTGTCTGGCTTTTCTTAAGGGAAAAGGAGGTGGGCTGCCAAGGGAGGGTGGGGTGTGGTCTGTGACCCTTCTTCCGCATTGGGCGATGGCCCCAGCCTGTTTTCGTTGTTGCTTTTAAATTTGCGCAGGGTATAGCGAGGTTGCCCAGGCTGGACCGGAACTCGGGGCCCTCCTGCCTCAGCCTCCCAGATGGTGAGATCGTTGTTCAACTGGCTGAGTGTAGCGCCGTTCCCACCCTGCGCTTTCGGGAGCACGGCCTTCAGTCTCGCCGAGGGGCGGCAGCCTGACCGCACAAGAGGCGGCGCCCGCAGGCAGGTCTTGCTAAGGGGTGCAGGGGA
>NW_022900925.1:35818674-35830358 GCF_012274545.1 Fukomys damarensis
CGTCCCGCGTCCCTCGCGTGTCCGAGCAGCCGAGCTCTGCAGCCTCCTCGGCCTAGCGCGTCCATTTGCAGCCTTTTCCCGAGCCCAGCGCCCACTGTGTGCCCGGGCCTGCCCGGAAGCGTCCTGCTCGGAGCCCTTACTCTTACCCTCCTGTTTCCCCCGCGCCCCGCCAGCCTGTCGTCTCGACCCTCCCAGATGGCCTTCCTGCGTCTTCCCTTCTCCCCCGAGTCACTTTTTCTGTTGCCAAACCACTACTGCCTGCCGGCGTCGCAGCTGCTTGGCCAGCGGCGGGACATCTCCTCCTGGCTGGTGAGTAGCCCCGGCATCCCTGCTCCCCGCTCGCGTCCCCCAGGTCCGGAGACCTCAGGAATGGAACCAGAGCCGGGCAACCCTGTCCCAGCCTGAGGCGCTGGTCGAGGTCACCGGGACGCGGGGCGGACTGGGGCCCTGCGCAGAGAGCCAGCCAGGGTGTGGTGGCCTTGCCCCCTAGCACCGGCCGGGCTGGGCCTGGACTCTGAAACCCGAGGCTCGCCTGGCCTCAAATCCCGGCTTCCCGAAGTCCAGGCTGCCTAGCATGTCCTGGGGGGTGGCCTTGCGGGGGGCGCCTGGGCAAGTGGGAGCCCGGACAAGGGTGCAGGCGGACCCTGAGCCCCGCGCTCTTCCTGGCCACAGGCCCGATGGTTCCCCAAAACGCCAGCCAAGCCTGTGGTGGCCCAGAAAACGCCCATCAAGGTGGAGCTGGTGGCAGGGAAGACCTACAGGTGGTGTGTGTGCGGCCGCAGCAAGAAGCAGGTGAGAAAGCGGAGGGTCTCCCTCTCCTTCCAGGAAGCAGCTGGGCCCTGTCTCCCAGATCAACCTGCCCGTTCACCACAGACCTGACTTTGCCTTCTCAGCCTGCCACCGCTGCCTGGCACACCCGGGAGCCTTTCACCCCAGCGTGAGCCCTGCCCAGCCCTTTCTCTCTCTCCTTCCTCCCTTCCTTCCTGACAGTGGAGTTTAGAACTTTGTTCCTTCTATCCCCTGGCCCCCAGTCCCACTTTGCTGTGATTTGGCGTAGCCTTCCAGCAGCTTTCCTGGGGTGAAGCAGACCCCGGGCAGCCAGCCAAGGATGCTGGGTGGGGCGGTATCTGTACCAGCGCCCCTGCCCTCCAGAACGGCTCTCGGACAGTATTTGTACCCTTGTGGCCCACCAGGCCCCACTTCCGCCCGGCCGCCTAGCTCTGCCTGAACCTCTTCCAGGAGAGGCACCAGTGCCCCAGGCAGGCGTGTTGCTGGGGATTGTGACCCTGTCCCATGCCCAGCTGCTTCCCAGAGCCAGACTGAATGGCTCCTAGCGCTTCCAAACAAAACATGGGGGAAGGAAATGAATTTCATGGACCTGTGGAGACTCGCTTACTAGAAACAAATCCCGTTTATACAAACATTTCTGATCTGAGTCTTGTTCCATCTTACAAACTGTCCTGACCTTCTGGGTCCCCTCCAGACTAATGCTGTAAACACTGAACACCAAACCCCCACTCTAGGCAAAGTAATGACCACTTATAATTATTACTATTATTTATGACCACTTATAATTATTACTATTATTTTTAAATTTTTATTATCTTTTTGTTGATTTTTGGTACTGGGAATCGAACTCGGGACCTTGCATTTGCAAGTCAGGTGGCAACACCACTGAGCTAAATCCCCGGCCCCAAATTTTTATTATCTTGAGTCAGGGTATCCCTCCCTAGGTTGTTCAAGTTGCCCTTGAATTCATCATGTGGCCCAGGCTGGCCTGGAACTTGTGATCCTTCTGCCTTAACCTCCTGAGTGCCAGGATCACAGGTGTGCAACAATTACGTTTTTGTTTTGTTTTTGGAGACAGGATTTCACTGTGTAGTTCATGCTAGCCTTGAAATCGCAGCAGTCCTGCCTCAGCCTCCCAAGTGCTGGGATTACGGTGTGTGCCACCACGCCTGGATCATTGGTCACTTTTATTTCCTTGTGACAACCCTACTCCTAGAATTAAGAGGAGAGGTGACTGAGTAGCCCAAGCTGCCCCACCCCAGAGCTTCGCCGCCTGACACCTCCCCACCTGGGCAGGCCAGTTCCACTGACTCCTGTTCCTCTCCCATAGCCCTTCTGTGACGGATCTCACTTCTTCCAGCGCACAGGCCTGGCTCCACTCAAGTTCAAGGCCCAGGAGACCGGCACGGTGGCTCTTTGCACCTGCAAAGCCACCCAGAGGCCCCCATACTGCGACGGCACCCACAGGAGCGAGGCGGTACAGAAGGCAGGAGTGGGCACCGCACTCTGAGGCACAGGCCGCTGCCTGGCCCCGTGGGGTCTTGGCGTCAGGCCTGGAGCCCACCCATTTGTGGGGAGGAAGTCAAGTGCTGAGTGCGGTCAGCCGGGAGCGGGCACCTGGTCCAGCACGTGCTGGGGAAAATGGCACGGGCCAAGCGTGCCTGTCATCCCAGCACTTGGGAGGCTGAGGCAGGTGGATCACTGCAAACTTGAGAGGCCAGCCTGTCTGCACATAGCAAGACTGTGTCTCGAAAAACAAAAGAAAAGCTAAAAATAAATAAGTCAGCCATCAAGCCCACGTGGAGTGGTGCCTCTGGGGTCACCGGTGTGACGCACATGCAGTCTCCCCCCAGCCTGTGTGGGTGGCGGGGAGGCCGTCCTGCAGGGACCGCAGCGCCCCTCCCCTCCCTCTACCCCAAAGAAGGACAGCTCCAGAGAGTGCAGCATTTATTACAAAGCCACGGATACAAACGTCCCAGGATACAGTCACAGGTCCTCAGACAGGCAAGGCGCTACGAACACAGACAAGCCCACGGGCTGTGACGGTCCAGCGCCCCCCACACCTGGGAAAGTCAGGTAAGGTGGGCGGGGCAGTACTTGGGAGGAGCTGGCCCCCCCCAGCGCCCGATTTCCGGTTCCCTTCTATTTGCTTTTCCAGACGGCTGTCACCGTCCAGACCCGCCCTGGGGCGAGGACGGGAGGGCTGTTTGCCTTTGGCAAAGCCTGCGGCCTGTGCTCACTGTTCCACCCGCCTTGCTAGGGAGGGCTCCCTGCCCCGCTGGGGCGCTGGGGGTGAAGGGGTCCACAATGCTACAGCCACGCGGGGGCGCTCCCGCGCTGGGGCCGCCGCCAGGCCTCTCACCTGGCGGCAGGGAGGGGAGAGCTATCTGCTCAAAGTCAACAATGGGTGAGAAGGTGCCTTGTCCCCCGCCCACCTGCTCCTCGGAACCAGGGCACAAACTGCCCCGGGAAAGGCACTGTTCGATTCTCTGCACATTCAATAATGCGGGGCCGGGGCAGCGCCCGATCGATAGCTCTGTCTACAGCTCCCCTGCCTCGCTGTCTCCCTGGGAATTAGGAACTGGGGTAGGGCTTTCTGGAGCCTCCCCGCGAGGTCCCTCGTGTCCACCTCCAGGCACCCCCCAAAAGGACAGAGGAAAGCGGGGTGTGGTGGCATACACCTGTAATCCCAGCACCTGGGAGGCTGAGGCAGGAGAATCACCACGAGTTAAAAAACAGCCTGGGCTACACAGTTCACAGCCAGCCTGGACTACATAGCTAGACACTGTCTCAAAAAAGTCAAAACAAACAACACATTACACATGACCCCCCCTCAAATGAACACCGCATCCACACACACACACACACACACACACACACACACACACACACACACACACGGTTTGTTGCTTGTGGAATTTGTTAATCTAGTTGGTCCATAGAATTATTTATAAAACCCGCCTCCCACCCCTAAGGTGGGAAGAGTCAGGGAGAAGTGGTGGAAAAAAGGGGCCCAGAAAAAGTGAAGTAGAGAGCGGGTTGCCAAGGAGGAGGGGTCCCTTCCTCAAGTCAAGGGGGGCACGGGCACGCCGTTGACAGTCACCTTGCGCCCCCTGCTGGTGGAGGACGCGTTCTGCAGGCAGTTCGAGGTGCCCCCATTGGCACTGGTGGTGGCGCTGCTGGCAGCAGCAGGAGGTGTGGGGGAGGTAGGGTGGGTGGCTGGGGGCCCATGGGAGCTGGGAGAGCCGTGAGAGGGGGTGGCAGGGCTGGGCAGGGAGGAGGAGGTGGCCGGCAGGGTGGCAGGGCTGGGGGCCTTGTCGCTGACGGACTCACACTCGGAGGCCCCGCTGGTGTTAGTGCCCTCGGAGGGGGTGGGCACTGTGGGCAGCGTGAGCCGCTTGCAGGCCGGCTGGACCCGATACTTGAGGGGGAGGGGGCCATTCTGCATGGACAGGAAGGAGAGAGGCCAGAGAAGCGGGGTCAGGACAGCCGTCCAGCCCCACACCACAATGCCACACAGGGACAGCGGAAGGGGACAGACTGCAGGCTGGGCCAGCGACAGGCACACATGAAGACCCAGGGGCAGAGCATGGGACAGAGACTTGCAGAGAAAAAAAGAGAGGCGGACACAAAGTATTCCCTCCTCCGCGGTCACCAGGGTCCCCTGCTTCTTTAGGGGGGTTGCTTTGAGACACACTGCAGGCTGGCCTCAAACTCACAGCGATCCTCCTGTCTCTGCCTCCCCAGGGCTGGGATTACAGGCGGGTGCCACCATGCTGTCTCTGACTGGAGATTTGGGTATGGAGCTGGGGAGGGGGACTCCTTCCCGCCGCCCCACCCCGCCGCTCACCCGCCGCCAGGGGTAGATGTAGGCGATGTCCATGAGCGTGTAGTACTCCTTCAGGGGCTCGTCGTCATACAGCACCTCCACCTGGGGGCCGAGGGGCCTGTCAGTGGCAGGGCTCTGGCTGCGGGGGTGGCACCTTCACCCGAGACCTCACATCCCTGTCACAGCTGGAGCAGCACAGCACCTGGCCGCCAGGCGGGAGGAGCCCTCAAAACGGCTCCTGCATTAACAACCTGGCCCCATCCCACACTGCCTGGCCCCCTTCAGTCCGGAGGCCTCCTGGAAAGGTCCCCAAGGTCAGGAGAATCTCTGGGCTCCAGCTCCACCTAGCAGTACAGCAGGGCTGTCCAGGGGCAGAGAACCCATGGTCAGCAGCGCAGCCCCGTCCACAGCCTCAGCCGTGTCTGCCAGCTTAGGACCCCAGAATCCCAGGCTCAGCAGGCCCTGGGCAAGGCCCTCATTTGTTTGTTTCTGAGATGTGGTCTTGAGACATAGACCAGGCTGGCCTGGAACTCCCAGAGGTCCTCCTGCCTCAGCCTCCTGCTTGGAGAAGGCCGCCCTCACCTTGTACTTGCTGGGCACGTCCATCTTGTTGCGGAGGAACTTGGCGAGGTGCATGACAGTCATGGCAGCTGGGCACCGCAGGAAGCGCACCCCGGTCTGCTGGGGAGGCACCAGTGAGGCGGGCCAGGCCACGCCCTCCGGCCGCGGCCTCTCCAGGCAGCCCCACACTCACCTTCTCCTTGTCCCCATCCCCGTTCTCCAGGGGCCCCTTCTTCTCCTCCCGGTCCCTGCAGGAGGAGGAGGAAGCTAGCAAGACCCCAGCGCACACTTCCCGGGGCCCCAGGGCACGGCCGCGGGCAGAAGGGGGAGCCTGCCCGGCCGGACTCGCCTGCCGCCCTCGTAGAACTCGATGGAAAGGCTGACGATCTCGTCGTCGCTCAGGGCGCCCTTGTCCTGCTCCAGGACCTCGCCGCGGTCCTCGTTGGAGCCATTGGGGACTGCGGGAGAGAGCTCGGGTTGGCTGGGCACAGGGAGGCCAAGGGTGGTGGCCGCGAGCTGGGGGTGGGTGTGGGGCAGCGCCACTCACCCTCCGTCAGCGGGTACGCCGCGTAGAAGTCACGCCGCCGCTTCATCTCATCTGGGAGGAGGGGAGCAGGGTGAGGGGGGCCTCGGCTGGGCAGAGGGGCGAGGGCGGGGGGTCGCGATACCTTTAAAAAGCCCGGGCACCAGCTTGTACACGATGTCCTGGAGGGTTTTGTCAGACCTGGGGAAAGACGCACGGCCGCTGTCAGCTGCCTCGCAGTGTGGCCATCACCCCTCTATCACGTCCCCTGGGCCTGTGCCCGTCTGCTGCCAACCTGCTGCCCCAGCTGCAGGGACAGAGGCAGGAGGGCCCACCTGATGCTCAGCAGTGGCCGGGTCTTGTGGACCTGCACGTCACACATTGGGCAGTACTTGTTGGTCTCCAGGTAACGCACGATGCAGGTCCTGCAGACTGCGGGCAGTGACAGGGCGAGGACGTAAGGGCCCCTCCCTACAGCCCTGGCTGCAGTTCAGGCGCTGCCTACCTGCCTGGCCTCCCTGTCCCACAGCCCTGTCCAGAGGCCCTCGTGGCAACAGGGGCTGCACACTTTCCTACTTCCCGTCTGGTCCCGGGGCAGGACGGGTCTTGGATGTGTAGGAAACACACACAGCCCCAAGCCTGAGGCCCCGTTAAGACATTCCCAGAGTCCTCGACCTCTTGCAAACAAGCCCACAGAAACAACAAGGAGCATCTGGCTGGGGGCGGGGAATTTCAGCCTCAGAGATTCAAGAGACAACTGAGATTTCTAGAGGCTATCCAGGCGTGATGGGGCACACCTGTAACCGCAGCAATCAAGAGGCTGAGGCAGGACGATGGCCTCAAGTTTCAGGCCAGCCTAGGTTACATAGTGAGACCCTGTTTCAAAACACACACACACAACCCAAAAATCAAAAAAGAATTTCTAAACGTGAGTCCCCAAGATGAACTCCGGTTTGGAGACACCCCCACAAACTGCTCCCCAGGTAGCCGCTCTGTGACCTAGGGGTGGGGGCTGTGTCCCAACTTCCTGGGCGGGGCCCCACCTCCCACCCTCCCCACCCCTGCAGCTCACAGGAGTGCAGACACTCCACAATCGTGGTGGCATCGATGAAGTAGCCCCCGCAGAGGGCACACATGAGGTGAGGGTTCAGCTCCGTAATTTTGATCCGTGTGGTCCGATGCATGATGCTGGGGTAGGGTGGGGGCTGGGAGTGTCGCCCTGGGAAACAGAACGAAAGGAGAAGCTGAGACCTGGAAGCCTCTCTTCTACCTGCACCTGAGTCCAACCGTTTTCTGCCTGCAGGGACCAGGGGCCTGCATGGGGCCCTGAGCCTTCACTGGTTGCTGAAGCCCAAGGATTCAGGTGATGCTTGAACAACCAAAAGCCAGGTGTGGTGGTGCACACCTGTAGTCCTGGCACTCAGGAGGCTGAGGCGGGAGGATCCCCATGAGTTCAAGGCTAGCCTGAACTACATAGCTAGAGCCTGTCTCAACACACACACACACACACACACACCAAACACCCAAACATTTGAGCAACAGAGTCATGCAGAAACAGAAGGAAAGACTGAAGTCTGACTATAAGAAATACTACCCCACTCTCCAACGGATGTGGGAGGCAGGTTTGAAATTAGAGAAGAGTTTCTATTTTTATCTTTTGTGGTGCTGGGGATTGAACCCAGGGCTTTGCGTGAGCTAAGCAACCCAGCCAGGCCCTGGGTAGAGTTTTATTAACTCTCCCATCTCAGTCCATATCAAGTGGTTTATCCTGAGGTTTATGGACTACCAGGAGCTAGAAGGAAACAGGGTTGGGAAGCCGCTGCCTTCATCCCAAGCATCAAAGGGGAGATAAGTCTCCTTCCCGCTCCCTCAGGCCATGGCCAGGCTGCCCCAGGTTTGGTGGTGACCCCGGCCCATGCCTAGGTCACACAACATCCAATGGGGCCGGGTACAAGGGGCTCCCTGAAAGTCACCAGGCGCTGACCGTTGGCTGTCAGGCCTGGCACTCAGGTGGGCCATGGAGGATGCCGGGTCCATGCCCCGGCCGGGGTCACTCTACTCTAGTGCCGCCTCAGCAGTCACGGGATCCGGGCAAATGACCGCCGGTGCCCTAGGCACAGAAGCCTCCTGCGCTTGACCGTGCACACAGGAGCTCTGCATGTGGGCACGGTCGCCATCTCACCCCGGGGACACCGCTACGGCCTGCCCCTGGGCTCTCCCAGCTGCCTGCCAACACTTGCCCACGCACTTGGCCAGGCTGGCAGGGCAGGCAGGTCAGCCCGGGGTGCCCTGGGTGTGCCACGGTGCCTCCTCCTGTACAGATCCAGCCCACGCCCAGACAGGCCAGGCTGCCATCCCTCTCTCCCAGCCTAGAAGCCCAGGGGTGGCTCCCGGGGAGGGTGGCCAAGCCCTGGCAGTTCCTTTACAACTCACTCACACCCTACTCTCTTCTCCAGAAAGATTTCTAAAGCCACAACACTGAGTTTTCAGGAACATGAAATTCGCAGCCAGGATCATCAGTTTCTATAGAGACCCCGGGATGGGTCTGGCCAGGCCCCAAACAGCGACAGAGGCCAGGGGCACCTGGCCAGAGATGGGTGTGAGGAGACACAAAGAAACACGCGGGGCAGAGACCCACGTGCATGGCGACAGAGAGGGTCCTGCCAGCCCAGAGGCCTGCAGACCCGGCTGGAGCAAGGCGAGGGAGTTCCTCACCCGCATGGACAGCCTGGGCTACTCTCCCTGCATGGGTCCCCCTCACAATTACGCAGGAGGCCGCTGGCTACTCCACTGTTTGGCCGTTTCCATAGCAACCCTGTCCCTGGCGAGTTGCCCAAATATTATTACAACCATCCAGAGGAGGGAAGGGACAGACTCACACGCGCATGTGCTGTCGGGAGCGGTGCAGACACTCAGTGTGCCCACGTGTCCCGCAGGTTCAGACCTGACCACAGGACACAGGACACACGTGTACGGCCAGAAAGACATCCGGTGGGGGCCAGGCTGCAAGAGCAAGCCTTGTACACCTTCCTTGCCCATACACACACATGAACACGCCTGCACACAAGCACACGAGGCTCCCCGCCTCTCTGGCCACCTCATTCACACACTCGTGTGTCTGCAGAAGTTATCACTCTTAGGGACACACAGGTGCCCCGGCCGCAAAGGGCTGCACCCTGAGAACCCTCTCCTTCCCTCGAGAATCCAGATCGGGGTCCAGGGCCACATGAGGAAAGAGCAGCGGTGCTCCTCCTGTTCCCCTCCCATCCCCGGAGACCTCCAAAGGCCACCCCTGGGGTGGGGGTGGGAAGCACTGATTGGCTTCACACCTGGTTGCCATGGTTACCCAGCGCCTGCCAGCAGGTGCCCTTCCCCAGAGTGTGCCCCCCCTCCAAAACCCAGGTCCTCCCCAGGGTCACGGTGGCTGTGCAGAAGGCTAGAGAAGGGGAGTGATGTCCCACTGCTGTCACTGCAGGGGACACAACAAGGGGGCAGGGAAGGACCTGGGGGGAAAAGAGGAAAGAAACAGCTCCCAAAACCAGAACATGAAAACGGGGACTGAGCCCATGTGGAAGTGATCCCAGGGAAGTGCGGGGGTGCTTTTTGTGGGGAGGAATACTGAGGGGTTGAACCCAGGTTACACTGAAGTACATCCTCGGCCCTTTAAAAAAATATTTCTTTTTGTTTTGGGGACAGGGTCTGCTAAGTTGCCCAAGTTGTGTTTGAACTTTCTATCCTCCTGCCTCGGGCTCCAAGAGCGCTGGGGTTCAAGGCATGGGGCACCCCGCACACTCAGGATTAAGAGGCCAGTTGGGACTGCAGGACTTCAAGCCAGAGCCCGAGACGAGTTCTCTCTCGGCACTGGCAAGGCCTCTGCCCAGCGGGGCCCGGGACCCGTCACTCCTCCAAGTTGACCCAACAGAGCTCCCACACCTCCCACTTCCTCACAGCCGCAGTCCCCAAGGAGGCCCCTGCTGTCAGTGTCCCCCCACCCGCCATCCCCTGGATGCCCAGAGGCCAACCGCTGCAGGCTCACCCTGCCTCTCCCCGACTCAACTGTGAAAAAGTCTCCAGGTCACTCAAGGTGGAGAGCAGAGGTGGGACTGATCTTAGAAAACGTGACCTGCCTCACTCCACGCAGCGCGGCAGTGTGGTCCTGGAAAAGACTGCCTGCCTCCTGCTCGGGCGGGCTGTGGGTGGTTACCTGGCATGCAGGAAGACCGCACGGGACCTTCCGGGAAGGGGGTCCCCCAGTCTGGTCACAACAGGTCCCTCCGCACCCACTTGGCCTTGAAGGAGGGAGGGGGACAGCGTTGCAGCTCAGGCCCCGCTCTGAATCTCTCCCGGCTTCCAGGACCCGACAGTGTAAACCCCAGGGATTTTACTGTTCCAGGCCCTGGGACACTAATTCTCAATTCTGTTTTCTCTGATCTTTTTTTATTGTTCAGTACTGGGAACTGAATCCAAGGCCTTCCCATTGAGCTACATCCCCAACCTCCTTTTTATTTTTTATCTTGTTACAGATTCTCACTAAATCACTAAGTTGCCCAGGCTCTGTTCAAACTTGATTCTCCTGCCTCAGCCTACCAGACTTATGGGATGACCATGCTAGGCTTTTCTCTGATCACTGACACTGGCACAGGGCTCTGCTTCCTTGTCTGTGTCCCCACCAAAAACAAAACAAAATAAAACAACAACAACAACAAAAAATCTGTGGAAAAAGGCCTTGGCTTCCTGAACCTGGGCTTGCATTATCTACCCTACCCTTGCTTTTCCATCTCTCTAAGATCAAAGACAAAACCCCAAAACATACACACAGAGCAACAAATTGCCAGACACACCCCCTCCATCTCACACTCAAAGCCAACACAGGCGCACATGCACGCGCACGCGTGCACACACACACACACACCACACATACCCAGCCCATCCTGACATCGCTCCTTGAAACCAGCGGGGCACACACCATCCTTTTGTGTGTCCCTGGTCCTCCCTGGGTAAATTAGAACCTTCGTCTTCCGGCAACAAAGGCAGCTCAGCTGCCACCCCCTCCGGGCTGAGCTGACCTGCACAAAGATGCAACCTCTTCCTGTTCAGGCTCTATCCGTTCCCTTGGCAACGGCTCCATCAACCAAGATCTCTCTGGGAGGCCGGAGCAGCTGCGTGCCCCTTCTTGCCCACCGCCCAAGACTTCAACTTGAACCTAACCAGGAGGCGACACTGGGCCAGATCCTGACGTCTGTTTTCCCTCTCTTTCCAAACACACACTTCCAAGACCTCAAGCCCAAGCTCAAACCCGAGGATCCCCTGGGACCCCCACACACACTCGGAAAGCTCTAACAGGGCTGGCTCTATACTGTCTCCAAGTACTGCAGTACTAACATCCCGCAGGCCTGGCCGAGGCAGGGGAATCAGTTTCAGCAACGGCGAGAACTGTGAGAGGCCAGAGGTGGAGGCCCTTCCCAGCCAAAGGAGCCCCGGAGAGACTGGGGCAGCGTGGGCGGCGGAGCAGGGGCGCAAGGAGACAAAGACCCCAGGAAAGCCGGGGCAACACTTCTGCAGGATTTGTAGGCAAACTGGCCCACTCCCGAGCCTCCAGCCCCCCCGCAGACTCGAGGAATTCCGGGTCAGACCGAGGCTGGAGAAGGGAGGAAGGGGCGTGCCCGAGCCGGAGGGGCCAGGGGTCGGGGCAGCAGGGGGACGTGAGAGGGAAGGAGAGGACAGTTCACCAGGCTCCCTTCGACCCCCTGCTGGTGACGGCAGACAGCGCAGTAATCTCCACGTTTCCACGCTGCCCCTGCACCTGGCTTCCCCAGGTGTCCGGGTCAAGGATCAGGACCCCAGCGACCCGCTGCCCGCGCCTCCTCCCCCGGAGCCAAACTTTCAGCCCGGCCTCTGGAGGGGGTCGGAGAAGGGAGGGGGGCTCCCCGCAGGGGACCCGGGAGGTGTCCCGAGGAGGGCGCCCTCCCCCGGCCTCGCGGC
>NW_022900925.1:35831195-35831424 GCF_012274545.1 Fukomys damarensis
CCCACCCCCGGGCCGGAGGGTAGATCCCGTCCTGCGAGGCTGGGAGACGAGCCCCTCACCCCCAAAAGCGCGCCCCCCAACCGACCCTGCCATCCCACCCTAGCTGGAAAATGGGGCGCCTGGAAAATGGTGAATGAGGACGGGGCGGAAATGGGGCCCGCAGCCTCCCCAGAGGGCGCCCCCGGTGGGGACGCGGCGCCTGCAGCCACGCGCGCAGGTGATTCCCGTC
>NW_022900925.1:35831502-35832817 GCF_012274545.1 Fukomys damarensis
AGGGCCGCTCCTCGCACTATGCGCCCCCCCTCGCCGCGTCCGCAGGTGCGGGCGCTCTGGTCCGAGGGTCGGGACGAGCATGGGGACGGGCAGCCGGCTCCGGGTACGAATCAGTGCTGCTTCGGCGGTGACGGCGGGTGTCGGTGAGGACGGTCGACCCCCTCATTGGTGTGCTGAGGCATTAGGGCTGTCCCTCCTCAGAGCTTGCGCCTGGAGCGCCCTGCTGGGCTTGGCCCTATTTAAGACTTGGATCTCCCCTCCGGGTCCCCGGGCCACAGCCTTCCTCAGCCCGGCTGGCCAGTGCCTCCAGCTGAGCCCAGCTCAGCTGGAGAAGCTGGGGGGCCAGGTTCCTGCCCGAAGCGAGTGGTCCCCAACCCTCAGGAAAGTCCTCGGGAGCGCACAGTAACCTGCTCCGAGACAAGGGCTCCCATGGACAGAGGGACTTTGGCGTGGACATGCCCACTGTCCCCGGGACAAGCTTGTCGCCGGTATCCTGGACTCTGCCAGCAAAGACTCAGGCATCTACTCGCTTGGTGTGAAGGGGACTGTAATGGTGACCCCCAGTCTGCCTTTCCAAACCCGCTTGGGCCCACCCGCAATCACATGGGCACACAAGAGGACCTGAGTGGAGCTGGTAGATAGGGCTGTGTTGGCCGATTAACCCTGGAGGGTTTCCCCTGCAGGCCACCAAGCTAAGCAAGGAGGGTTGGCATCACTCACTTATTCCCCACACACTTAAGGACAGTCATGAGCAACCCGCTGGACAGGGGCATGGTGAAGCCCCAGGACCCACTAAAACTAATGTAATCATTTCCCTCCCGGTGACTGGCCTCCCATCCCAGGCCTTTCTGGGGCATCAGGATCTCGGACTCTGCCCTTCCCACATCTGAAGTTCCCTGTTCCCAGTTCTTATTCTATGAACCCTGCGATGTGCCAATGTCACATACTGTGCTAGGCACTGACAGATGGCATACTACAGGGCGCTCACAGGCCAATGAAGGCCCTCCAGGCTTGTCCCCAGGGCATGTGACACAGTGAGGGTTGGAGGGAACTCCTGAAGAGGCCTCTCTGGAGGCCAGCAGAGCACTGATTCTGAATCTTGTGTGCCGTCTCCTCCACGAAGGCGCCCTGGACCATGCTTCTGCAGACACCAGAAGAAACCGGTTTTCTGGGTGACAGCCCTGCATCACAGAGTCACTGTGTGGCACGGGTTAGTGGTTCCAAAGGGCAGGGACCTGGGAAATCTAGACAGTTGTTTTTTGTTTTGTTTCCAGCACAAACTAAGGGCTAGCATTTGGAAAACATCCCCCCCCCC
>NW_022900925.1:35833007-35834442 GCF_012274545.1 Fukomys damarensis
CTTAGTGCTGGGATTACAGGCATGGGCCACCACACCTGGCTTTGGGTAAACTGAGGCAGGAGGATCGCTGTGAGTTCGAGACCAGCCTGGGCTACATAGTGAGTTCCAGGTCAGTCTCAACTACATAGTGAGACCCTGTCTCAAAAACAAACAAAAATTCTGTAAACGAGGATGACAATATGCTTTCCTGAGACGTTTAGCTCAGTGTCTTTTATAGCTTTACTGTCTCCTCAAATAATGTCCTTTGTCAGTCTCTGCTTGTCTCCCCGTCCCCCTCCCGGCGCCTGGGAGTGTGTGTCTATTGTTTTACTGGTTTCCTTTTCCGGTCCCTGTGGACAGTCATTTCCCACCCCATTTTCTCCTGGTCTTCTCCCGCCCCCACCTATTTCTCTGCCGCGTTCACTTTTTATTTTTCTGTGAATCACAGCTTGGCCCCTCCCCCACCTTTATCTCTGTCCTTCATCTGTCTTTTCCTTACTTTCTTTCCTTCCAGATATAACATTTGCAGCCTGTAACATCCAGAGGCAGACAATGGGGAACTATCCAGCCTCCACTGAAAATTCATTCTTAATATGATGAAAAATGTATCGGAAAACGAATCGCACTGGTAAACAAAAACCTGGGTCCTTGGCTTTGGCATTCAGCTCGCGAGCAGAATAGTGCGGCGACGTGTGGTACAAATGATCATCACATCCTTGACAACAACGGATTTCCAATCACAATCACCTGGTTTACAGTACAAAAAAATGTAGCCCCTACCATTTTACTATAAAATGTGGAAATCACAACCCCTTGCCAGGAAGAAAACATAGCGTCCCTGGGTGGGCTCGAACCACCAACCTTTCGGTTAACAGCCGAACGCGCTAACCGATTGCGCCACAGAGACAGTGGTAGTTGCTGGGGTGGCAGAGAGCCGAGTCAATGGGAGGGAGGCCGGCATGGCGCGGGGCAGGGACTGCGACTCCGAAATGCGGCGAAAGAAACCCGACCAAGCATAGGACTCGAGCGCGGGCTGCGAGGAGTCTGCGCCACCAATCCGCGGGATGCACTTTGTTTGCGGAGAGGCCAGAATGTTTTGTCGGGTTATCTGAAACTCGAGGCCGCGTTAAGTCGACTTAAAAGGGGTCCCCCGAAGCAGAACCACCCCTGGCCTCCCGTGTGCAGCCGGACCCTTAAAGACACCGGACACGCAGGACGCCCTCGCCTCCCCCTAGCAGCATCGTCCAGTTCCACTCTGAGCGCCTCCCAGAGACCAGGCACTGTCCCGGCCAAGTGAATAACTCAGCCTCGAGCGCGCCTGGCTCTCAGGAGCCCTACGCCTTTCAGGAATGAATGAAGCAAGGAGGGTGAGCAGCAGGCCAAGGGGAGCGCGCGGACAGGCGCCACTGCGGCCCTCCAGCTAGGGCCTTGGCCCCCGCCCCGCTTCGCCTGCCCA
>NW_022900925.1:35835396-35837349 GCF_012274545.1 Fukomys damarensis
GCGGCCGCCCCGCCCCCAGCGCGCTGCCTGGAGTCCAGGTCCGCCTCGATCCCGGCATGCACTGCACTCCAGCCTCTTCCGTGCTCGCGGTGACTTTTCACTTTCCGCTTTCCCCGCCTCCGTTTTGGCCTCTCAACCGAACTACCCCGTACAGCTGACTGACGGGAAGAAGAGCCAATAGACATTCGAAGTGGCCAAGCCGAGTCGGCTGCTCAGCCAATGGCGTGAAAGCAGTGAGATCCTCGGTGCAGTGAGAGCTGGAACTGGTGTAGTGGAATTGCAGAGGCGATCAGGGGGTCCTTAGACGACATCAGTCATGGTGAGATGGGACAAGGAAAGGGGGCAGCGGGTAGGAGTTCAGATACAGGGAGGGGATACGGCCAGGCTGCGGGGCGGAGAGGGCCTGGCGTTCGATAGACTGAAGAGGCTTCAATTCGAAGGGAGCGGACCGTGGGGAGGACCGTGAGTGCGGCTCCAGGCTGCTACGCGGGGCCCATCTCAAGCGGGAGATGAGTGAAGAGCGGGGCGCGCAGCAGCAGCCTTTGGCCCCTGACGCTGAGCCTCCCCGCTTTGTGTGCCCAGTCTATTATGTCCTATAACGGAGGGGCCGTCATGGCCATGAAGGGGAAGAACTGTGTGGCCATTGCCGCAGACAAGCGCTTCGGGATCCAGGCTCAGATGGTGACTACGGACTTCCAGAAGATCTTCCCCATGGGGGACCGGCTGTACATCGGCCTGGCCGGACTCGCTACCGATGTCCAGACAGTGTAAGTGCCAGGGGTCCCCGCCCACTCTCGGGCCTCCTCTCGGGCCAGCCTTGCCAGGCACCTGGACGCCGTAGGTGTCAGTCACCTACCAAACACTGCCCGTGAGTCTGAGCCTGCCAGATGCACTGTCAGGGACACCAAGTTGTGCCCCATCCAAACTTGAGTCTTCCGGGCGTTCCCAGATTGCCGTCCCACTTTACGGTTGGGGAAACCTAGGGTGTTGGAGCAAACCACGCCCAAGATGCCTGTTAATGAGTATTGGCTGGGACCCGAGCAGATCTCTTCAATACTAAGTCTGTGCTCGGTCCTAACGGATTTGGGGATATGGGGTCAAGTCGGCGGGAAGCCAGGCTGGAGGTGTGGCGGGGCAAGCCCTGCTGGGTCAGTTGTCTGCTTGACAATGGCCCTGTGGTTTGAGAGGAGGGAGAGCCAGGAGCTGAAGCACGTAGTTATCGTGATGGTCTTAAGTGTTAAGTTATGGTCACAGTGGAGTGACAGTGGTCAGAAAGTAAGGGATTTTTTGTTTTTTGTACTGGAAATTGAACCCAGGGTCTTCACACTGAGCTGCATTCCCAGTGGCCCCCTCCCCATCCCTTTTGAGACAGAATCCTCATTCATAAATTGCCCAGGCTGCGGTGGAACTTGAGGTCTCCCTGCCTCGGCCTCCCAGAGTGCTGGGATTACAGGCCTGTGCCACCACGCCTGGCTAGAAGGGATTTCTGAGAGTTGTTGTTGACCAGCCTTAGCGGCTGCTTTGGTACTGTGAGGCCAAAGAAGGACTCATTCACCGAGGTCCAGGCCTGGGTCTTTCCTTTTTTTCCCCTGGCGCTGGGGATGGAGCCCTGGGGCGCTCGAGTGTGGTGCTCGTCCTCTTACGCTTGCAGCCCCCGCCCCCAGTCTTTCTTCTCTTGCAGTCAGCCCCTGTATGCAAAGGTCCTCTGTCCTCAGATGCAACCAGTCTTGCAGGGAAAATACTGCTGGTTGGCTGGGGTGCAGCTCGGTGGCCTAGCATGTGGGAAGGGCCCTTGGCTTCAGTCCCCAGTACCAGGGGGGAAAAAGCAAAAAAGAAGGAAAGAAGCCGGGCGTGGTGGCGCACACCTGTAATCCCAGCACTCGGGAGGCTGAGGCAGGAGGATTGCTGGGAGTTCGAGACCAGCCAGGGCTGCATAGTGAGTTCCAGGTCAGT
>NW_022900925.1:35837482-35845658 GCF_012274545.1 Fukomys damarensis
AAAAAAAAAAAAAAAAAAAAAAAAAGAAGAAGAAGAAGAAGAAGAAGACGGAAAGAAAATATTCAGGGAAAAATAACTTTCGTAGCAATGGGATTATGGGCATGTGCCACCATGCATGGCCAGTGACTTAGATTTTGACATTAATTTTGTTTTGTTTTGGTACTGGGGATCAAACTCGGGTCCTTGCACTTGCAAGGCAGGTGGCAGCACCACTTGAGCTAAATCCCCGGCCCCGATTTTGATACTAATTTTGAGGGGACAAGGGAAGCTGAATCAAAACGTCTTGCTGGGGGTGAGCGGCTTGAAGTTTCATCTCAGGGCTGGAGGAGCAAAGTATGTAGGGTGGGAAGATAAGTCATGGCTTCAGAGTTGGTCCTTGTTTGTTTGTTTGTTTGTTTGGTGCCAGGGATTGAACTTGGATCCTTGTGATTGCAAGGCAGGCCACAGAAGTGCTGAGCTAAATCCCCGGCCCTGGTCCTTATTTTTAACAGTGGAGGAGAAAGAGAAGTCAGAAGAGAGAAAGAGTAGGGTAGGATCTTAAGGGGGACTATATGGTCACAGGAGGCTGATGGCCACAGGAGCATCAGTTCCTTCAGTTCATAAAAGACTGAGCCTGGCACCGTGGTGCACACCTGTAAACCCAGTACTCTGGGAGGCTGAGGCAGGAGGATTTCAAACTCAAGCCCAAACCGGTCAGTTTAACTTTAGTGAGACCCTGCCTCAAAAAAAAAAAGGACTGAGGATGTAACACAGTATGAAGGGGTTGTCAATCCCCAGCACTGCAATAAACAAAAGGCTGAGAGTCCACTGATGGGTAGAAGTGTGTCAGGAAATACTCTCTCATTTCCTGTAAAGCTCCGGGTGTCAGGAGCAGAACTTCTGGAGAGGGAAACTAGCTCATCCTCTCTCCTGTCCTGCCAGAGTTGGGAACACTAGCCTCTGTTCCCGAGTGCCCTACCTTTTTTTAGGGGTCTTTGCTTAAATCCCATTTCCTGCGGGCAGCAAGCATTCAGTTCTTGGGGCCTCAGTTTCCTCACCTGGAAGAGGATGCTGAGTCATCGCTAAGGCTCTGCTTTGTCTTGGGAGCCCTTGCTGTGGCCCGGCGGGCATGACGTAGGGTGACTCCTTTCCTCTCCACAGTGCGCAGCGCCTCAAGTTCCGGCTGAACCTATACGAGCTGAAGGAGGGGCGGCAGATCAAGCCCTACACCCTCATGAGCATGGTGGCTAACCTGCTGTATGAGAGGCGGTGAGTGGGGTGCAGCCCAGGACGGGGAACAGCATGGGGGTGCGGGAGGCTCTCTGCAGTAAGCTGGCTTATTTCAGGAAAAGGCAAGGGTCACCACAGTAGAGGTGCACACCTGTCATCCGGGCTGCTCAGGAGGCTGAGGCAGGAGGATCGCAAATTCAAGCCTAGTCTGGGCAACTTAACAATTTAGAGAGACACTGTCTCAAAATAGAATAAAAAGGGCTGGGGGTGTAGCTCAGTGATGGAGGGCTTGCCTAGGATGCAGAAGACCCTGGGCTCATCTGTAGAACCTCAAAAAACAATAGAAACCAAGAAGGCAGGGAATGCAAATAGCAGATGAAGCTGCTTCTTGTCCCAGCAAGGAGTGTTCGGGGTCCCTGGCCAGGACCTGCCCTCAAAGCACCCCATCTCTGCCGGAAGTGGCATGGGATTTTGGAGGAGGTTAGGCTTTATCAGGACAATTCAGATCCTTACAAACCTTCCTGGCAAAATGGCTGGCTGGCCAGGGTATGAATTTAAGCTTTTTCTTTTTCACCTTTAAGTTTGAAATAATTTTAGATTTCATAGAAAGGTTATATGCCAGGCATGGTGGTGCATGCCTATGATCCTACCATTCAGGAGGCTGAGGCAGGAGGATCACGGCAAGTTCAACACCGGCCTGGGGAACATAGCAAAATCCCTGTCTCAAAAAACAAACAAACAAACAAACAAAAATAAAAAACTATATATATATTATTCTTTAGCTTTCAAAATTGAAAGTTTCCTGTTTGCATGCATACCTGTGCTAATTTGTTTATTTTCTTTTTTCCTTTTGGCCATACTGGAGATTAAACCCAGGGCTTTCATACACATCCCCAGCCCTTTTCTTAATTTTTTTTATCAGAAATGGGCTTGCTAAGTTGCCCAGGTGGGATTCGAACTTTAATCCTCCTCCCAGCTTCCCAGAGTGCTGGGGTTACAGGTGTGTGCCACCGTGCCCAGCTTAAACTGCTTTTTATAAAGCTAATACTGAAGATTTTGCCCTTAGAACTACAGGCTGGAAGACATGGGAAATGCCTGCCCTTACTGCTTGTAAGCCACTAGTTACCAAATACTTTATGCATAAAGACCCCTGAAACAGATCACTCAGCACTCAGTGTCTAGAACAAGTTTCCAGCAAGCTGCCGTCTCCTCTTTGCAGACCATCAGATTAACTCAGTCCACTAAAAATCCTTCCTTGCCTTGCCTGTTGGGAGGCTCAGAACCAGACTTCAGTGTGAATGTCTTGCAGTCTCTTAAGAGTTTTGTTTGTCAGTCAGTGTTTTTCCTACAAACAGCCCCAGACACTTCCTGAAAGAGTAGAGGTTTCTGTGAGATCTGCTCTTACCGAAGTGGATTAAGGGTGAAAATAGCCAAATCCAAGAACCAGGCGACCTTCCAGTCTCCCTGATGCGTGGTCTCTGTAGTTCTGAGAAGCAAATCTGCGCAATAAAACAGCAAGGACTGTCTGGTGTGTGTGTCTGTCTGTCTGTCTGTAAGGCTAATCATCTCTGAGCAATGATGAGAAAAGATTTTACCATCGTCCTTTGTAACTATAAAGCTTTCTGTACTTGCCCTGAGGTCAGAATTGAAAAAAGAAAATAAAGGAGCAGAGGTATAAATGTAGGAACAGAAGTGAACAGTGGTGGGACTTCTTCAGACTAGGAAAGAGGAGAAGAAAGCAGAATTTCCAATAAGAGAGGAGGCTGGGGAGCAAGGCGAGAGGTGCCCGCTCCCAGAGGCCCAGGGCGAACGGCTGGCTGCACAGAGCGGCAGGGTGGCCCGGGCAGCCCTGACCGTGCTTGCTCTGCCCTGACGCCACAGGTTCGGTCCCTACTACACGGAGCCGGTGATCGCTGGGCTGGACCCCAAGACCTTCAAGCCCTTCATCTGCTCCCTGGACCTCATCGGCTGCCCCATGGTGACTGACGACTTTGTGGTCAGTGGCACCTGCTCGGAGCAGATGTATGGCATGTGCGAGTCCCTCTGGGAGCCCCACATGGTGAGCAGCTGGCGTGGGAGAACGCGGGTCCCTGCGGCCTCCACGGGCTCTTGGGGCCCTGCAGCAGGAGGTCTGGGTTCGAAGCCCGGTTAACGTGGGGCTGAGTTATTTGAGTCACTGTGCCCCGTGCCCGAGACGAAGTGGGGAGAAGGTCCTGGGGGGGACAGCGTGCTGGGAGCAGGGGAAGGAGAGGGCCTGGGGCCAGGGCGGAGCCGAGCAAAGGCAGGGGAAGGCCAGGCAAGCTGGTGACCCAGGAGGCAAAGAGGCAGGGCGTCGGATGCCAGGAGGCCGGGACGCAGGCTGGGTCGGGACTTCAGGGGACCTTGAAGTCCGCACCCCCACGGTCGCGCTGCTGGCTCGCAGGGAGATGCCATGCCAGGACCCTTCACATGGTGCCGTTCCTTCCAAGAATTCCCCGAGGCTGGGGACCCGGTGCCCCAAAAGGAGGGGTGGGTGGGGCCCGAGCAGGGCTCTGCAAGGCGCTGCTGTGTTGCAGGACCCGGAGCACCTGTTCGAAACCATCTCCCAAGCCATGCTGAACGCCGTGGACCGCGACGCTGTGTCGGGCATGGGTGTCGTCGTGCACGTCATGTGAGTGGGCCGCTGGGACGGGCCAGGCAGAGGCGCGGTGGCCAGAGCCCGCGCCTCCTCCCCTGGTGTCCCCAGTGTCCGGGGCCCCGCTGACTCCTAGCTCGCTGCGCCGCACTCTGGGCACCGTTTGCTACCGGAGCCGACTGAGCAGGTGTCCTGCCGGCTGCATCCCGGGTCAGAGACGGCACCCGGCCCGTTCCTCACGACCCCTGCTAGCTTACCATAAAGAGCACAGCTGACCACCCGGTTCCTGTATGTCCCTGGGGTCACGCACGCACGCACGCACCCTAAGCTGGCCACGGAGCCCATCCTGGCGCTCCCCAGGCAGCCGCTCTGCCACCGAGCCAGCTGTTCCCAGGCCTGGGCGCGCTTCCCTTCTCTCGTCCAGCCCTGAGCCGTCTTCCGGGAGAAGCTCCCCTTCCCCTAGGTGGCCACCCTAGGGCAGCATGGCACCCTCAGAGGGCGAGGTGCCCAGGGCTGTGGAGCTTGGCCGGGTCACAGTTAGCTACTCCACGTTTGTGATTTTTCTCCCTCTGCAGTGAGAAGGACAAGATCACCACCAGGACCCTCAAGGCCCGGATGGACTAGCCCTGTTCTAGAACCTTTTTTTTTTTTTTCTTTCCTTTTTTTAAAATAAAGTAGCCTTTATTTCATTCCTGCCTTGTCGTCTTGGGTGCTTTCCCACCGTTCTCTGCCCCGCCTGGGCAGTTACAAACACCTAGAGCTTCACTCAGCTCTGTTTCCTTTTTCTCGCTGCAGGAGGTTGCACCCCGGGCTTCGCGCATGTGCTCTCCCAGGAGGGCTGTCTTCTCGAGCTGGCCTCTGCGCTGTGGGAGTGACAGACGCCGGCGCTGTGCCCTCGGGCATTAAATCCTGCAGAGCCCATAGAGACGAAGGGCCGTTAAACAGCTCCTCAAGGCCACGTTAGTCAGGGGTGCCAGGATGCCAGCTGTGTTCCCCCAGTGCCGAAGCCCGACCTCCCCACACTCGCCAGAACACCAAGACTTGGGTTGCTGTTTCAGGCAGAGAGGCGGCCCGGTGCCACAGTCCCATCGAGACAGGGCTTTTCCCTCAGTGGGCCCTGCTGGCAACCTCAGGAGACACCCCAGCGAAGAGGTGGGCTCTTGGTACAGTGCTCCCAAGTATGAGCCTCTTCAGAAGTGCCTAGGGTGCGTATTTCAGCACATGCTTTGTTTTGGTTTTTTGCGGCCCTGAGGATTGGACACATTGGGCCTCTTGCACAGGGGCAAATACTCTGTCATTAGAGCCACATCCCAGGCTAGGCTCCTGTGACCCTCTTGCCTCAGCCTCTGGAGTGCTAGACTGGGTGTGTACACTGTGCCCATCCGTTTTTGTGTGTGGTCCTGAGCTACCTCCCCAGCCCTTTATTTAGAGGCAGGGTCTTTCTTACTAAGTTGCTCACCCTGGGCTTGCACTTGCCATCCTCCTGCCTCGGCCTCCTGAGTGCCGGGGTTACAGGCGTGTGCCAGATCTGGGTGAGACTAGGGTGCTGTGATTCTGCCGGGCCAGCATGGCACACAGCAGCAGAGGTTCAGCTGGAATCTTCTGAAGAGTGGGAGGCAGAGGCCCCACCCAGCTGGGTGCTGGTTCCAGGCTGTGTCCTGAGGCTGCTGCGCTCTCAGCCCGCTCCCTGCATCTGACCATGGGAGTCAGTGCCCGCTTCCTCTTCCACACACAGACCACCCATCCACTGACTGCCAAGCGACGCTGGCCAAAACCTGCCAAAAGACCACACGGCGGTGTACACAAAGCTTTTACAGTTTATTTTCCCTCGGGATGGAGAGGCATCTTAACACGCATGCAGTTTAAAACAGGAACGGGCTCGGACTGTTTAGAGCAGACATTAGACAAGCACAGGGGGCTGAAAATTCCTCTTTAAAAAATGGAACTTGCAGTGGAGACACGTGTGGTGGGTGGCAGCTTCTGCCCCCAGAGCGCGACCGGGAACTTTGTTCGTGATGATCAGACCCCGTGCTTGGGCTGCTGAGCAGCACGGGCTCCCGAGGCTGCAGCAGGACAAGGCCACTTCTAGAAGCTTCCTCCCCAGCCGCCCCCAGGCGTCTCAGCATATCCTGTGAGCCGGCCGACTGTCCGTTCCCGTGGGGAACCCTGTGCGGCACATCTGGAGGACGGCCGGGCCACGTCAGCCCCGTGCAGGTGGCTGGCAGATGGGGCTGCTGCCTTTGAGGCCCCCTTCGTACACTGCTGCCATGAGGCGAGGTCTCAAGATGAGGGAGCCCCGAGTCGGGGGCTAGAGCTGAGGATCCCCTTGGCCCCAACACTTGAGCAGCTCGAATGCTGGGGGTGGTGAAACCTGTCTTCTGAACCACTAAGACAACTGGGGTGGGACAGGCTACCGAGAAAGGCCTGGGTCTTTGGTCACCTCCCTTGGGCAGGCGTGGCCAGCTGAGAGCGCAAGGTCTCTGGCCCTGGGCGCTGCCAAGGCCCGCGTGGGCCTGGGGCACAGGGAAGGGTGGAGAAAAGAGCAAGGAGGAGCTGCCTGTGGTGGGAACGCAAGCGCCACTCATGGTGCCGGCCACAGACCAGTAACCCTGAGCTAGATGAGGACAGCGCTGCCCCCAGAACTGCTGGCCGCCTGGCTGCCTGGGCCCCACCCCAGGGCGCAGGAAAGGAGCTGGCATGGGGATGCAGAGACCAGTGGTTTATTAGTGGAACATGGGCCAGGCTGTCAGCCAGAGGTCTGCAGGGGGTTGGGGGACAAGTTTCCAAGCTATGAACTTTCCAGAAGGACAGGGACGAGGACGGGAAAAACTGACCAGATGCTCCCTGTCGGTGGCAAAGTGAAGGTACAGAGTGGAACCTGCCCTTACGCCTGCCGAGGCCTCAGCCCTTGGCCGCGCACTTGTCCCTGCACCTCTGTTCCAGAGTCCGAAGCATTCTAGGATGACCAGGAAGGGAGCCAGAAAGGCAGGGACCAGTTGTCTTTCAGACCGCAAGCCAAACAGAACGTCTTTATCATCAAAACAGAGAGAGAGAAAACACTCATGTAAATCAAGATAAATAGCTTTGAAACATCTGGATGCCAAGAGGGAATCAGAGGGCCAGACCCAAGGTTTTGAAGATAGCACAAAGAATGACCTTTAAAAAAAACCCACCAAACCCACAGCTCAAATGTCTCGACCCAATCAACAATACTGTCAGAAAAACAAAAAGAGCATTTGAAACAGAATGCCACCTCTCAAAATGTAAACAATATACAAAAAAAAAAAAAATGTCCACAAAAACTCCATGTTACACACGTCAGATGCCTGGCAGTCACGTAACTGGCAGGATGCGCGACACCCGGGACACAGTGTGGCAACGTGACTGGGCCGAGGCAGCGGGGCCTGTCGGGGAGCAGATCAACTTCACTCTTGATTACGAGGTGGGGAAATCGAGTCCAAACGTCATTCCTACGTGATTCCTTTCCTAAGTCCAACTCCTCTCCACAGCCGAGGGCTTCCAAGTGCTTCCAGTGGTCACTCGGAGCCGCCTCTGTCCTTCCTGGAGCCTGGGCAGTGGTCTGGGGAGGGGACTCCCCTAATCCTGCAGTCCAGCAAGGTCCTGGCCACCTGCGGGCCCCACAGCTCCTGCCGCAGGCAGAGCTGGCCGGCTGGGGCGTCTCCCTTCCGTGCTCCCCGAGCCGACTCCACCCTCCAGGTCAGCCCTCTTGCCAGTCCCGGGTTCCGGCGTGGGGCTGGGGAGATGTCACCTCTCCTTCTGAGTGGACTGGCTGCTCCGATGGCAGCAGGACAGCGGGCCCTTTCTGAGGGCAGGGGCTGTGAGGCTGCTCTTCCCTCCCAGGAAGCCACGGTCTGGGGTTAGGGGCTGGGCGAGGTCGGGTCACACCCTCCGGCCTCTCAGAAGCGAGCCCGGGCTTGGCCACCACATCCAAGGCGAGGACTCTGACGCTGTAACCGTCCAGGTGAGAAAGCTGGGACCTGGCAGCCTGGGGCCTGGCGAGGGGTCTGCAAAGAGCACCTGGCGCTCGGAGCTCCTGCCTGGTGACGGCCAGCCATGGGGGCGGGCACCGGGCCAAGAGGAAGGGAAGGAGGTGTGAACAAAACCTCACTCGACAGTCAGTTTCTGGGGTTCGCCACGGGGACAGCATTTAGACACCGGGCCCCCTCGGCCAAAGGGGCCTTACAGTCCTCTAGAGCTCGACGGCAAGCACAGCCCAGCGAGCCCGAGCGGACCTGCTCCCCCCAGAGCTCCCTGCCCCTGGAGATGGCGGAGGAGTAAAGCGGAGCATTTCACCTGGACTCAGCGGGGAGGTGAAACGGCCCGCGGCACTCC
>NW_022900925.1:35845812-35850275 GCF_012274545.1 Fukomys damarensis
GTGGCCCGGGTGATGACACAGGTGGTGAGTAAGAGCAAACCCGGATCGGTGACACTTTCGAATCCAAAGCCCAACAAACCCCGAGTCACTGTAGCCCAAGGTGTCTTAAAGGTGACAAGGTACCAAGATGGGGGGGCGAATCGAGGGCTAGCAGAAGGTAAGGGCCACTTGTGCGTGTGAGCACGCGGCCGGAGCAGTGTCCCAGGCTGCAGCGTCACCCCTCTGTCCCACCCTCCCTGCACCCCGACACCTCTCCCTCGCCCTCTCCCAGCCCGATCTCCACTCGGGCTCTGGCCAGAGTCTCAGGTAACTACGTCAGGATGTTGGACATGAACTCGTTGAAGCGTTTGGAGTACTGCTCGGGGTTCACAGTTGAGATCTCGGCCCCCGCCTGCAGGACAGAGGGAGAAGGGTGAGCTCCCGGCCGCCTGGCCTGGTGGGAAGGCTGCCTGGGAGGAGCCTGGCTCTCGGGGGCTTTGCCTTGGCGGCAGAGCCGCCAGGGAGAGGCTGGAGGGGTGGGAACTCCCTGGCCCAGGTACTGAGGTGGAGGAGGACGGAAGGCGGCAGGAGGCAGGGTCTCCAGGGAGGACAGCGGCTTCCCACCCATGGGGACACGCAGCGAGAGCACGTAAACAGCTATAACTGGCAGCTCAGCAACAGGCACCATTTGCCCAGCAGCCCCAGGGCATGGGAGCCGGTGGCAGGGCCCAGCGGGCCAAGAACCAGGAGAAAGCAGGCTGCGTCCCGCCAGCTGAGGAGGAGGGGCAGGCACCCTGGAGCAGGCGTGAAGGGACAGAGAGCTCACCCCGTGCTTCACCGTTTTGGCAGCATGCGCGGCTTTCTTCTTGGCGTCGTACGGCGTGAGGATGTCGATGATGGCCATGAAGTAAACCTCCTTTTTGGGGGCACCTGGCGGTAGGAGGGAAGCGGGCAGGAGGATGAGGCGGCAGGGAGAAGAGCGAGCCCCCCGTGCCCCGCCACATCGGGCTCACATCTGTCCTGTCACGCTGGCGCCACAACAGGGACCAGCGCGTCACACCCCATCTTCGCTCTTTTTCTGTGGTTCTGGGTACAGAACCCAGGGCCTTCAACCTGAGCTCCACCCTCGCTCCCACCTCCGCCGCCCCGAGTGCCCGGGGACAGGTGAGCACCCACCTTATCTGATCCTCACAGCTGCCCATCAGGTGCAAGGTCTGGCTGTGCTGCGATCAGGGCGGAACCTGCCTCAGTGGGCAGCCAGGCCCGGCGCAGGCGGCTACTTACTTTCGTGGCTCTTCACGGCATAGACGTCAACAGAGGGGTCGAAGTCCCCGGGCCCGAAGAAGCGGGCACAGCTGAGCAGGTTGCCGGGGCTGTCGGGCGGCGTCCCGTAGGAGCAGAGCAGGCCGCCGGCCCCATCCTCGCACTCCTCGTCCTCTGCCCGCTCCTCCACCTCCACCTCCTCCTGCTCGGCGCGGTCCACGTCGTGGATGCCCACCAGCAGGCTGTAGTCCATGATCTTCAGCTGCGCCAGGAACTGGGGCGAGGGCGGACACGGGCGGAAGAGGACGTTACAGGACCTCCCTCCGCAACCCGCAGGGGCAAGGGCTCCGTGGGACGGGTGGGCCGAGGGCCCCGAGGGTAGACGGAGCCTGCGGGCCGGGCCGAGGCCTTGGCGGGGTCGCAGAGGGGACGGCGCCCTGCACTGAGGAAGAGGCACAGAGGGCTCAGGGCTGCGAGTCTGGGGGCCCTAAGCCTTCGCGGTGGGCTGGGTGAGGAAGCCACTAACAGAGCCCCAGGCAGAGGCTCCATTACCACCGAGGTGGAAACGGAAATAAGGCAAGAAGAGGGCAGCAGCTAGAGTCAAGCACAGGGCGGCCCCGTCTCGGGAGGAAAGGCACACCCTGCCCATGCTGTGTGAGAACCGCAGGGCAGGGTGCATGGACGGACAAAGCTCTGGGGACGACGTAGGCCAGGCTGCCCGCTGGCATCGCAGCATGCTGAGAACGAGCCCAGCCACCAGCAGCCACACGCCAGGCTTTAGTGCCCATCACACACAGACCTGCAGCACCAGGAAGTGGGGCAGCCACCGTGGGGGACTGGGAGGAGCCCGTCTCGGGGCCCAGGGAGCTCTGCACTTCCTGAACACCGCAAGCTCCCTGAGGGGTCCAGGACACCCACCCCTGTCCGCTGCTGGGACCATCACAGAGCAGCACGCACAAGAAACAGGACAACGAAGTGAACTGCCCGGGACCCACCCGAGAACCAGAGCAGAAAGAGGCAGGAAAGGGAGGAGAGAGACAAACGGAACATCAGAGATGAAGGGACGAAGGGGAGAGCACAAAAGCTTCCTGGCCAAAGGAGTTCTGGACATGCCAGGAACGGGCGCACGCCTCAAACCCTAGCTGCACGAGAAGCAGAGGCACCCAGCCCGGAAAACCTAAACAAACCCTACTTCAAATTCAAGTTAAAGGGGCGCACAGTGTGAGTGTGAGTGTGAATGTGGCTGAGCGGTAGTGTCCTGCGTTCAATCTCCAGTACGGAGAGAAACAAAGAATCTGGGGCCAGGGATTTAGCTCAATGGTTCGGCTGCCTGACTAGCAAATGCAAGGTCCTGAGTTCGATCTCCAGTGACAAAAAAAATAAAAGAATCTGAATACACGCTCCCACACGGGCGAACCCCAAAGTCACCTGCCAAAAGCCATGAGGCCGCCACAAAAGGAGGCCAGTGCTGGAGCCCACACAGACAGCGCGGGAGCTGCCAGCAGAGGTTGGGGCTGGGAGCTCATCCGCGGAGCTCGTTTCGGGCAGGTAGATGAAAAAGCTCTGAGACGGAGGCTGGTCGTGCTGGTGTAAGAGTCAATGCAGCCTATGCACCGAACTGCCCGTGAAGCAACAGGTTATACAGACAGACTCGGACTTTGCTTGGGTTACATCCAGTTAACCCATCACAGAGCAGATGGCCGGGCCAGCTCCCCGCACCGCACAACGCACATGCAGCACTGGCGTGTGGCCATCTGGCCTGAGCAGACCATAATTCAAGTGTTTCACGTTTGCACCACCGTGAAGCTGAAAACTGTAAGCCAAACCATCAGAAGCTGGGCTCTGTCTGCATATTTAGCACACTAAAAATAGTGCCAGGTGTAATCCTAGCACTCTGCAAAGCTGAGGCAGGCAGATCCCAAGCTCAAGCCTGGCCTGTGCAATTTAGCAAGACCTTGTCTCAAAATCTAAAAGTATAAAAGGGTATGTACAAGTATGAATTCCATATGGTGAATACTTTCAGTATGTATATCTAAATTGTACTAATGTAATTTTAAACATATATATAAATATTATTTAAATCATGTGATTGATTGTAGTGTTTGTTTTCCTTCTTTGATTTTTTTTTTTTTTTTTTTAATTTGCTACTGGGGATCGAACTCGGGACCTTGAGCTCTCGAGGCAGGGGGAACCACTGAGCTAAATCCCCGGCCCTTGTGATTCATTTTAAATTTTTATTTAAATACTTACACTTAATTTTTAATTTAAATATAAGTATTTATATTATATATACAAAGGGCTCGGGGTACGGCTGAGAGCAAAGGGTCCCCTTTCTGTCTCTCTTATACAGAAGCTTTCTTTCTCTTAATAAACTTTTCCCACTCTTAAAAAAATTTTTAAAAAAATGTTTGTAGGGTTTTGTTTGGTTTTTCTTTTTTTCCTTTTTCTTGATATTGGGATCAAACTCAGGACCTTGCGCTTGCAAAGCAGGCAGTAGCACCACTGAGCTAAATTCCCAGCCCTGTAGGGCTCGGTTTTTAATGAGCAGGCTCCCAATTTATTAAAAGAGAAGGCTGTGGGTGGGGTGGTAGCTCCGGGTAGCACAGTCACCTACCATGCACAAGGCCCCGGGTTTAAACCCCACCTCCGTTAAAGGAGAAGAGAGACAGAGACAGAGGCCAGAGACGGAGCTGCGGGCTGGGCAGACAGACAGACAGCACACTCAGCACTCAGCGCCGTCCCCCAGCGGGACGCTCTCCACAGGACACCGCGCTGCCCCGCAGGCTGCTGAGAAGCGGGGTCTCTGCCAGAGCCAGAGCCAGCCTGGTGGGTGCCTAGCAGCTGGGGTCCTGACGCTCTGCCAGTGATGACGATGCCGCCAAAAGGGGAGCTGGCAGGAGTCGGAACAGGCCGGCCAGAGACGGGGAAGGCACTGCACACTGTCCGCTGGCAAGGGCACGTGCTGCTCCTGATGCCACCCCCTTCCTTCCGTGCTCCGGAAGGACCGACCCTGCTTCCCCGAGGTCGCGCAGGCCCTCTGGGTGCCTGGGATCAGCGAGTACCTCCACGTCCCGCTTCAGCTTCTCCAGGAAGTTCTTTTTGCTCTCCTCTCCCACGTGCAGCTTTTGCCCCTCATTGAGGAAGTCGTTGTCTTTGAACGTGGGCAAGTCCTTGGCCTGGGATAGGGACAGCAGCATTAGGTGGGCAGGCTGAGCCCTATC
>NW_022900925.1:35850403-35856746 GCF_012274545.1 Fukomys damarensis
GGGCCGAGCCAGCCCACGGGACAGTCTAGAGCCACGGGCCCGGGTGCTGGGCGGGCGGGCGGGGACAGCAAACACAGGGCTGTGTGGGACACAGGACAGAGCAAGGGCCCTTTCCAGCAAGCTGCCTCTGCCAGGGCTCAGATGGCCGCCAGCTTATCACACTGGACTCGGACGCGGAGCCTGGCTGCCCCGCAGGGCTAGGAGGAAGTTGGGCAGGGTGGGATTAAGGCTGGAGAGCCATGCCTGGGCCAGTGGCGACAAGCTGGGTGTCTCGGAGCCAGGCTGGGGGCTGCCGAAGGGGAGGGACAGGAAGCCACGGATGTTTCTGACCCCAGTGACCCTGCCACGTGCTCCATGCCAGCGTACCTTCTCCTTGTCACTCGCTTCTCTGGCGACAGTAGAGCCCTACAAGGACAAGAGCCATCAGAAGATGCCACCACAGCTGAGCAGAGTGGGCAGTCAGGAGCACGGAGGAGCCAGGGCAGTGACCTGTCCACCCCCTGGCGCAGCCACTCCCAGTGCTGAATGCCCAAGGGACACGGCCAGTGCTTGGCAAACAGTGTGCCGGGTGGGGACATCTGTGGTGCCTGCCCTTGCCCAGGGACTCTCCTCCTTTTTCTTTCTTTCTTTTTTTTTTTTTGCTTTTGAGACAGGGTCTCACTATATAGTCCAGGCTGGTCTTGAACTCACTGTGTAGCCCAGGATGGCTCTGAACCCCTGGCAATCCTCTTGCCTCAGCCCCCTGAGTGCTGCGACCGCAGCGTGCCCCAGCACGTCCAGCTTGGAAGCTTCTTCTGGACAGGGATGCAGACAGGAAGCAGTGGCTACAAAACCATCACTCACTCCCAGCAAGGACAACGGTGCCAGCTAGCGCAGGATGGAGACAGCGACACTCGGAAGTGGACTGGGCAGGCCTCAGATAGTGGGGAGGGGCCCTGGGTGGGGAAGGGCTCGGAGGGCCCAGGTGCTGCAAACCACACGTCTGCGTGGAGGGAGGGGACAGCGGCAGTGGGAGGCGCCCCGGCTCAGTGTGTGCTCTGTAGACGGCACCTGTACTGCCACTCCAGGGGCTCCAGGTGCACGTGTCAGCCGGCCCGTCCCTGTCCCACTGCCTGAGTTGAGAGTGGCCGCCTCCTAGGTGAGGGACACTTACTTAGGGCTGCAATACCCTCTCCTCACCACCACCTGGACTTCAAGTGACTTTGGTCCCCACAACCTCTGCGTGTGGACTCCAGAGCCGCTGTCCACGCCCACAGGGCCTTTGGCTCTCCAGACCGGTCAGGTGCAGCCGGGAAGCGGAGCTTTACCTTGAGGTCGTACTTGCGGTGCACGGTAAGCCGGTGGCTGAACACATTCCTGGTGACCACCATGTAGGTCTCCACGCCATCCACGGTCAGGCGGTACATGCCCAGGAACTGTGGCAAGAGGGTGCTGCCGTGACACTCCACGATGAGCTGGGAGGGAGGCGGAAGGGGGGGCTGCGGCCTCCAAGGCGGATCAGGAGCCTTCCCGCCACTGGGCCGCAGTGGTAAGCCAGCCCCAGGCCCCTGTGCGACCCAGGACCGGAAGCTCCCGTCACCACTGCTCTGGTGGGGGTGGACGGGGGTCGCCCCCGGAGCCCGCCGTACCTGGTGGTATTTCTTCAGGATGTTGTGCATCTCGGCCACGTCCTCACTGGACACAGTCTTGATGACAAAGCGGCGGTCGTAAGTGGTGAGGAATCGCGTGCCACAGCGGCCCTGACTGTCACTGTTGATGGGGGCGCTGCGCGTCACCGAGTTCTGAGGGACCAAGGACGGCAGCGCTGGCTTGGACTCTGCACCCTCCCAGGCGCCGGCTGCACCAGCCAGGACCCCAACTCCCAGGGAGCCCCACACTCCCCTCCCTGAGAGCTGCCCCTAAGCCCACCCCAATCCCAGACAGCACCAAGCGGGCTCCTGACCCTGCCTCTGTGCCCTCTGTCCAGGGAGCACCCCCAAACTGCTGGCCTCACAGCTGGGGCCCTCCCAACCCTGGGCCGGCCTCTCCTCCGCCCTCAGAGCCCCCATCTCCTGGGTGTAACAGACCACGCTCAGACAGAGCAAGCGGACACAACCCATGGACCCCGTCGTGACAGGCACTGGAAACCCTCCTGCAGCAAGAGGTGGCCCTCACCTCCACCTGTGGCCCCCTGCACCCTGCTGTCTCCACTCCTCCTCAAGCAGGTAGCGAAGGACCAAGTGGACCAGGGCAGGTATTCAGTGAATAGATCCCCGGGAGACCCCACTGCCACCAAATACACTGAGTCACAAGAAACGCCAAGCCCTTTCCTCCTCTCTCACCGAGAAGCCTAATCTCATTCATTTAAGGCGGAGTCTCACTGTGTTACCTAGGCTGGCCTACAGGCCTTGCACTCAAGATCTGCCTGCCTCAGCTTCCCGAGTGCTGAAATTACAGGCATGTAGCACTGCACGCAGCCTTGGGTTCACTCCTACACCTCCTCAAACTCCGTGAAGGACAGTGCAACTTTCATTGGGAGGTGAAGTCTGAGGCCTGAGGGGCTCTGCTCGTCCCTTGGCAGAGGAGCAAGACTAAAGGAGCACCTTCAAAGCGGCGTCCTCAGAGCAGAGACACCAAGTGGCTGTGGAGGTCCCCTCTCCCCACCGGTCCCTCCGTGCGCCATCCCAGCTCTGGCACCATTTCCGACTCTGACTCACCTCCACAGCCTCCTCCCTGAGCAGCAGCCTCGATGCCCTCATTTCCAGCTTGGGCCCAGTCAGGCGCCCAAGGCCTTGAGGGCCAAGATGCAGACAATGAGGGGCAGGCAGATGCCCCACAATGTGGGCTTGCGACAAGGTGACGCCGTGGGCTCCCAGCCGGGCACGGCTCTCAGAGGGGCTGCGGCAAAGGCCCAGGCTCCTGCTCCCACCCCATCCTGGTCAGTGTCCCCACGTCCCCTCGCCTGGCCCGGCACCAGGGCTCACTGACGCCCTCCCAGCAGGGCGGGGTGGGCTCCTGAGTGACTCGGCCCTGGCGAGGACTCACACTGCCTGAAGCCTGCCCGCACCACTCCGCCTGGCTCGCTTTAAGGGCCTCCACTTGTTGGCACCCGTGAGCTCCACAGTCAAACCACAGAGGACAGCGGCCTGCGGCCTGGGCCGGGCACAGCGGCAGCCTCGCTGGCCCTCCTCTGGACAGGGACCCCAGCCTGGGGCTGGAGTGACGGGCGGGGAGCTGCAGCATGAGGACAGCGACACCTCCTCCGTCTCCCTGGTGCCCCTCTGGCCTGGGACCCACGGCCTACCTGGTAGTCCTGGTCGTCGATGCCGAAGCGCTCGCGAAGGTTGCGGAACACCATGGGGCAGTACTCCTTGAACTTGAAGCGGCTGGGGAGGTTCTCCCTGGGGACGAACGGAGCCGAGGCTGGGTGCCTGCCCCTGGCCCGGCTCCCCTACCTGTGAGCCGTCTGCTTGCTTCTGGGCTTTCCTTTTCGCTTGCTGGGGGGGGACCCCTGAGCCTGCGCATGCCACACCAGTTCTGCAGCACTGAGCAACATCCTCAGTGAAATGGCCCTGAGCTTGGGACCCTCCTGCTTCAGCCTCCAGAGCAGCTGGGAGTAGCAGGATCACTGGTGGCCACCACACCCGGCCTGGATCCCTTCTTTACAAAGCCCTGCTGGCTGGCTGGCTGCGGGGCCAATCCACACTTCCCAATCACTCCGTAAGTCAGTCCCAGGCTCCCGGGAGCGGGCAGAATCGGCTTGGAACAAGGGCCCCCAATTCCCATTTTACTTATTGATTGATTAGCAATTCTGGGGCTCAAACCCAAGGTTTGCTCTACCACTGAGCTACATCTCAGCTCTTTAAAAAAAATTCTTTTGAAAAAAACTTTAAACAGTGTCTTGCTAAGTAGGCCAGGCTGGCCTCAACCGTAAGACCTTCCTGCCTCAGCCTCCTGTGCTAAGACTGCAGGCCTGAGCCCTTGAGCCTGGCTCCACTTCCCCACCTTTACATCCAAGCCGTGAAGGCAGAGCTTCAGCAGATCGAGACCACGGTGCAGTGCCCATGGGCAGAGCCTGCCCTCCTGCCTGGGTCCAGGGCTGCCTCTCCTTCCTTAGGGGACGACTTAGCACATGGCAGCTACAGGAACAGAGGGTTTTAGAGCGAGATGCTACTACTGTGGTTGGCAGTATATGTTCTCGAGTTTTTTATTTGTTGGAGCATTTTGTTTTTGTTGTATGAAACAGGGCTTCCCGTGTGGCCCAGGCTGGCCTGGAACTTGAAGCAATCTTCCCACCATGGCTGGCTTCTGAGATACGTTCTGAGCCAGCTTTCCCCCGGCTGGCAGTCCAGGCAGGTGAAGAGGGCTGTGGACCACAGGACCATGGGGAGGAGGGAGCCCCGGGGATGGCGCAGGGGAGCAGAGTGGGCGGCAAAAGCTCCCAGGGACGCCCGGAGAGTGGACAAACGGATGCAGGAGTCTCCAGCAACGGAGAGACAAGACACCTTCATGCAAGAAACCCAGGGACAGAGATGGACAGTAACTCTGGGTGGCGCCCCTGAGCGCCAAGCCCAGCCTGGAGCACCAAGCTGTCACAGCCCAGCCACAGGCCCCAAGGGACAGTGCCCGGCAGCCAATCAGAGAGGTGACGACAAGACAGGGCAGGGACAGGCACAGAGCACAGCCCCCCACCGTCTGTCAGTCCTGTACTCTGGGCACTGCCCCCTTCCAAGCCCCCAAGCCACTTACTTATTGAAGAGGTGATTGTCCACCTTGATCTTGCTGTAGGCTTTGAAGTCATCCGGCATGAGCATGACCGGGACAGGAACATTGCTCAGCTCGTTGATCTGCAAAGCAAGGGGACACGGGAAGGTCACCAGCCAGGACTGCAAACCACATGAAAAGGTGCCGGCATTCCCGGAACCCTGCTCCCTCCCGGATGGTCCCGGCTGGCAGCGAGCCCCCCAAAGTCCTGCCGGACTGCAGACAGCAAGTGCTCTCCTTCCGGAAGCCCCCACTACCGAGTCACCCAGCTTCCCCGGCAAGGCTCCAGCGGCCTGTGGGCTCCGCAGTGCCCCGTGCCGTGGCCGCCCGCTGCCCTCCCATCCCATTCCCCCAGTCTGCGGTCTAATGAGCCACAGCCGTCCTCCCAGTGCTGTGCAGTAGCTGACACTTGACCCTCATCCCAGGCCACTAATGCACGCAGGAGCTGAGGAGACTCTGGTCCCCACTTCATGGATGGGGCAGGGGCGGAGCCAAGACTCCCAGATTCTCTGCTTGCAGACCCCGTTTGCTATCTAATGAGGCCTCTTCTGGCAGGGAGGAACAACCTGCAGCCATTAGGACTCCCCCAGGAGCACGAAAGGGGAAATAGCATTTAATCTGCTGCCCCTTTGATGCCCAACCCTTTTTATTTCAGAAACGTCGGGATGGGGGAAGTCTGCGCCAAGGCGGGAGGTGCAGCGCGACGGAGACGCGACAGACCGCTGGCAACGGCCGACTGGGGGGACCCGGGGTGCAGCGAGAAGAAGGGCCCAGAAGGAGCTACGCGCGGTGCGGGGCAGAAGGGGCGGTGACAGAAATGCTCTGTCGTGTGGGGCGCTGGTTGCGTGGGAAACACACTGCCGTCGGTGTGAACTCAACCGGGCCTGTGCCCGTGAGCTCCGTGCTCGGGGCGACAGGAATGACCGACCCCAGGACCCTCACACTGATCTCTATCCCCAGCCCTCTTCCTAAAGTTCTGCATTTTGGGCCGGAGATTTAGCTCAGTGGTTCCGCCGCCTGCCCCACAAATGCAAGGACCCGAGTTCGATCCCCAGTACCAAAAAAATAAACTCCTGTATTTTGAGATGGTCTCGCTAAGTTGCCCAGACTCAACTCAAACTTGCCGTCCTCCCGCTCAGCCTGCCAGAGTTCGAGATCACAGCTGTGCGTCCCACGCCCAGCAGAATGTGTGTGTTTTACTGCATACGGATCGTCCTCCACACGGTGTCGAAACCCCACAACACGCCGGTCTGATTCCTCCATGGGCCATGAGGACAGCCCGGCCCGGCCGGCCTGCCGGGGTCTCTCAGCTATCAAATCTGGGCCTGCAGAGGAAACCACTCCGCTTCCCTGCCTGCTGCCAACAGAAACAATCGGAGGTGGTGGCCCACTTCCTTTTCCTGGGCATCTCCAGCCCCGCTCTGAGAGTTAAAGGGGAAGCAAGATGAAGACGGTTGGGCTCTTTTCCTAGCTCATCCTGCCTGCTACAAAGAACAGTCCTGGCTCTGAGAGCAGCGCACAGCAACTAAAATGTTACCACACCTGCTACGCATGGACGCTGGCTTAGCCCAGGACCCAAACTCAGCGCCAAAGCCACGGC
>NW_022900925.1:35856900-35857970 GCF_012274545.1 Fukomys damarensis
AAAAAAAAAAAAAAAAAAAAATCCTCCTGGGAGCCACCTTTCCCTTACTCAGGAGTCCCTCTAAGGGGATTCTGTTGCTGATTTTGCTGTTGTTGAATTTTTAGTGCAACATAATTTAAATGGTCGTACACTGGTCAGCTTTTAGCTCACTTCGTGTTATACCTCTTTCTTTCCTCTTCAGTAATGGGGATTGAACCCGTGGTCTTACTCTACCACTAAGCCACATACCCAGCCCTTTTTAAAATTTTGAGACTGGGTCTCCCTCCTTAAATGGTCCAGATTTGGCTCTAACTTGCGATCCTCCTGCCTCAGCCTCCTGAGTAGGTGGGATTAAAGGTGGCGTCACTGTGACCAGCTTGTTTTCTTACTGACCATACAGTCCAGTAACAGAAGACTTTGAATTTCAGACAGCACGGATTGGAACGATCCATAAGATAAACAATCCGTGTCATGGCAGGTGTGGTGACGCACGCCTGTAATCCCAGCTCTCAGGATGCTGAGGCAGGAGGATAGCCATGAGTTTGAGGCCATCCTGGGCTACCCAGTGAGTTCAAGGCCAGCCTGCACTACACAGGGAGACCCTGTCTCAAAATTTAAGAAAGAAAAAGAAGAGAAATGCTTGATTCTAGCCAAGAATGATGGCTCATGCCTGTACTCCCAGCCTGAGGGAGGCTGAGGCAGGAGGATTGCAAGTTCAAGTCCCACCTGGATAATTCAGAGACCCTGTCTCAAAATAAAAATAAAAAGGGCTGGGGATGAGCACTGCAGAGACAAAGGGCTGGGGAGAGGTGACTGATGCTGGCTGGGCCACAACCAGTGTATAGTGCTCGCCTAGCATGCGCGAGGCCTAGGACTCTATCCCCAACAATGCACAACACCACATAAAACGTAACAAGACACCACGGATCCTGCCGAGGAATGGGAATGCTGGAGCTGCTGCTGGAAGCAGCTAGGAGCACATTTCAGTGAGGCCGAGCGAGGATGGCAGCTCTCCGAGGAGCACAGGGGGGGTGAGCCGGGCCAGGGGGCGGCCAGAGGAGGCGTCGGGCGTGGGGCACACGGAGGGGGGC
>NW_022900925.1:35858216-35864157 GCF_012274545.1 Fukomys damarensis
CTTTCGGCCCCCGCCTGCCACACACAGAAGGCACCGCCGGGACTGCGGCGAAGCACTCCAGAGAAGCTGGTCCGCCCAAGGCCGCACGCGCGGGGGACGGGACTGTCCCGCGTGTGTCTTGCCAAAGCCCAGGCGGATCTTGCTTGCCTAAGGTAGTGTCCTCCGCTCCTCGTCTCTATTCAAAGAGCGTTCAAAATGGGTGAAGCTCGGCAAGAAACAGAAACAAAGTTAAACGAAAACAGCAAAGAGGACCGGGGACTCAGCTCAGTGGTTCCGCCACCTGCCTCCCAAGCGCAAGGGCCCGAGGTTGATCCCCGTACCAACAACAACCCCGAAGAGTATGCCCGAAGCATAGTATTTATTTGTTTGCTTATTTATGCCCCGCTTCCCAAAGCGCGTTATCAGCGAGAGGCAGAGCGCAGGGCCCCACTCGGGTCTATCCGTGCCGCGTGGAACCTGGACCCCAGGGAAGCCCACAGTCACATGGGGGAGGTGGGGGGAACCCACGGAGGGACAGAAAAGGGAGAGCAGCTTGGAGGCCATCTGCAGGGCCTCTGTGACCGCGTGGAGGGACCTGGCGGCAGGCAGAGGGAGCGGCCGCCCTCAGGGGTCCCCCTCCCCGCATCTCCACACCTCAGCATCGCGTGCACAGGGGCAATCACGGGGCGCGTGTGTCCCCCTCAGCTACGTCCCTAGAAGGATCTCGCGCATTCTCGTGTCCTTCACACATGGCGGCCAACCAGCAGCCGCTCCAAGAGTGCTGGACGGAAGGACAGACCGACAGAAGAAAGAAGGGAGTTGGGGACCTGGGCCGGCAAGCAGCGGAAAGCACCAGCAAGGCTACTGTGGCAGGGGCCAGCCAGGGATGGAAGGCTGGAAAGGAGGGTGCGGCTCTCCGCGGAGGCCCCCATCCCGCAGTCCTGCAGCACGCCCGATCTCCACCCGTCTGGTCCACATCACCTAGGTGGCTTCCACACCGGCCACACCTTAACCCCTGAGCCACCGGCACCACAGGAAGAGGAGGCGGAACAGGCGTGGGAGAGCCCGGCAGAGGGCCCTGTGTGGTCCTGCTGGACGTGAACGTCCCCCACTCACTGACCTGGTGAACTTCTCCCCTTTTCTTTGGTACGGGGATGAACTCCAGACCTTGCGCTTGCGAGGCAGGCGACACCTGGTCCGCATCCCCAAACCCCCACTTCCTGCGTGCCCCTCCCAGGACTCATGGCCTCAAGGCCCTGCAGGCTTCCCAGTGTCCCGGCTCTGATGCAGCTCACCTGCTGCCCCGCCGCGGGAAACACCTAGCACCAAGGTCCCGGAAAGGGAAGGTTTCTCACCCCAGGCTCTCTGTTCCCCCCAGCAAGGCAGGAAGGCAGCAGCAAAGGAAATCATCCTGAGGCCTGGCCAGAGCAAGAAGGCTGATGAAGGGTTCTAACACAGCAGAGCAAGAGAACAGGGAGATAAAGAAGGTTCCGGATTGGCACCGGGCAGAGGAGGTGTGGAAAAAATGGGGTGAAAGTAGGAGAGGAACCAAACAGACAGGAGAATGACTCCGTTCCACACAGGAGACACAGATGGACTGGAGACCGACGACAGGTGTGGGTGTCAGAGCAGAAACTACAGACACGCAGCGCTGGTCACAAGAGGCAAGGTGCAAACGCAACCTTAACCACTGACGGGTGGATGAAGAGAAGGTGGCAAATACACGCACAACAATCTAGAGTAATACCTCAGTCCACAAACACTTGTCTGTAAGCAATTCAGTTCACAAGCAAAAGCATTTGGCAAAATTTTGCTTCCATTTGCAAATACCACATCAGGGGCCAAACTCGACCATGGCCATCTTCCCCCAAATCGTAAAACAAATTAAGTTCATAAACCAAGGCACTCGTGTACGACAATATGGTCGGCTGTGGTGGCGCACGCCTGTAACACCAGCACAAGGGAGGCTGAGGCAGGAGGATCGCTGCAAGTTTGAGGCCAGCCTAGGTTACATAGGGTTCAAGGCTGGCCTGGACTACACAGCGATTCCCTGTCTCAAAAAAAAAAGAAAAGAGCCTGGAGGACCTAACGCTAAGTTATGTAGACCAGTCACAGAAAGGCAAATTCTGTAAGCTTCTCCTTGAAGACGCATCTAAAATAATCAACTCATGAGAACAGACAGCGGACGACTGCTGCCAGCGGCTGGGCGGAAACGCCAGTGGGGCGCTGCTCAGAGGACAGAAAGTTTCCATCAGGCACCAAAACAGCCACAGAGACCCACTGTGCAGCCGCACCTGTAAGGAACAGTTCTCCCAGGAAGGGCTCCGATCACCCGTAAACTTCTTCATCTATTTTTGCTGTGCTGGGGGTCAATTCCAGGACCTTGTGCCCACCAGGCAAGTGCTCCACCTGAGCAGTGCCCCCACCCAGGGCGGTGGTGGTCGCTGTTGTTGAGACAAAGGCCCACTGTGCTGCCCAGGCCGGCTTACCTCGTCCTCTGGCGGAGTGGGGACCCATCCAGACACCTCCACACCCAGCTCAAGATTAAAACAACAACAACAAACTCTGCAAAACACTTAGGAGAAAATATAGGAGCAGGCCGGGGATTTAGCTCAGCGGTTCCACCACTTGCCTTGCAAGTGCAAGGACCTGAGTTCGAGTCCCAGTACCCCAAAAAAAGACATTAAGAAAACATAGGAGGAGTACAGCTTCAAAACTTAAGATAAAGCCTATGACACCAAAAACAGAAAAAGAAAAAAAAATTGGGGGGTGGGTTGAGACAGGGTCTCACTGTGTAGTTGAGACTGACCTGGAACTCACTATGTAGCCCAGGCTGGTCTCAAACTCACAATGATCCTCCTGCCTCAGCCTCCTGAGTGCTGGGATTACAGGTGTGCGCCACAACACCCGGCTCAGAAAAAGAAAAATAGATATTATACTTTTTCAGAATAAACAATTAAGCTTCAAAAGATACCAAAAAGAAAATGAAAGGACAACCCAATGAAGGGGAAAAAGTATTTATCTGACAGTGGATTTCTATCTAGGATATATAAAGAACACAAAACTCAATAAAAGATGGTCGCTCAATTTCAAAATGGGCACCAAACATCATTTAAATGGGAGACAGATTTAACACACTCTCCAAAGGCACAATGACCAGGAAGCCCACAGGAAGACCCTGCTCTTCACTGATGGTCAGAGAGATGCTGTTTCGCTGTGTCTGGGTGTCCCCCCAAAGCCCCCTGTGGTCTCAGTGTGGCTTTTCCAGAGCTGGCTGAATCTAGAGTGTGCGACTGACTCATGGTGCGGTGCTAGGCCAGAGGGCACAGGATTAAGGGTGTGAGTGGTGGCCCCTAAGGAGTCTGGATGACATAAAAGGGCAGGAAGACCCTGTTAAGGTCCCTTGTGGCTTCTGCCACTGTGTGGGCACCAGAAGAGCTCCTCCTCTGTGACGCCCCTCCCTTACCCCTTGTTGCTTCCGCTGTCTTCCGCTCCCAGGAACGCCACCCCTCTGCCAGACCACCCTGCTTTGGAGCAAGCCAATTACAAACTGAAACCTCTACAAACTGCGAGCTGAACAAACCTCCCTTTAATTTTGGTTACCAGGTATTTTGTCTCAGCAAAAAGAAAAGCAAGTGAGACAGACACTACTGGCAATGACAGCCAGATGCGGCTCTGAGCATGGGACGCCACGCTCAGACGCTGACGAGAGCTCACAGGACGTGGGGACATGAGTGCTGGCCACACTGCCGGAAGGTGGCAGGTCTCCTGCGGGACACAGCCGCCACCGAGCGCTCCCACTGCCAGTCGCCGTGCTGAGGCCACACGCTTGGCTCATTCCCCAACGGCCAAGAGCATCAGCCCCGAGGTGCCGTGACAGACCCAGTGTCCTGCGCCTCCTTTCCCTCCTTGCCCCAAGTACAGGGCCGCAGCTCTTGCCCATAAGTGGGGCTCTTGGGACAATGCTGGGCCAAGACCTCTCTCCCCACCCAGAAGTGGAAAATGACCAGCCTTGGCACTAGATAAAGACACCCTAGGCTGGGCATGGTGATGCACGCCATAACCCCAGCATTCCGGAGGCTGAAGCAGGAGGATCACTGCAGGTTCAAGGCCATCCTGGGCTACATAGTGAGACGCGGTCTCAACAAAACAGAACAAAGATGTCCTCATGCTTCGTGTTGCTGCCCTGTTAGCCACAGGCCACATACACCAAGATGCTTAGAGGGACAGGAGATGAAAGGCTCAAAAGAGGACAGATACGTGAAACCGGAGAGGCAGAAGGGTGACGGCAGGCTGTGGAAGGAAGTAGGGCTCCACGGAAAGGCAGGTGGTCCCAGGAGCGCCGAGGCCCGGAGCCCTGGAGAATACAGCCCCCACCTTAGGTCTAAATGAAGCCCAGGGCATGGCACTCGGCGCGGCCCAAAGCAGCCAGGGCCCCGTCCGAGGAACACAGCTGCTTCCCACCCAGCCCCCAGGCGCGGGAGGCCTGAGCGGGTCCCACAGCTGGGCAGCAAGGCCCAGCACCACACGCTCAGGCTCTCGGCAGGACCCCAGTTCCACGCACCCTGGGCTACGGCTGAGAGGGGAAAGGGACAGGTGGCCACGCAGGACCTGCCCCTTGGGCCCCACTGGTGGCCAGCACAGCCCTGGAGGCTGGATGACGGATGAACTCTCACTGCTCCTGCCCAGTGCCTGGCCCCAGGGTAGAAGCGGGACCCCAGCTCCTCCCTGCTGGCCTAACAGTCCTCCCTCTCCACTTCCACCGGCTCACACACACAGGATGCTTTCTAGCGAGCACGGGATGTGTGGAACAAAATCAAGGATCGACTTCGAGAAACAGACACAGAGTTCGTATTTTGATGACCCAGTTTCCCTAGAAATGCTGTCAGATGCCCCTGGAGGCTGCAGGAGGCAGGAGGAAAAAGTGCTGCTGGACTGCTGACCTGAAGCGGTTCCGAGAGGTCCACGCCTTACACCAGGTCCTCCCTGCTCTTCGGGGCCCTCATTAACTCCAGCGAAGACAATGACCTGCCCAAGACCAAGCGACGCACAGAAACCTCACACACACCGGGCTTTGCTGGGCCAGGTGTGAGATGTGGAACCCTGCCTGGGTGATGGCGCACTGGTCTCCTACCACAGGCTCCCCAGCTCCTCTACCCGAGCGCACTGACGTCTGCTGGCCCTGGCTCCTTCGTTCACTCCAGTCTTACGGGCAATCTAGTGCTCAGAAGAGCCAGGCGCGGTGGTGCACGCCTGTCATCCCAGCACTTAGGAGGCTGAGGCAGGAGGATTGCCTTGAGTGAGAGGCTAGCCTGGGCTATACCGAAGAGCCTATCTAAGAAACGAACACACAAACACAAGAGCCAAGGAGTCTTTGTTTCCCTCATTGCAAACTTCCAGCTGCAGAAATTGGTGCTTCACATTCCCAGGGACTCACAAAGAGAAGGTCAGAGGGCAAGGAGAAGGCGGCTGCAAGAGGCACCAGACGGACCCCAAACAAACGGCACAGAAATGAGGTCTCCGGCAGCAAACGCTACTCCAGCTCCAACTTCCCGGTGGAGGCTGCTGGGCAGTCAAAGCACACAGGCTGCTCAGGACGGCCCGCGATCACATCCGCGGGCACCACGCGGCGGAGGAGGGTCAAGGTCCCGCGAACGGGGAAGCCACCTCATCCCCACCGAGAAGCTTCAGAAGGCACAGCCCCTCCTCCCTCACCCGCCGCCTCACCCCAGGGCCCGAGCCTCTGGGTGCTGCGTCTCCTTCGAGAAGAAAACAAAACGAAGCCCAGCGAGGATTCCCCCCACCCCGCGAGGGGAAGACCTGGAGGATGGGAACTCAGAGCGGCCACGCCACCCAAGCGACCACAGATAGAGGGACGTCCAGGCGCGCTGTCAGCTGGACGAGGATCCGGCAGCTGGCTGCAAGGGCCGAGCGACGCACATGCAACAGCCGGGCCCGAGCG
>NW_022900925.1:35865237-35876157 GCF_012274545.1 Fukomys damarensis
CCGGGCCAATGGGAGAACCTGGCTGAAACCCTGGGTTTTATGAATGGGCCCGCGCCCACCCACCTGCTGCCCGGCCTAGGCCCGCGGTCAGGGGAAGAGTCGGCCGGCGCCTTGGGACACTTTCCCGACGATGGGCTCCTTCTCCCGCTCGCCGCGCCAAACCACCGAGCAGCCTGCCCACACGTGGTTACGTAATTCCTCCCCGAAGAAGGGTCTCCCCATATTGGACAGGAGTCACGGGTCTGTGCAAACTCCACACTGCACGTGGTGGCTTTCACAGTTACAAAAATAAATGTGGCCTTTATTACCAAGTAATAAAAAGCATAATTAGCTATAGCATCAGCAGCAGGATGGGGCAATGAAATGAATGACAAGAGCATATTACATTCGCTCTGGAGATGAAGTAGGTTTTAAGCATCAAGTGTTCAAAAATGAAAATCCCAACCCCTTGGAAGCTCAGTGAGGAAGGAGAACAAAGGAACAGCCCAGCCGAGGTGCGGTCCACTGCCTGGCCAAGCAGACGAAGCGGCATGCCCAGCACTAGTGGGGCCCTGGGTCCGTGCCAGCACCACACACAAAAAAACCAGATAAGGAAAAGCCCCCTGGAGATTTGTTCTGAGACAGGGTGCTGGCCTCAAACTCACAGCAACCCTCCTGTCTCAGCCTCCCAAGTGCTGGGATTGCAGGTGTGCACCACCACGCCCGGCTCGCCCCTTGAGCCTCGGGAGGCAGGTGGCAGCATCACTGAGCTAAATCCCTGCCCCCCCATATTGATTTTTTAACATCTAAAAAATACTGTAATAGCAAACTCCTCCAGAAAACCGAGAACTATGGTAAGGTTACTACATGATTTAAAAAGAAGGCCTGATACAACAGCTTCCGTTCTCTTTACTCCGAGGAGCCAGGAGTACACTGGCAACATGGTCCTGACGGCTACAGCCACAGCCCCACGAGACAGGAGAACCCATCGTCTCTCCATCTGGGAGCCCGGGCCTCCTCAGCTGCTTGACTCAGGCTGGAAATGAGCTCTCGCCTCGCTGTGTCCCTACCAAGTCCACTGTGGTTCTGTACACAGCGGTCACTTACAAACAAGGCGCTCTCACCGAGCCCGCTTTTAACAGTGTGTAAAACTGACACAGTAGTACCCGCGCACGCCTGTGCCTTTACATCAAAACCTTTGGGTCCGCCGGGGCTTGCTTGGCTGTTTTCTCCTCCCGGTTCGGTCCCTATCTCGGCTCTGCCCTGAGCCGACGTCCTCCTGTCACGTGACGCACACACGGGAGTAAATGTCCACTTATCCAGTGAGCACGACCCACGCCGTGACTTGGAGAGAGGCTTCCGGCAGTGGAGAGGGCGGGAGGAGGGTGCGGTGAAGACCGGAGCCCAGGCGGGGGAAAGGCTCCCCCACGGCCACGCGGCCAGGGCCCGCGCTCCCATCTTCACCACAGCTTGCGAAGGGGCCGGGTCGCTCTGAACGGTGCTGCTCTGCTCCTTACAAAGAGGACCGCAGGGGCTGGCGGCCTCCCGGACGGCGCTCATCTCCTCATGAAGCTCCTCTCCAGGGCCGCGGAGGTCCGCTGCAGGGAGTGGACGTTGCGCTTCACCCGGTCCTCGAGGGAGGACGTGGCCGCGCTCTCCAGCTTCATGCGGCTGCGAGACAGGGACGGAGAAAAACCTCATCACCCGAAGCAGGGCGCCAGCGGGGGAGCAGCTGTGTGGACCCACGTCCTCTGGAGCCCAAGCACAGGTTTGGAAAAGAAGTCAAAGTTTCATTGGAGAAAGGCTCCCCGGGCCATCAATTCTCATTTAACAAGGCCAAGAAATTTCAGGGATTTGAGCCAGGCATGGTGGCGAACGCCTGTGACCGCAGCACTCGGGAGGCTGAGGCAGGAGAATTTCATGGGAACTCTGGGGACCCAGTGAAGCACACAGGGTCCCCGAGAGCTGTCGCCAGGGCACTCACTGGATAAAGTGGCCGTGGCGGGAGTCCTGCTGCTCCAGCCTGCGCTCCCTCTCGTCCTCACGGGCCTGCCTCTGGAGGGTGTTCAGCCGCTCCTCCTCCCGCCAGCGGGCGTTCTCCAGCATCTCCTGCCGCTTCCGCTCTAGTTCCTCCGCTGAGAGTTTTCTGTGGAGCACAGACCGCTGGTCAGTTCTACTCTCCAGCAGGCGGCACAAGGAGAGGTTGGGCAAGCCTCAGGGTCTTGGGGCTGGGCTCTCTCCAGGGAAACACCCAGCCGAACACTGGGCCAGCACGTCTCCCGGGCAGGCTCACCCACCCTTTTTAAAAATTTTATTCATTTTTTTAACTGTTTTGGGTCTCACTATGTAGCCCAGGTTGGTCTCGAACTCGTGGCAATCCTCCTGCCTCAGCGTCCCGGAGTGCTGGGATCACAGGTTACCACACCCAGCTTCATCCAAACTTTCAAGACATTGAGTTGGGATCCCATACAGCCAGGCGCAGTGACACACCTGTCATCCCTGCACTCGGGAGGCTGAAGCAGATATAAGGGCCTGTTGCTACAGAGGGGAGAAACTGAGTCCCAAGCGCCCACCCCTGGGAGAAGCGGACAGTGTCACACTGCCCACACAGGAGCTCAGGCGCCACGGTCACCAAGGCCTGCAGAGGGTGGCAAGGAGGCGACGGGGTGAGAACGAGGGCATGCACTCAGCGTCCGTCCCAGGAGGAGACGGGTCACTCTGCTTCTGCCTACCTCGGGGACACCAGGGCCACCCCGGAAACACCAGAGGAAACCCCAGGATGCAGGCTCTGCAGACTCACCGGGCAGGACGCAAGACAGAGGAAAGAAGTGCAACGCCACAGCTGACAGGGACTCAGGGGCTCTGCGGGGACCAACCACAGCGCCCAGCCTCACGCCGCTCAGACACACAGCGCACTCAGGTTGTGCTGCCCTCTCTCGGATGGGAAAGCATCTGAGAGCTCAAGAAACCCGCCAAATCTCAGGGTGTGGTGGTGCACACCTGTAATCCCAGCACTCTTAGAGGCTGAGGCAGGAGGATCACCATGAGTTCAGGGCCATCTTGAGCTACACAGTAACACTGTCTCAAAAAAAAAAAAAAATGCCAACAACAACAAAGATTTTTCAATACTATGTGACTCTGAAAACTGCATGTATATGAATCTAAATAAAATAATCTAAGAAACGAAACTGTAACTCTATAGTAACTGTAATTAATCCAAGAATAATTCCATTTTCTGCAGGCGGGGTGGTGCATGCCTGTAATCCCGGCACTCGGGAAGCTGAGGCACACAAGCCCGGGCTACACAGTGAGACCCATTTCAAAAAACAAAAACAATGGCTGGGGAATTAACTCAGTGGCACTGCGCCTGCCTCACAAGTGCAAAGTTGTGAGTTCAATCCCCAGTATCAAAACAAATGTGAAAAGCAATGAAATATAAAATTAAATGGGACTACCATAAGCCAAAAAGAAGTATGAGGAAAAAAAATAGTCTCAGTCTATAAAAAGAACTATTTATTTATTTATTTATTTTTGGTTTTTTGAGACAGGGTCTCACTACGTAATTGGGACTGACCTGGAACTCACTATGTAGCCCAGGCTGGTCTCAAACTCACTGCAATCCTCCTGCCTCAGCCTCCTGAGTGCTGGGATTACAGGCATGCACCACCACACCCGGCTTACAAAAAAGATTTTAAATTGAGATCTCAGCTGGGCATAGTGCTGCATGCCTATAACCCCAGTGCTGGGGGAGGCTGAGGCAGGAGGATCCAAGATTAAATCTACCCTGAGCAACTCAGTGTCTTAAGGCAAGACCCTGTCTCCAAATTTTAAAAAATAAAGAAAAAGACTGCTGGGCAGGCCGGCACACGCCTGTAATCCTAGCACTAGGGAGGCTGAGGCAGGAGGATGGCTGTGACTTTGAGACCAGCGTGGTCTACACTGTGAGTTCCAGGGCAGTCTCACCTACATAGTGAGATCCTGTCTCAAAAACAAAAACAAAAAAATAAAGAAAAAGAGGATCAGGGATTTAGCTCAGTGGTGCCGCTGCCTGCCTCACAAGAACAAGGCCCCAAGTTCAATCCTTGGTACCAAAAATGAAGAAGAAAGAAGAAGAGAGAAAGCCATGAAGAAAATTCACTATAAAGACCTGGGTTCAACCCCCAGTACCATAAAGAAAAATAAAATAAATTCTCTGCACCATGAGAATGGCTGACAAAATAAGGCAAATTCAAGCAATGGCAGATGGCAAGAGACAGAAAAATAAGGCAGAATGTGCAAGACAGTCACGCGCCGCCCACCTGTGCGCCGGAAGACACTCAAGTCCAGGCCCTGCCAGCATCTGAGGGGGGCATGGAAGACGGGGCCAGAGGAGTGTCGCAGCTACGGGGTTCCTGCCGCCCAGAAAGGGAGGGAGCTGCAGCCTCCTCTGCAGAGCTGCCACTCACAGTAACTCTGCCTTCCCCGAGGGCTCTCCCAGATAACCTGGGGAACCAGCAGTTTGGCTCCACAGGTCTGCTCCAAAACTGCTGGTGTCTGAACCCAAGCCCGGGGCTGCACCCAGCAGACCCGCACTCTAGGAGACTGAGGCAGGAGGATCAAAAGTTTGGACAACTTAGCAACTTTCTAAGACTCTGTCTCAAAATTTACAAGGGCTGGGATGTAGCCAGTGCAAAGTCCCTGGGTTCTATCCCCAGGATTGCAAAAAAAGCCAAAAAAAACAAGAGATACTGACACCCCTTAGATCTGACACTGTAACGGCGTGGGCCACAGCTGGGCAGTGAGCTCTGCTGCTGCTGTTGGAGCCCTGGGGATTGAACCCAGGGAGCGCTGAGCTATGCCTCCAACCTTTTTTACCTTTTGAGGCAAGAGTCTTGTTAAATTGCCCAAGCTGGGCTCAAATTGTGACCTTCCTGCCTCAGCCTCCCAAGTGGCTAGGATTATAGGAGTGTGTACCCAGTTTGGGATTTTTTTAAGTGTCCTGGGTAATTCTGATGCACGGCCAGTTTATGTGGAAATGGTTTACACAAAAGCCGCCCGCACCATCTAAACACTGGCCAGGAGCAGGCTGGATGCCAGGACAGCCCCTCGTGGGCACAGCGGCCTCTCCTCAGTTCTCATCCCTGCTAAGCCAGCCCATACCCAACTCTGCCCACGAGAAGGACAAATGCCTCGACCAAGGACACTCTGGCTGTGGCACTGGCACACACCTGTCATCCAGCTACTCGGGAGGCTGAGTCAGGAGGATCACAAACTCAATCCAGCCTGGACAACTTCATGAGATCCTGACTCACACAAAGTTTCAAAAAGAGCCAGAGATGCGGCTCAGGGGTAGAGCTCGAAACCGAAATCCCCCAGCCGACCTTGTTTTCTCAGTGCGCCTCACCTGGTGTAGCCCGGCGCTCGCCGCTGTGTGTGGGCCTCTCTCTTTGGGGATGGGGCCCGCTCTCTGAGGCTGCCCTTCCCGCTGTGCCTGCAGGGGACACAGAGGACACAGCTCTGCAGCTCAGACAGCGCCGAGAACTCTGTCAGAGGCCCGCTGTGCCCAGGCGGCGGGCTCAGGGTGATTTCCCAGGAGCCCCACACTCACACTCGGCTGTGCCTCGGGGACCGTGACCGCCTGTCCCTGGCACTCTTCTTGCCCGAGTGTCTGGGCGGGGAGCGGGAGGAGCTGGGGGACCGGGACCGGCTCTTCATCTGGAAGGTGCCTTTGGACTGGGCCACCGAAGGGCCCTGCGACCCCCGGTCCTGGGCAGGGTCCCGGACCTGCTCGTGCGGGAGGGAGGAGAGAGAGGTCACCCGGAAGCCAGCCTGGGCAGCAGGCGGGGTGGGGGTGGACAGGGCGAGGGGCACAGGTCACAGGTACCGAGGGACGCCCATTCCTCTAAAGCCAGTGTAGGGCTGGGCGTGGTGCAGCACACCTGAAATCCTGCACTCGGGAGGATGAGGCAGGAGGATTGCAAATAGTAACCAGGCTGCAGCAACCTGGTGACTTAGCAAGACACTGTCGAAAAAATTTTAAGAAGGGATGGGGATATAGCTCAGTGTAAAAGTCCCTGGGTTCAAACCCCAGTACCCCAGTACACACACACAGCCAGGAGGCATTTACTGCACCTTAGGATGTGGACATCTGCCATCAGTTACCCGTGGAGGTTGGGGCGACATCTGAGTCCCCATGGGGGCATCGTCCCTGCCCAGAGCCCAGCCAGGTGAGTGGCTTGGAGCTCCCTGCCATGCCTTGGCCACCAGGGTACTTTCAGTCCCACAGTCCCCCAGAGAAGGCCACGTCCCTACCTGTAAGCCATAGCCGGGCACTTTGGACAAAACCACACGGGAATCTGTCACCCTCCTTTGAGACCTAAAATTCAAACACACACTCGCTAAGGAAGCCTCGCCCCGGGTCCAGCAAGGGGTTTGGGTGCCCAGCTTCGTCCCCTTAGGGTGTCCGTGTTGGGAGCCGAGTCACAGGGCAGGTTTCTTGGGGAGGATCCGTGGGTGCAGCCTCTCACCTCAGGCTGCCATTCCAAGGTCTGAACATGAGTCACCTCAGCAGAGCTGATTTTTCCCACAGCACAGACACAGATCAGGCCCACACAGGCTCATTAATCCATTAAAAAAAAAGCCTACATAAAACCCACTTCAGACACGGGCATGATGATGCCACACATCTGTGATCCCAGCACTCAGGAGGCTGAGGCAGGAGGATTGCTTCTGAGGCCAGCCTGCGCTGCACAGTGAGATCCAAGCCAACTGCACTGCACAGACTGTCTCAGAAAGACCCCACAGCAACGGGCGGAGAAGAAAATGAGCTGAACCAGCTCCTCTGCCGTCAGCTCTGTGCAGCTCAAGTGAGCTCACCTAGGCCCTCCGCAGGGCGCCGACAGCACAGGGCCGCCCTATAACGACCCCATCAGCAGTGCAGCCCAGCCTCACCTGCCCCGGCCCGGGCCCGACTCGTCCTCGCTGCTGGACCGGCTGCTGCTCGCGCTCCTGTGCTTGCGCTTCCTGTGCTTCTTTCTCTTTTCCTTCTTTTTCTTCTTCTCCTTTTTCTCCAGACTCATTTGCAACTAGAAAAAGCCCAGAGCACGACCACCAAGGGTTACAGAGACCCTGACCCAGCCACTGCCGCCCGCCCTGTCCTCTCCTGGGCGCAGGGCATGACGGGAGACCTCTCAGAAGCACCGGCCAGGGGCCCCGCTCTGTGCTCCAGCCGGGGCGGGCGGCACCTACGTGTACTCCGAGGAGATCACCAAGAGTTCAAGTCCAACCTGGACCACACAGTGAGACGTCTCAACAAACAAACAAACAAATAAAAAGACCACTTTGTTTTTCCTCTGAAATAATAGGAACTGGAGGGCCAGGGATTGAGTTTAGTGCTCATTGGCACTAACCCTACCTCGCAAGCACAAGGTCTTGAGTTCAATCCCCAGTACCAAAAAAAGGAACGGGAGACAAACTCCCGTGGGAAACAGGTGAAGGGCACTGCTCTGTGATTAGTCTACGCTGGGCTTACCAATTCCTTGATTTTCTTCATTTTCACAGGATTATTCAGCACTTCTCTTTTTTTCTCCTCCTCTTTCTTCCTAAACAGAAGAATTTCTAAGATCACGACTGTGTCTTCTGGAAAGGGAGTTAATTCCTTCTCCTGTCCCCAGTCCCAGTGACGACCTTTCTCCCAAAGCCATGCGCACAGGGCCCACAGCGACAGCTGCACCGCGAATCCACATGACGGGAACCCCACCAGGTGCCACTCCCCGGGCTGAGCGCTCAGGGCCTCCCGCCTGGCCAGCAAACGTCGGTGCCGTAGGCGCCCTGGCCGCACGGTCTCAGAAACCACCTGCCGAGCGCACGTGCGCGCGTGATCCTGAGTATAAGAGCAGGGCGCACTGCCACTAAACCACATTCCCTTTCTTTTCCTCCTGCACACACACAAAATTTCGCTAGGGGTGGTGGCGCAGGCCTGTAATCCCAGCTCTCTGGGAAGCTGAAGCATGAAGATCTCAAGTTCAAACAAGACACTGTCTCAAAAAGAAAAACAAAACAAGGGGCTGTCAATCCAACCAAAATAAATGCATGGAAAACAATCTCATTTAATAGCTCTCCCTTTATCTGTTACATGTTGGGATTTTAATCCAGATTCTAGTTTCTTCTCTTTTGTTTTGGTACTGGGGATCGAACTCAGGACCCAGCACTTGCCAGGTAGGTGGTGTCACTGAGCTACATCCCCGGCCCTCTAGTTTCTTTTCAAAGGATTTTGCTGGCCCTTCCAAAAAAAGAAACTAGGAGCACAAAAGCCAGTTTACAGCCTCCTCAGCTCTACACACACTTCCAAATTGTGAAGAAGCTGCCCACCTGTCACCCGACTTCCCCTATTTCTATTTCAGGGCCACAGATAACTGAGTAAATCGGGTACAGTGGCGCACACCTGTAGTCCCAGCACTCAGGAGGCCGAGGCAGGAGAATGGCCACAAGTTCAAGGCCAGCTTGGGCTACACAGTGAGACTCTGTCTCAAACAAACAAACAAACAAACAAAAGGTGGATGAACAGGCTGGGCAGCCGGGCCCGCCCTCGCCCCGGAGCATCTCCTCCTCCCCATCTCAGCCCCTGAAGAGGACAGACACACAGGGGAGCAGCTGTCCCTACGCTGCCCCCAGGCAGCCCTGTACCTGATGACGAAGAGCGGGTCCTCGCGAATCTTGCTGGCCATGTCCAGAAGCGAGTTGGCCCCGGCCGGGGCGAAGATGGAGCCTGGAAGCAGCCCGGTCTCGGAGGAGCAGCCGGCCTCCTTCTCCAGCTTCTCGAACACGTACTTGTCGATGGGGCGGCCCAGCAGGTACTCATCCCGGTTCACCATCCCCCCGGGACCCTGGTACATCCAATCCAGCTTCTCCTCTTTCTTCCTAGAGGGAGGTAAACCCTCAGGCAGTTAAAGCAAGTGAAGATGCCTCTGGACTACCCGCAAAACCAGGTCCCAGAAGCAGGCCTGGGGACACACACCTGTCGTCACAGCACTGAGGAGGCTGAAGCCGGAGGATCGCGGAGAGCAGGAGGCCTGACTGCGCTACACAGCGAATTCAAGACCAGCCTGCCTTACAAGGGAGACCCTGTCTCCAAAAATATTTTTTTCCCCATTAAGTTTCTTGGTACATTTAAGGTAAATAATACAGTTCCAAAAATAAATTTAAAAATCTAAAAATTTTAAATAACGAAAGAAAGATAGACCCTCTGGAGTGTTGGTCTAGGATTCATGAGACCCAGGGTTAGTGCCCCTCACTGCAAAAAAGTCCCCAAGAGACAGCTGTGTTGCGCAGCCTGGGCTCACATCTGGGTGTAACCAATCCTGCCTTGGCCTCTCGGGTATTGGGGACCCCACTGCGCCAGGCCACTGCACCCGGCTCCCAGGGGGAAGAGTCTCCGGGGCACCCTCCCTGCCCGGCCAGCTGTGCCAGACCCCGGCAGGGATGGAGGCTGGCGCTGCTGAGTCTCACACAGCCACCTCCCACAGCCTGGCCCGAGGGGAGCAGGGCAGGAGGACGCTGACACTCTCACAGCCAGGGGACAGGGGTCACACGGGCGCCAATGACAGCTGAGTGCAGGCAGAGGACTCTGAGACCAGGCATGACTGTCTCACAGGCAACTGATATACAGAGTGCCCACCTGTGATCCCAGCACTCTGGAGGCTGAGGCAGGAAGACAGACTGGGTTATATAGCTCCACTCTGTCTCCAAAAAAAGTATCAAATCACTTCCCTCCCGTGGACAACAGACAATCAGGCATGAGAGTTAACAGAAGAAATGTTAAACAGGAACTAAGTTTGAATCCAGCCTCAGTAAGAAAATGTTTTTGTTTATTTTTTTTTTTTTTTTTTTTTTTTGGCGGTGGGGGTACTGGGGATCAAACTGGGACGTTGTGCTTGCAAGGCAGGCAGTTGGCACTGCTGAGCTATATCCCTGGGCCCTCAGTAACAAAATTTTGGTTTTTTTTGTTTTGTTTTGTTTTTTTGAGACTGTGGGAGGCCGGCCGTGGCCCTCTAGGAGTTTGACATTTAAAAGGAAACTTCTTCACCTCTACGCTCAAGGCATTGATACAATCTGTAACATTCTAGGACTCTGCTTGTTAAACTTGTTGCTGCAACGGAAGAAACTCAAGGAGACAGCCGAAGATCTGATGTTCTTTGCAAAGAGTCAGACAATCCGGGTCTTTGCATAAAAGATACAAATAGTTGCTTGGTGCTTCCTGTTGATGTGAACCTATAAAAGGAGCTGTTTCTGTGAAATAAATCAGACTTCTCTTCGTCTCCACTCAGGCTTGAGTGTTCTTTCCTTTCTCAATCCTCACTCCCCAACTCAGGCATGTTCGTGTTGTGACGGCTGGACCGCCACAAGTGGCGCCCGAACAGGGACCTGAAGAACAAGAACTTGAAGAACACGGACCTGAGTATCGAGGGATTCAGTGAAGGACACCGCTGGATAAAGAATAAAAGGAGATCTCATCAAAAAGAAAGAAGAGGACCTTCAAAAGGAAGGCAAAAGAGGAGCGGTGAGTTTTCTTGTAAATATTAAAAATGGGAGCAGGCTAGAGTTGCATGCTTTTTGTATATATGCTTAAAGATTTATTGTGTGTTGGTGGTGCTAGAGTAGGGCACCAGCAATTGTGTAATTTATTAGAATTTGTAGAAATAGTTCGTCCTTGGTTTCCTTTTCTTTGCTTCAGTGTCTTTCTTTTCCTGTTAATGTCTGAATTGGTAATTTGTGATCCGGATCATTTTGGAGGCAGGGAGGAAGGTCCAGGCAGACGTGCTAGTGGACTCCCCACAGCAGGGGCCGGAGAGGTCCTTTGCCCTTCTGGTAGGAACTTTGTCTGTCTGTTTATGGGGAGGGAGGTTGATTTTTTTCCCCTCCTCAAGACCCTCTGGTTGAGAGTGTTCTTCTGGTACTGGTTTC
>NW_022900925.1:35877896-35892225 GCF_012274545.1 Fukomys damarensis
GCCCTTTCTAAAATTGATTTAGCTTGTCAATCTCATCAACTCCATCACCAAAGTAGTCGTACTCTTAGATATCAATTTCAGATTCCTCGAGAAGCTGCCCGACAAATTGTTAAACGGTGCTCCACTTGCCCTCAATTTTCTTCTGTTCCACATTATGATGTTAATCCTCGAGGTTTGCTTCCTAATCAACTATGGCAAATGGATGTCACTCATGTAATGGAGTTTGGAAAACAAAGGTATGTACATGTTGTTGTTGACACTTTTCCAGGACTTATTCTTGCTTCAGCTCAAACAGAAGCTACTAAACATGTTATTGCTCACTGTATATATTGTTTCTCTATTTTAGGAGTACCTCAAAAAATAAAAACAGATAATGGTTCTGGATATGTTAGTAAGGCCTTCAAACTATTCTGCCAACAAATGCATATTGTGCATATTACAGGTATTCCCTATAATCCTCAAGGACAAGGAATAATTGAACGTGCTCATGGCACATTAAAAGTGCAACTTCTAAAAATAAAAAAGGAGGAGATATATCCCTCCTCACCCAGAAATTATTTAAATCATGCTATTTATATTCTAAATTTTTTTTTGCAAATTGATAAGCATGGCCATTCAGCAGCAGAAAGATTCTGGCATCCACAAGGTTCTCCATATACCTTAGTAAAATGGAGAGATCCCTTAACTGGTCAGTGGTATGGACCTGACCCCATTTTAATATGGGGCCGAGGATATGTTTGTGTTTTCTCGCAGGAACATGACGGAGCTCGATGGTTACCAGAGAGATTGGTTCATCATGTGGATCATCCTCACAAGTCTACATCCAATATCATGGGACAGTAACCTCCAAAATCATTACCTTTGTGTGGAGAAGAAACAGAAATAGGCAGTACTACTATTTTATGGAAGAGGTGTTATGTTACTATACCTCAAGAAAGACCATTCAATGACACATCTCAAAAACTTTGGACTAATCATTTGGACTTGAACTTGTCTGCAGGATTTTACTTTGGTGGACAAATTCAGGTTTTTCTCAAACATTTGGAAACTTATTGCTGTATCGGGAGAAATATGTTTATGGTCAGATGTCAAAGTTACTAGCCTTAATTTCAATGTTTTTAACATAGAGACTTTTAATATGTGAAATACCATAAATACTGTGTTATCTCAAGTCAAAGAACAAAAGAAAAAGATAATGTCTTGTGTTAATCCTCCTTATATGTTATTGGTAAGAAATATAGAGATTGCTTATGAAACTGATAATGAATATAACAACAGCTGTTTTAATTGTAAATTGACCAATTGTATATTCTCAAAATGATGACTTCCTTTCATTCTGTGATGGTTTTGAGACAACCTCTCTACATGATGATGTTTGTAACAATTAATGAGTCCTAGTATGAAGATCAAGGGTTACAGATGTTGATAGAGGTAGAGAAATCTACATGTCAAGCCTCCACAACCTATGATCTAACCCCTGCAGAGGCTGGTAGTCAAAGACGGGTAAGAGAAGTGTAGAGAAATATCCAACCTAAGACAGAGCATGAGTATCAGAATTCTCATGGCTTGATGACGGGTAAGATATTTCTCTGGACATTTCTCACCTAAGACAGGCACAGTCTTTCTGCTGAGCTGGGAAAGTCCCTGCTCTAAATATAATAAAAAGCGGGATATGTGGGAGCCGGGCCGTGGCCCTCTAGGAGTTTGACATTTAAAAGGAAACTTCTTCACCTCTACGCTCAAGGCATTGATACAATCTGTAACATTCTAGGACTCTGCTTGTTAAACTTGTTGCTGCAACGGCCTAAGACAGGCACAGTCTTTCTGCTGAGCTGGGAAAGTCCCTGCTCTAAATATAATAAAAAGCGGGATATGTGGGAGCCGGGCCGTGGCCCTCTAGGAGTTTGACATTTAAAAGGAAACTTCTTCACCTCTACGCTCAAGGCATTGATACAATCTGTAACATTCTAGGACTCTGCTTGTTAAACTTGTTGCTGCAACGGAAGAAACTCAAGGAGACAGCCGAAGATCTGATGTTCTTTGCAAAGAGTCAGACAATCCGGTCTTTGCATAAAAGATACAAATAGTTGCTTGGTGCTTCCTGTTGATGTGAACCTATAAAAGGAGCTGTTTCTGTGAAATAAATCAGACTTCTCTTCGTCTCCGCTCAGGCTTGAGTGTTCTTTCCTTTCTCAATCCTCACTCCCCGACTCAGGCATGTTCGTGTTGTGACGGCTGGACCCCCACATGAGACAGGGTCTCACTACATAGTTGAGACTGCCCTGGAACTCACTATGTAGCCCAGGCTGGTCTCGAACTCACAGCGATCCTCCTGCCTCAACCTCCAAGTGCTGGGATTACAGGTGTGCGCCACCACGCCCAGCTAACAAATTTTTAGAAAGTAGAAATAGGGATATAGCTCAGTGCCAAGGCCCATGGTTCATTCCTCAGTATGGAAGGAACAAAAACCAAACAGATCAAATGTTTGATTCCCAACACTGAAGCTATTGATCTACACTACTCTCGATTCAATTTCAACACGCCCAAACTTCTGGCCCATTAGGCATGCAACACATCACACTTTGGTGAATACAAATTCTACAATTAGCTGGGTATGGTGCTACATGCCAGTAATCTCAGAACTCTGGGAGGCTGAGGTAGGAGAACAGCCCATTTGAGTCCGTCTGGGTATTTAGTGGTGTAGCAATTCTGTCTCAAAAATTAAATATTAAAAAAGGGATAGAGGAGGCTGGGGATTTAGCTCAGTGGTGCCGCTGCCTGCCTTGCAGCAAGCACAAGGTCCTGAGTTCGGTCCCCAGTACCAAAATAAATAAATGAATTTGTTGATAAATGAGTGTACACAGCATGTTCATTACAGGATTCAGAACAAAGAAATGGTCAAAGGGGGCTCCAAATTGATGGCTTTGCTTGTTTTTGCACAACTCTTAACATGCAGGAGTATGCTCTATCAAGATGTATAGAGCTGTACAACAAAGTAAGAGCTCATACGTCCACAGTCATTAAATAGGTAGGTTGTTAAATGAGGAACAGTGATACTTGCCAAATTTCATTATCTTGTTCTATTTTATGTATTAGCCCCCTAAATAAATTAAACAATTCTGAAACTCTATTCAGTTTATTTGGACTTTTGAAACAGGGTCTTCCTATGTAGTGCAGGATGTCCTTGAACTCACTATGTAGCCCACCCAGGCTGGCCTCAAACTTGCAATGATCCTCCTGCCTCAGCCTCCCAAGTGCTGAGATTACACCATGCCCAGCTAATTCCATTGATCTTAAAACATCAGAACAGCCTTTTTCCCAGGCCATTTTCCTAAAAGAACCTTTCTGTGCTGCTTGAGTTTTTTACTGCCATCTGCATGAATTAAAACTAAATTTCACACACACAAGTATAAATGCTACAAATTCTCATGCCCACACCTGAACAGGGACAGTGTGCCACGCCCAAGCCGGTGGCCTCAGCCACAAACAAACGAGGGCACAGATGAGGCAAGGACAGCACAGACCACTCAGATTCCGTCCAGCCACAGTTTTACGGCATCCTGGGTTTTTATGGGGGAGCCCAGGGCCACACACAGGCAAGGGAAGAGCTCTGCCCCAAGCTACAGCCCCAGCTCGACGCTTCCTATTTTCTCTTCCTTATTTTCAGCATATTTACTCCAACATCCTTATATCCCATGAGTAGGTGCTCCTACCCGTCCGGCCCACGGTCCCATCCTGTGCTGCACGTGAGGTTGCCCAGGGGAAACCCCCGGGGCCGGCCCAGTCACAGCTCTCACTGAGGGACTCACAGCCCGCAAGGCTGGCACAGTGTGCACACCTGTCACCCCAGCACACACAGTGTGGACGCAGGTCAGCCTCAGGTCTGCAGCCAGCCTGGGCTTCACAGAGAGAGTCTGTCTGAGAAAAAGACAAAACCCGAAGATAAATAAAAGAGAGGAGCCTGGAGTGCACTCACGGAGGCGGGGCCGTGGAAGCTGGCACCCTCCCGGGGGCAGGGTGGAGACTGCCGTCCTCAGCCCGGTGTCTGCAGAGCTCTCCGGGTTCGCAGGGGTCTAAGGACCTGGAGCTGTGACCCCCGGTTCTACAGAGGTCCCAAACCCACCCCAGCTGCACAGCCGGCCCCCGCGAAGCCACTACTGGCAGCCAGGCCAGTCTGACTCACTTGACGGCGCCCACATCCTCCGCATAGCGCTGCATCTCCTCGCGGGCCCGCTCCTCCCGCAGCTCCCGCTGCAGCTCCTCGATCTTCTTCCGCTCAGCCTCGTGCCTCTGCTCGGCTTTCCACACCTTCTCCACATTGCGGAGGGTCTGCGGGTGCCAGCTCTTCTTCAGGTTCTGGGGGGGGCATGCAGTTCAGCTGTGGGGACGTGGCCACCTCACGCACACTGCCATCGCCCGGTGTGACCAGTGGCAGAGAGGGAGAGCTCGGCATCAAGCGCCTGCCTAGTGCATGGGAGCCCCCAGCACCAAAAGAGTAAAACAAACACGGGCCGGCATGGTGACACACTGGGGAGGCTGAGGCAGGAGGGTCACCGCCAGTTTGAGAGAAGGCAGGACCAGGACCAGTAGGCCAAGGTGGAAGAAAAAAGAAGAACTGAGAAAAGGAAGGAAAGAAGGACCTAAGGGAAAAGGCAGTTGAGGAAGGAGAAAGGAAAGCAAGACGAGAGCCCTCCTTGATTATACTCTTTCCCCGACAGGTACCCTGTGCACTTTATCTTATTTGGCCTTCACAACCCTGCCCACTCTCCTTGTGACAGATGGCCATGCCTCTCCCCCGTGTCCTGCACCAGTAAGCCAAAGTCCAGTCCCTACATGAGCCCCAACCTCCTTCTCGTGGGCTCACCTTGCACCTCTTGCCCATCAGCTTAAACTCCGCCTCTAGCACGCAGAACAGCTTGAGGCGTGACCCTTCCTCTCACTGGGGCTGTGACTGAATGTGCTTCCCTAGGCTTGGAAATCGGTCCCCACTGCCCCGCCCCGTCCTGAGGGGAGGCCAGAGCCAAAGCAGTGAGCAGCAGAGAGACAGGGACGGGGAACATCTGCGAGGGTAAAGGGAAGAAAAGAAGCACTGGGAGTCAGCCTGGCAGGAAACCGGCTGCCTTCCCCGCTCTGACCACAGGTGGTACAGGGAACAGGTGGCAAAGTCTGAAGACGCTCTTCTTTGTCATAACTGGGGAACGAGGGTGTTACTGAGTCCAGCGACACACTAAACATCACAACAATCTAGCCGATTTCTTTTTTTTTTTGTACCAGGGATCAAACTTGGCTCTTTGCGCTTGCGAGGCAGGCGGCAGCACCACTGAGCTAAATCCTCGGTCCCTGATTTCTTTCTTTCTTTTGGTACCAGGAATCAAACTCAGGTCCTTGAGCTTGCAAGGCAGGAGGTGGAACCACTGAGCCAAATCCCCCATCCTCTAGCCGATTTCTTATTAGAGCTAAACTATCAGTAGCGTAGCTCTGGGGTGAAGAAACAATGCTAAACACAGTTACCTGGATAATGCACTACACTGCATTCTGGAAGCCAGTTGGCCACCTGACAAACCCTAACCCAACTCCTGAGCAGATGTCCGGGCTGACCCAGTTGCTGGCTCCACCCTCTCCACCTCGTGGAGGCGAGCAGTGTCCCAGGCTTGCACGGCACCTTCGCCTAATCCGAAGCCTTGGCCACTCACGAATGAGCAGCAGCACTGATGAGACGACACCACTTAAGCAAGCGTCGCGACTACAGAAGGAAGCGCTGTCACCACAGCTCAGATCAGGAGGCAGCACTGATACAGCACGAGTGCGAGTCAGGCAGGTGGACCGAAGGCACAGCTCAGGAGCAGGAAGAACTGGGCCCAAGCACCCGTGTTCCAGTCTGGCCCAGGACTCTGAACTAGCTAAGGACAGGAAACGTGTTCTGAGATAAGATCCAGGGAACAAAACCTGGCTAGGGGTGTAGCTCAGTGATTACAAGGCCCTGGGTTCCCATCCCCGGCACTGAAATTAATAAGAATTAAATTTTAAAGTGAAAAAACTTGGGCCAGGGATTTAGCTCAGTGGTGCCACCGCCTGCTTCGCAAGCACAAGGTCCTGAGAAAAAACTCAGGGCCAGGGATTTAGGTCACTAGTGCCGCTGCCTGCCTCGCAAGTGCAAACTCCTGAGTTTGATCCCTGTTATGAAGAAAAGAAAAAAGTCGCATGCCATGTTCTCAACATCCCCCAACCAGCACACAAACTGCAAGAGCCACCGTCAGTGGGACCCTCCCATGCTTTCCCAAGTGCCAGCCTCAGCCAAGGTGGTGGCACACGCCTGTAATCCCAGTACTCTGGAGGCTGAGGTAGGAGGGTCGCCATGAGTTCCAGGTTAGCTTGAATTACATAGTGAGACCCTGTTTCAAACAACAACAAGCTGGGCGTGGTGGCGCACGCCTGTAATCCCAGCACTCGGGAGGCTGAGGCACGAGAATCGCTGGGAGTTCCACACCAGCCTGGGATACATAGTGAGTTCCAGGTCAGTCTCAACTACATAGTGAGACCCTGCCTCAAAAAACCAATAAAAACAAAAAAGCAAGCGACAACAACTGGATTACAGCACATCTGTAATCCCAGCACTCGGGAGGCTGAGGCACGAGAATCGCTGGGAGTTCCACACCAGCCTGGGATACATAGTGAGTTCCAGGTCAGTCTCAACTACATAGTGAGACCCTGCCTCAAAAAACCAATAAAAACAAAAAAGCAAGCGACAACAACTGGATTACAGCACATCTGTAATCCCAGCACTCGGGAGGCTGAGGCAGGAGGATCGATGGGAGTTGGAGACCAGCCTGGGCTACATACTGAGCTCCAGGTCAGTCTCAACTACACAGTAAGACCCTGTCTCAAAAAACCAAAACCAAAGCCAAAAACAAAAAACAACAACAACAAAAGACGTTTCCCCAGCCAAGTGCCAGCCCCATCCCTGTGGTCCTAAAGACCAGTCCTCTCTCCAGGGGGCTGAACGCCAGGGTTTGTTACCATGGTTACTCGTCCCACCCCCTCCAGAGGTCCCCACCCCAGCGCCACTCGGTCTCTCCCTGCCTAGGACTAACCCTAACCCCCACTTACCAGGTCCCCGCCCCCCATGGTGGTGGCAAGGTGTCCTCGGCAGGCTCAGGAGAGACCGGGAAACGCAGCGACGGCGTCCGGGCCCGCTCTCGCAGGATCGGGTGTCGGGAGGCAGCGGGGAAGACTTTCTGGGCCCGGCCTAGACCGCACTTCCGAGAGCAGCGTCATCAGAGTGCGACTTGGGTCGCGCCCCTGTGACGTCAGAACCAGAACCTGCGCGTCACGTGGCGGAGGCGTCCCGTAGCATTTTAGAGACACCTGAGACAACTGTTTTGGTCGCCGTGGTCCCCTTTCGGACTCCCCGAGTCACCACCTCTCCCGAGGTCTGAAAATGTCCGGTTGCAGCGTGCGTTTCCACGGCGTCGAGAAGCGAAACCCGCTTGTGGACTGCCTCGGCCTCCTTGTGCAGTGCACGCCCTTTTCGAGATGGCTTTCCGCTGCTCCCCACCCCGCCTTGATTCCCCGCCAGCAGACCTGCCCCAGGCCCATTGGACAGAGATAAATAGAAGCCTTGGAGCAAATACCCCCAACTTCCCTGGGCCCAGCTTTCAGAGGCTCCCGTCTCCCCGTTTCCTTTTTTTTTTTTTTTTTTTTTTTTTTTTGTACTGGGAATCGAACTCAGGACCTTACTCTTGCCAGGCAGGGCATCGTCACTGAGCTACACCCCTGGGCCACCCCTACATTTCTTTTTTTTGTTTTGTTTTGTTTTGTCTTTAGAGACAGGGTCTCACTATGTAGTTGAGACTGACCTGGAACTCATTATGTAGCCCAGGCTGGTCTAGAACTCGCAGCGATCCTCCTGCCTCAGCCTGGGATTACAAGCTTGGTCCACCATGCCCAGCCTTGTTAGCGCACTTTTTTAAGAGAAGAATTTTTTGTCCCCATTTGTTTTGATGACTTGTTGAAAATCCAAAGGAAACCTGAGTATGCCTCTGTTTATAAACTCCCTATTCTGCACTGATCTATTTCAACCTTAGCCTGGCTCTGCTGCTCCTGTTCACTACAGAAAATACAGAGGCCAAGCTGGGCATGTTGGCAAGCACGTCTGTCATCCCAGTGCTCTGAGAGGCTGAGGCAGGAGGATCGAAAATTTGAGCCCAGCCTGAACAACTTAGCTAGACCTTGTCTAAAAAAGGAGGGCCCTCAAAGTTCGGGGAGCTGCACACAAGGCAGGAGCCGGGAGCTCGGGAAGGTGCCGCCAGCAGGGGAGCAGGGACAGCAGGCCGTCACAGGAATCAACACATTTGAATGTGGATCAGAAGATGCAGATGCTCCAGTAGTTCGAGGGAAACCCAGCTGCGTCCAGAGGTGTGCCAGCCCCAGCAGTGATAACCAGGGGAAGGGGAGCAGTTACAGCCCGGCCAGTGGAGTTGGGGTTCCAGAGGGACACTGACAACCAGGGGCTCCTTTCTACCCGAGGGCCAGTGAGCCGGGGAAGAGGCCTTCTCAAACCCGAGCAAGAAGAGGCCCTGCTGGGCACGGACCCCACCCGCCCCCAGCACAGGAGGCCTGTGGAGGATGTGGCTGCAGTGACCGCGGCTGCAGCAGGCCGGCCCAGAGTGGAGCTAAGGACTGCGAATGGGCAGCGGCTCAGTGAGGAGCCCACGATTCCTGTGGACTCAAGGACTGGACCAGCTCCGGACGCAAGTCCCTTAGTGAGGACAGCGAGGGGCGTCTACAGGGCCCGGCCATCGGGCAGACACTGATCGTCCTCTCTGCTGCTGTGAGACGGCCAATCTCCACGTCCCGTACCCTGTTCAAAGTAATTTTTTTTGCCGGGCGTGGTGGCGCACGCCTGTCATCCCAGCACTCGGGAGGCTGAGGCAGGAGGATCACTGTGAGTTTGAGACCAGCCTGGGCTACATAGTGAGTTCCAGGTCAGTCTCAACTATGTAGTGAGACCCTGTCTCAAAAAAAAAAAAAAAAGTAATTTTTATTTTTAGATGATAAACAGACCTTTATTAGTCTGGCCAGATGGCACTCCCAGAGCCAAGTAGCTCTGAGAGGCAACTGCTCAAAGTAATTTTTTCTATGAACAGTCCCTTTTTAAATAAATCAAGATGTTTAACATCTGAAGGGATGGAACTTTACTCTTGAAACATCAATCTGATCAGGAAAAAAAAAAGCATGTAAAATTTTGTTATTTCCAGTCTGTATATGAAAAAATAGGTCATCAGGGTCAGGGATTTAGCTCAGTGGTTCTGCCACCTGCCTCACAAGCGCAAGGACCTGAGTTTGATCCCTGGTACCAAAAAAAAGGAAAGAAAGAAAAAATAGTTCATCAAAAGGAAAAAAGTAACTTTGATTAACTAGTGTTAAACAAAAACATAGGTTTACTAAATATGTTAACCCATTCTTTTAACATAAGCCTCTTTCATAGTAAAGGTTTCCATAGAATTTAGTTATTTTTGTCTTTCAGCCTTATGCTAGTTTTTTTTCTCTTGCCAACGTGTAAAAAGGGAAGCCAATGACAAGTGCAAATAATGTGGTATTCTTTTGTACTCAAGCCTTGAAATGTTCGGTGCGTTAAGCAAAGTCTCCTTGCTTGATACTAAATAAACTTTTGAAAGGAAAAACCCTAAACAATGGTGAGTTCCCCAGCACCCCAAGCTGCAGGTTTATAGTATGCTTCAGTTTAGATAGAAGTAGCCCTACACATTTTAGGAAGGCTTTGGTTTGAAATAGCGAGAAAAAAAAGGTATGTTTTGAAAAGAAATACCATCTGGAGCTGGGCTTGGGATTGAGCTCCGTGGTACTACACCTGCCTGGTAAGCACATGGTCCTGAGTTCAATTTCTGGTACAAAAAAAAAAAAAACAAAACTGCCTGAACTAGAGAAACCAGCAATTTCTCTCCCCTCCCTCTGCCAGTCAGGTGTGACTTTGTTGGCACCCAGCACACGCCAGCCCTGACAGAAGGGACCCTGGTTCATCTGAGTTTGCACTAGCTCTACATATGCTAAGCTTTCATTTTTTTCTTTCTTTCTTTTCTTTTTTTTTTTTTTTAACTTTTAAAAGAACGCATTGAACCTGAGCCGGGGGTGGTGGTGCACACCTGTCATCCCAGCACTCAGGAGGCTGAGGCAGGAGGATCACCTCAGTTGGTGGCCAGCCTGGGCTATATACAGTGAATTTTCAGAGTGTCTAAACTACAAAACAAGAATCTGCCTTAAAAAAAAAAATAAAGTACCCATTGAAAGAACATCTACCTTTACTCTGACATACATCACATAGCCAAATTGTGATTATAGCTTTTTTTTTTTTTCTTAGTACTGGGGATTGAACTTGGGTCCTTTCATTTTTGAGGCAGGCAGCAGAACCACTGAGCCAAATCCCAAGCCCTGTTTTTATAGCTTTTGCCTGTAGTTTTTTTCCTGCTCCTGGGATTGAATTTAGGCCCTTCACAGTGAGATACATCCATAGTACTTTTTTTTTTCTTTTTCTTTTGAGACAGGGTTTCACTAAGACACTAATTGAACAGGGTAGGCTTGAACTTGCAGCCCTCCTGCCTCAGCCTCTCAGAGAGTTAGGATTACACATGTGCATCACCACACCTGGATCCCTGGTACCAAAGAAGTTTAAATTCAAAATTACTTGAGGGGTTTGTGTTAATTAAAGCCGAGGAGGGGTTCTTGTGGAGGCTTTTATTGCCTCCCTTGGAATGGGGAACATTTGTTTTAGGATAAGAATTATCCAAGAGGCTGGGGATTTAGCTCAGTGGTGCTGCCACCTACCTCGGAAGCACAAAGGTCCTGAGTTCGATCCCCAGTACAAAAGAAAAGAATAGGGTGTTTGTCTTTTGTCTTCTTTAATGGCACTGTGGTTGGCAGTATTTATCCTTGCTCCCATTTGTGGAGATAAAAACGTGGAAGGGAAAGGGGGCACCCGGATTTGAACCAGGGACCTCTTGATCTGCAGTCAAATGCTCTACCCCTGAGCTATACCCCCACACCCTGCTGGCCTCCTCTTCCCTGTCCATTTATGGGGACTCATCCCATGCACTCCACCCACTCTGGAGCCCTGGCCGGCTTTGTGTTCTCAGGCCTCACCTTCTCTTGTGGGAGGCATCATCGGCCTGGCTCTCGTCCTAGCCACTCAGAAACTGGGTGGGGGCACTTTACAAATGACATCCAGGGCACGCGCTGAGTGGAAGCCGCCAGCAGCAGCAGGGAGCGCTGTGGGTTCTCTCTGGGTTGGAATCCTGGGGCTAACAGCCCCGGCATTGATCCTGTTTGCCTACTGCCTCCCTGTGAATCAAGGGTGAATCCAGATTTCGAAACAAACCTGCTGACGCCAGTGTCAGCTCCAGGGCTGGCCCTAAACCTCACCTACCGGCATCTATGCCCTTAGCCAACGGAGCTTCTCTAGCTGCTGTCTGTCACCCCACATGCAGGGACAGTGACCACAGCCACAGGCACAGCCACAGATCCTCGGGCAGAGGCACACATGCTAACACGACGGGTGTGTTTCTACATGTTTTGGCAGACGTGTGGCAGTATCGGTGTGATCATGTCTACAGTTTGTTTTTTGTTTTTTTGAGACAGGGTCTCACTATGTAGGTGAGACTGACCTGGAACTCACTATGTAGCCCAGGATGGTTTTGAACTCTCAGCGATCCTCCTGCCTTAGCCTCCCGAGTGCTGGGATTACAGGCCTGCACCACCACACCCGGCTACAGTTCTGATAGAGCAGTTTGGGTGCTTCCCTGCCGATCCCCTCCATTCTTTGTATCGCTATAGTAATATTTCTCAGGGTCCTCCCACTGATTAAAGATGCTTGTCAAAGTTCTACTTCTAAGACTGCCACCAGAGCATGAGAAAGAACCACACGTTGCTTTAGGAAAAAATACAGAAAGGGCCAGGGATTTAGCTCAGTGGTTCTGGTGCCTGTCTCAAAAGCACAAGGTCCTGAGTTCGATCCCTGGTACCAAAAAAAAAAAAAAAAAAAAAAACAAAAGATGGGACTTACATCATGAGAAATAACGCAGGAATGCCTCTGGCTTGTCACAATGAGTGTTAATGAAATAACTCAGAGCTTGTAATAGTCCCCGAAAGATGAACATTGCACCTAATTGTATAAAACCTTTTAAAACTCACTATTGCCGGGCGTGGTGGCACACGCCTATAATCCCAGCACTCGAGGCTGAGGCAGGAGGATCGCTGAGAGTTCCAAGCCAGACTGGAATACATAGTGAGATCCTATCTCTACCCCCCTCTCCCAAAACACAACAGCAAAACAACAAAAACTACAGCACACAAAGAGACACAGACAGAACTTTTTAAATATAAAATAATATTGAGAGTTCCTCTAAGCCTCTGTCCGAGAAATTCAGGTGAAGGGCGGTGAAGTGCAGTGGGGCCGTCAGTAGAGAGGGAACGGCGTGACTTCTCCGAACACTGAGGGGCGCTGGCGGAGGGCCGGGGTGTTCCTGCGGTAGCCAAACCGGCCGTTGATCCCAGGAGCCAGCTTCGGATGTGCATTGTAGTAGTCATGGCCTGTGACCTGCTGGAGGGAGTGCCCTGGGAACAAGGAGGGAGGCTGAGCCCCAAGCCCTCGGGCAGCACCCTCCTCCTACTGTCCCTACTCCCTCAGGCTGCCACAGGTGCCAAACTGCGCTTGCCACTGAGCTCCCCATACCCAAACCCAAACTCAACTCTCATGTGGGGTGTAGTGGCGCACACCTGTCATTTCAGCACTTGGGAGGCTGAGGCAGGAGGATCACCACGAGTTTGACGTCAGCCTGAGCTACATAAGTGAGACATTGTCTCAAAAGCAAACCGCTCTCCTCCAAGGGCCTGGTCCTCTTGACAGAAAACCCCAGGGCTGGTGAGGTTCTGGAGTCAAGAGGCGCCCCACAAATCAAACCCCACACCATGCCGAGTTCCAGCAGCACCCGGGACTGGTCGACTGGGTCCAAGCAGGCACCGGGCCATGTGACCAGCACGTGGTCACAAAGAGCAGTCGTGTTGGGGTGGGAGGTCAGCACGCTGCCAAAATGCTCTCCACCTGGCATTCCCACTCTGGTTAAATTGGGCCAGGAATATGAGCAAGATGCAGCCTGCTCAAGGAGTAGTTTTGGGGAAACAGGCTGTTTTGTTTTGTTTCTTGAGACAAGGTCTCATTATGCAGCCCAGGCTGGCCGCAAGCTGGCTTCAATCCTCCTGCCTCAGCCTCCCACACGCTGGGATAACAGGCTTGCGTCACCACGCCTGGCTTGGAACGTGTGTTAGGGTGGACACACAGGGTTCCATCCCCAGCTCATCCCTTCTTCTCAGCAAATCCCTCTTGTGCAACACAGCTTGGCCGGTCCCGTGAGGGGAAAAGCTACGTGACAGACAGCAGCTGCTCAGGGATGCATTATCCAGAGCACCATGGCTCCAGTCGTGCCCGTCTGAGAAGAGACAGGAGGATGTGACCCCTGCACATCTTCCCCAGACCTGGCCTCCCGAGGCTTCTCTGGACTGTGGGGTGCAACCCTCTTTTCGGGGTACCACATCTGCACAGTGAGGTAGCACTTACCTGCACCTGCCCAGTTTCTCCTGTTGAGGTATCGCTGTCCCTGCCCAAAAATGTGGAAGTAGTCCACTATCCAGCCATCCCTTCCTGTACCACCGCGGTCCTGAAAAGACACAGAAAATACAGAAGCCGGTCAGTGAATTGGCCAGGGCGCACGGCAAACTCTGGGGGCTCATCTTGCACGGAGGGGGTCAGAGTCCTAGGTAACTGGAGGCCGAGTAAATGTCCTTCACGCCACGTAAAATAATGTCATGCTTTCAGTGAGCTTTTTCTTGCTGAATCGCAGCCATATTTGTCAGGTGTGGTGATGATCTACATAAAAAGGATTGATTTGACACAAAACCTTAGTTTAGCCAGGCCTGGTGGTGCACGCCTGTAATCCAGCACTGGAGAGGCTGAGGCAGGAAGATCACTTCAAGTTCAAGGTCATCGTGGGCTACACAGATCGTGTCAAAAACAACATAAAACAAACAAAAAGTAACCCAGCCGTGGCAGTGCAGGCCTATGATCCCCGCACTCTGACCAATTCAAGCCCAGCCTGGCCGGGTTTGTGAAGCAGGAAGCCCTGACTCCAAGTTAAAATTTAAAAAGGGCCGCAGGTGTAGCTCAGTGCGAAGGGTCTGGGTTCAGGCCGCGGGGAAGAGGGAAGAAGCGAGCGAGGGAGCACGGAGTGAGGACAGGGACGCCTCGGGGAGGCCCATTCCCTCG
>NW_022900925.1:35892349-35895220 GCF_012274545.1 Fukomys damarensis
CTCTTGTGACGCCAGGGTCCCCGCGCGGCCCCAACCCGATTGTCGCCACCCCTGCGTGGGGTGCGCGCGTCCTACGGGCGCGGAGGTGCTTGGTGACACCGAGGAGACCGGGGCAGGAGGTGTACGCGGGCTGCTGGGAGCTGTCAGCTTCCTCAGGCTGAGGCCCCCTGAAAGCTGGTACCCGGAACTGACCCCAGTTCAGGGCCTGACGCCAGGGTCCCCGCGCGGCCCCAACCCGATTGTCGCCACCCCTGCGTGGGGTGCGCGCGTCCTACGGGCGCGGAGGTGCTTGGTGACACCGAGGAGACCGGGGCAGGAGGTGTACGCGGGCTGCTGGGAGCTGTCAGCTTCCTCAGGCTGAGGCCCCCTGAAAGCTGGTACCCGGAACTGACCCCAGTTCAGGGCCGGTTCATAGCTCATTCAGCGGTGCTAAATGGGGATCGAACCCAGGGCCTTGGCAGTGAGCTGCACCTCCACTTTTAGGTGGAGGCAGGACCTCATTAACTCATTAAACTGCCCAGGGTGTGACTGGACATGACACCCTTCTGCCTCAGTTTACCAGCAGGTATAACAGGCCTGAGCCCCCAGACCGGGCATTAGAGTTGGAAGCCTGCAGTCTCACGTGGTCACACAGAGCCAGAACAGAATTCAGGTCCCTGGACCTTAGGCTGGCCAGCCTGCTCTGTCCAGGGCCCGTCCCCGCTTCTCATTAAAACAGTAAACACGAGGGCCCCAAACTTAGCTCTGTGGCCCCACGCCTGCCCTACAGATGCAAGGTCCTGAATTGGCTCCCCTGTACCAAGAAAAAAAATCTGCAACAGTAGGTGGACACCTCACCATCTGTGGGACTTTATACCCATCTGCCCACATAGTGGGATAACGAAAAACGTTGTTTTTCCCTGGTTACGGCAGCAGGTGACGCTTCCCTGTGCAGTAACCCCGTGAGGGCTTTGTATCAGAGCCTCGTGCAGACTCACCTCACCCTATTAACCACATCTGGCAAATGAAACACTCGAGAGGGACTTACCTTTTTATTTACTGGTATTTTTGAGGACTTGTGTTACTTTTCAAAGGAGAAAAAAGGTTGCTTTGTGCCTTTTCGGAAAAAATCACCAGGAATCCCTTAACATATTTAACACTACAGAACAGGAAAGCACCTACAAATCAAACCTGTGAAGCCTACAGCCAAACAGCCTTCTTCCCAATCTTTAGTGAGTTGGGAAAGGTGGCACATGACTGTGAGCCCAGCCTTACTGGGAGGCTGAGGCAGGAGGATTGCTACAAGTCGAAGGCAGCCTGAACTGCAGTGAGGCTGTTTAAATAAGTAAAACCAATTCTGGAGTTAATCGGTGGTGGGATGTGGCCAGGGAACATTCTGAGGACAAAGGGGCAGTGGTCACCCAGGGTGACCTGGAACTTGCAGTGATCCAGCCTCAGCCTTTGAGAGCTGGAACTGCAGGTGTCTCACCACGTGTGGCTAAAATTTACAAATATTCATTTATGCAAGAAAATGTGCCAAGTGCAAGTGTGCAGCGTACACGAGGTTACCCGGGGTCTCTGCAGCCTCTGCCTAACCACAAATGCCTTCCTGTGGCAGGATGCCCACAAAGTTTACTACGCAGTTTATTCTACAGCCGCAACACCCTGAGAACCTTTTTTACAGCAGAAGCAAAACAGTAAACGCCAAGCGCCAAACGCCAAACGTTCAGAGCCCCCAGAGGCAAAGGTGGTCTTCAGGCACCGTGTTCACACCCAATGGCAGAGCCGGGGCCCAGTCGTACAGTTTCGGCCCCCAAGGCCCAAGGGTGTGCTCTGCTAAGAAGGCAGCAGCCTCGTGGGCAAACAGGAAGGCAAGCAGGAGCAGACATCTGTAACGAGCTGTTTATTTGCACAAAGACACGAAGATCACGCGATGCTGCCCGCGTTGGACGCGATCCTTGGCCACAGGTCCGCGCACTCCTTGGCCACCGGCCCCGTGATGGCAGAACCTGCAGGAAAGGTGAGGACAGATCAGAGCCGACAGGAGCTGAGCCACCCACTCCCACAAGCTTCGGGCAACCGGGCCCCTCGCTCACCCTTCATCTCGCCTTTGTTGTTCACTATGACCCCTGCGTTGTCTTCAAAATAAAGAAACACCCCATCTTTTCTCCGGTACGACTTCCGCTGTCGGATCACCACTGCGGGGTGCACTGTGGGGAAGAAGGAAAAAGTCACTGCTTTTAACTGCATACTCTCGAAGGCCAAGACTGGCACAGAACTTGTTACGCGGAGGGTGGGCAGCTCCTGGGGAGGCCACCTGTCCCCCTCCTGAGCACAGCGTCCCACCCAGTACAGCTCAAAACCCAAAGTGCAAACAACCACACTGGAAAGGGCCTCTTCCAGGACTGTCAGAACTAAAGACACAACCGTGTGTAACCCATCCACCAGTCAGGACTCTTGGTGCGGGTCTGCGGGCCCCAAGCCACCCACCCACCCCATGACCTCAACTGTGGGCCTCCCCTCCGTGTCGCCAGGGGTGGGACAGGGCCCTCAAGTGCTCAATATTTTGCTCCTACCCCCCCAATTTTTCTGAGCAAGGATATTGCTAAACTTGAGTTGCCCGGACTAGGGGCAAATGCGGGGCCTCCTGGAGTGCCGGGACTGCTCACACACGTGTCACCCTGCTCACAGATCTTCACACTGTGTCTACATGCACTTTTCATCTGTTCTTTTTATCCTCCCACCCCAGACCAAAACATACTCTGGTGATCAGGACATATCCTGTCTCCATCTTCCTGCATTACACACAACACCAGCAACCTAGTTCAGAAGCCTCTTATTGTTACAAATAAAAAAGGTGGGGAGGGTGAGGGATAAGGAGAGGGAGAGAGG
>NW_022900925.1:35895335-35897603 GCF_012274545.1 Fukomys damarensis
GGGAGAGAGGGAGGGAGGGAGAGAGGGAGAGAGAGAGAGAGAGAGGTCTTGCTGGGTAGTCCCAGCTGGCCTGGACTTATAGGAATCCACCTGCCTCAGCCTCCCAAGTGCTGGGATCACAGGTATGGCACCACCACACCAGGCCAAACAGGTCAAGTTAAATTCTAAGATGAAATAATGCAAAACACAGGACGAGGAACCCAGCTATCACCTGCTCTGCCACGTTTAAAAGGGCTGTAGGGCCGGGGATTTGACTCAGTGGTTCCAGCACCTGCCTCACAAGTACAAGGACCCGAGTTCAATCGCCGGTACCAAAAAAAGGGGCTGTAGCTCAAAGCCGAGGAACAGCAGATCATAAAGATAATTCTGACTAGGAACCAGACACAGAATTTAGTCCATACGCCCTGTTTGTATTGTTTGTTGCTAGAGATTAAACCCAGGGCCTTCCTAAAGTTTGTATTCTGAGTCAGTCTGGCTAACTTGCCCAAGTCAGGCTCAAACTTGCAATCTGTACACCTCAGCCTCCCACGGGGCTGGAATTACAGTCTTGCACCACCTAGCCCAGCCCACAGGCCCCTTCTGTAGGACCTGTGCAACCTCCTTCAGTGCTCACGGCCCACGGCAGAGGCCGGGCAATGGTTCGAGGCTGCACTTTGCTCTCGCATGGTACACTCTGAAAGGCCCACGCAGACGGGCCCACCATAAATCCATCACCATGCTCTTTTCTTAGTGATGTTTTCTGAGACAGGGTCCCACTCTGTGGTTCATCCTGGCCTGGCCTCCCAAATGTCAGTCCAAGTGTGCACCACCACTCTCAGCTCTATTATTATTGTTTTTTTTTTTTTTGGTACCGGGGATCGAACTTGTGTCCCTTGTGCTTGAAAGGCAGGTGGCAGAACCACTGAGCTAAATCCCCGGCCCCCAGCTCTATTATTTATAAGCACAGAACTTGAGAACGGACCTGAGTAACCTGTGACGGAGGTTCACAACCACGCATGCCACCATGTGAATACCTGCAGTTTTATATCCAGGACACCCGCTTGTCGATTAAGAGCAGGTTCTGGGATGGCACACACCCGTTAAGCACAGCACTACTGGAGGCCGAGGCAGGAGGATCACAAGTTCAAGTCCAACCTGGGAGACTCAGCAAAAACACCTTTTCAAAAAAAAAAAAAAAAAAAAAAAAAAAAAGACTAGGGATGTAGCTCAGTGCAAAGGCTGTTTGTTGGTTTAACCCCCAGCTAGTGCAGAGGACACTAAGAAATGTTGCGTGATAACTACCGACAGTGATCATCTTTTGGAGACCCACCTAAGAGTTGAGTTGATTTTAGGCCCTCATCAACTCACAAACCCTGCAAGGTCAAGAACTCCAGAGCTGAACCTAGTCCTGCCCCTTTCCACTGGTCTATGCTTGTTATGCATAAACGTCTCTATTTAGCAGAAATGGGACCAAAGAAGGCATGAACAGGACAGAGAGTTCCTGACTGAAGAAAAGTGGCAGCTCCTTCTGTCCCACCACTGAATTGTAGGCCGTGGCGAGGGCCAGGTACTCATCTCTGACTCCAGCCAGACCCAAGAAGGGTTCCGAGCAGAGGAAAAGCCCTGGCTGGACTCCGGTCAGGCCACTCGGATTAATGAATGCGTAACAAGAGCAACCACAGCGCTATCAGGCCTCCTCCTGCTCAATTAGCTGGGGTCTCCTGAGGGTCGTGTACAGGAAGCTGCAGGGGGACAGGAGCACAATCCACAAGGGGATCAGTCACTCCTGCCAGCACTACAGCCACGGAGGGGCAGAACTTCCTAGAAGCGCAAGACACCCGGCCAGAGACAGTAAAGATGACACAGGACCACAGGCTCCAAACATACAGCCTTCACCGGGCTCATACGAGCCCCGATGAGGACGGGCGTCCCGGTGTCTGTGGTGACACAAAGCTGAGATCACACTTGTTCTGGCTCTGAGCTACCGAAAACATACGTCCACTCAGCATGACCTTATCAGCTGGGAGTCAGCAAAGACAGAGACCTTTCCTCGGAGAACTTTACAGGTCTACAGGTGCCTGGTGAATCGAGCTGGAGAAGGGGTAGGTTAAAGTAAAAATATTCTAGAGCTGGGTATGGTGGTGCACACCTGTAATCCCAGCACTCGGGAGGCTGAGGCAGGAGGATCGCTGTGAGTTCGAGACCAGCCTGGGCTACATAATGAGCTCAGTTCAGGTAAGTCTCAACTACAGTGAGACCCTGTCTCAAAAAACCAAAAGAAAAGAAAAA
>NW_022900925.1:35899611-35902598 GCF_012274545.1 Fukomys damarensis
TTTTTTTTTTTTTTTTTTTTTTTTTTTTTTTTTTTGGTACTGGGGATTGAACTCAGGACCTTGCACTTGCAAGGCAGGTAGCAGAACCACTGAGCTAAATCCCCAGCCCCATTCCATTGTTTGATTTTAAACAGAGGGACAGACCTGACCGATATATGGAACATAGAAGGTCTGTTAGAAGCTGTTGCCTGGGAGAGAAGCCGTGTGAGATGAATGTTGAGGAACCAAAGAAGTGTGGGGTGTGAAAGAGAACAATCAAGAAGCTTCCAAGGCCTTAAGCCTGAGCACTCAGACAATGGCCCTGCTGTCACCCAAGGTGGGGAGGCCTAGGGAGAAACAATCTTCCTCCTCTTCCTTTTCCTGTGTGTTGGGATGGAGCCCTGGGGTTTGCACATGCGCTGTAGCCAGGCAAGCACTCTACCCTTGAGCTACACCCGAGCCCACTTCCTTTCTGTTTTTAGGAATTCTGGGTTGGCATTACACCCAGTGTGTCAGTCATATTAGGCCTCACTATCTGGTCTCTAGATCCATTAACTGGACAGTCCTTCCTTCTTGAAAGAGACGGTCAGTATTCTCCTGGTTCTGAGATGTTGCAACAGCCCTTCAGTGGGACCGTAACCTCACATTGCTTAAAATCTGCCCCAGTGTCATCTCTCCCTCACAGCCCGAGAGCCACACTTTGCTTGGAGCAGTGGTTCTCAAATATTTTCATCTGAGACCACTTCCACTGTTTTTGCACTACTACTGGGGATTGAACCTAGGATCTTGTGCATGCTAGGCAAGCACTATACCAGGAGCTGAATTCCCAGACCCCCTCACAATCTCAAATGATGGAGAACCTCAAAAAATGTTTGTTTAGATGGGCACGGGTGGCAATGCCTGTAAGACCAGCCTGGACGGCTGAGCGAGACCTTGTCTCCAAACAAAAAGAAAGAGAACTGTTTGCTTATTTATTTGGCATTTTCAGATGCGATCTCACTGTGTAGCCCAGGCTGGCTTGGGACTTGTCATCTTCCTGCCTTAGCCTCTGGAGTGCTCTCATGACAGATGTGCACCGCCACACCCAGCAAGAAATGTTTAAATGTTTTTAATTCTTTCAAAATTATAATAACCCACCACCTGTTTACATAGATGCACTTGGAGATGGGGTTTCGTCAGTTGCTCAGGCTGGGATTCAGCTCGTCCTTTTCCTGCCTCAGCCTCCCAAAGTGCTAGGATCACAGGCGTGGGCCACGATGCTGGCTGAATAGCATGCATTCAATTGCCTATTTATACAGCTGTAGTAGGGATGGCTGGGGTTTCAGGTGTGTGCAACCACTCCAGGCTAAATTATTTATTTATTCAGCCCTCCTGGGGTTGAACCCTGCGCCTGAGTGCCAAGTTACAACTCATCCTTTATTTTTTCATGAATGAGGAACAATTTTTTCTTCATTTTTAAAGTTTTTATTAGTACGTGTTTGCAGTACACGGTGATTATGCTAGTCCTGGGGAATTGGTACATGCACATAACATATCTTAATTATTTTTATCTTCTTTTTTCCTCTGCCATTTTTTAAATTATAAAACAAGATGTCTCATTTTTTTTTCAAGATCTCTCACTTAAATTGCTAAATTGCGTACGCTGAGCTGGAACTTTCCATTCTCTTACCTCAACCTCCCAGAGTGCTGGAATTCCAGGTGTGCATCATCATTCTGGACTAACTAACATTTCAAAATGGAAAACAATTAAATTTTTCCAAACTTAATAATATAGTAAGAACACTTACTTGGGGGGGGGATCCTTTTACATTTGGCTTCATGAAAAAGAGCTAATGTTTTATATTTTTTATATTTGTTACTATCACACATCTGGTGAAAAGCTCCTCTGTATGAAAGAAATGAGTGAAACAGGCAAGGAAAAAAAAGTTTAGCCATAACCCTAGCACTCAGGAGGCTGAGGCAGGAGGAATACAGCAAGTTTACTACACAGCTCAATCATGAACTACAGAGCAAGATCCTATCTCCAGAAAAAAACAAAGGCAAAAAACAAAAGAAGCCAAAAAATGTTCAGGTTGGATGTAGTAGTAACTGTGACAGTTTCAAAAGTGGAGAATTTTTTGGACATACAATACTACCCAGAAAACTGCTCTTTTCTTTGCCCTGGAAGGATTCCACCACATCACCCACAGTCAGGCGATTTTCCCAACTGCTGTGGGGACGACTATGCACCACTTTCCTTATTTCCAAGGCTGGCTTGGCTGAACAAGCCACACACACACACAATGTGTCCCAGGAACCCCAATGACTCAGTTAGATTTATAACTGCTTTGCTTTACCAGCCATCCTAAAAGTGACATTGCTGGGGACACCTGGATTTGAACCATCGACTTCTTGATTTGCAGTCCAATGCTCTACTACTGAGCTCCCTCCTTTCAGCTAGAGAGAGGAAGATGACCGTGTTAATGTAGTGTGTGCTGGCTGAGCTGATGCTATACCCTGGAATTCCCAGCTTCTGGGAGGCTGAGGTAGGAGGAGCATGGCTTGGGCAATTTAGTGACTTAGCAAGAATTTGTCTCAAAATAAAAAATTATAAGGACTGGGAATGTAGTTTTTTGTTTGTTTTGTTGTTGTTGTTTTTTGATACCGGAGATCAAACTTGGGACCTTGAGCTTGTGAGGCAGGCAGCAGAATCATTGAGCTAAATCCCTGGCCTAGCCCCTGGGGTTGTAGTTCTGTGTTAAGGCTCTGAGTTTGATCTCCAGTGCCAAAAGACAAAACTTCATTTCTTTCATTATCAGTGATCTACCTCAGGAGTTCTGATGCTGTCTGCATTGGCCTTTTGTTTATTTGTTTACATTTGAGACAGGCTGGCCTTGAACTCAGGATCCTCCTGCCTCAGCCTCCCAGGTTCTAAGATTACAAGTGTGCACTGCTTTAGCCAGTATTCTTAGGGGCTACTTTGAAATGTTGGTCGTATTTCAAAAAACAAAAAAAAAGAAAGAGATTGT
>NW_022900925.1:35902651-35906225 GCF_012274545.1 Fukomys damarensis
TTTAAAAAAAAAAAAAAAAAAAAAAAGGATTTCCTTGTTCCTTTCAGGTGCTGAGTTTTCTCTTAGGGCCTTAATCTTGCATGCAAGGATCTAAATCAAGTCTTAGCCCCAGGAGGGAGGGGCTTCAAGAATGCTCCCAGAAGGAAAAGGAATTTGGATGTGTTACCTACATGTTCCAACTCCCCATGATTGGAGCAATGAATGTGGGCTGCACATGTACTAATAAAATAAATTTAAAAAAATGTTAGTACCGACCGTCAGGCATAGCCATGGCAACCAGCAAGGCCGCGTGCCAGTTGTGCGATTGCTGGCCAGGTGGCCAGGCCTGGAGAGGGTGTGCAGTGTGTAACCTGACCTGGGCCTTAGACCTAAGCCGCGATTATATATGCACTATGCACTGAAATCTTTGCTTCTTTATTTATGTATAACTGACAGAGCATGCAAAACAACAACAAAAAGAGTTTTAAAAAGCTAATGTATAGGTATCAAGTACCTAATACAATATATGAGTGCCAGTTGAAAATTAAAAATTCTGCCTGTGATCTCAGCCCTGGGCTGGCTGAGGCAGGAGGATCTCTGTGAGTTCCACCCCTACCCTGGACTACTTAGTGGGTTCTGGGGTTACACCACCAGCCACCTCACTGGGCTGGATTTTTTTTTTTTAAACCGTTGTTGTTGTTTTGGTTTTTTGAGACAGGGTCTCACTACGTAGTTGAGACTGACCTGGAACTCACTATGTAGCCCAGGCTGGTTTTGAACTCACAGCGATCCTCCTGCCTCATCCTCCCAAGTGCTGGGATTATAGTGTGCCACCTCGCCCAGCCTGTTGTTGTTTGGGAGACCCGGAGGAAAGTTTCTGCATCCAATTTTGTAAGAGTTTGTTCTCCAGGTTGTTAGGGGAGAGAGGAGGGTGGGGCTGTGTATAAATAATTGAGCCTCAAAGAGACAGACTGGTTCCTGGCATGGTAGCACACGTCTGTAACCCCGGCAAGTTCAAGGGCCGTGTGGTGTGCATATCAAGACCTCAAAAAAAAAAAAAAAAAAAGATAAAAAAAAAATACAGGCTAGACCCTAAACTTATATGTTTTCAAATTGCCATGCTTGCAGGTAGGCTTATTGGATTTTGAATACCAGGGATCAAACTCACGACCTTGTACTTGTGAGGCAGGCAGCAGAACTAGTGAGCTAAATCCTCAGCCTTATTTTTTGCTTTTTTTGAGACAGGGTCTTGCTATGTAGTCCAGGATGCCTGTCAGCTCACTATGTGTCCAGGCTGGCAGGCTGGCTTTGAACTTGAGAATCCTCTTGCCTCAGCCTCAGCCTGCCAAGTGCTGGGATCACAGGTGTGTACCACCATGCCTGGCTTCAACTTTTCTTTTAGTCTGTGCTGTCTCACTGATAAATTAAATAGCTAGTAAAAGAAAAAAAAAAGTAGCATTCTTGAACAAGCTTCAGTATGGAAAACTCATAAATCATGTAAATGGCTTTCCCAGCAGCCTACCAGCAGAGGGGGTATAGCTCAGTGGTAGAGCATTTGACTGCAGATCAAGAGGTCCCTGGTTCAAATCCGGGTACCCCCTTGGTGATCCTTTAGGTTTTTCACAGGCGCTGGGGTATAAATCTGAACCTCTGGAAGTCAGTGATTTCCGCATCCAAGTCTTTGAAGATGTCTTTTGCCATTTACACTTATTTTCCCTTCTTGTGAAGTTCCTGGTATCTGAAAACTAGAGAGCAGCAATCCTTACTGGCAAGTGGTGTGAACACTCACAGCGTGTAAAGCCCTCCAGCACTCCCAATAGAGTTTGGGGTCCCAGTCAGTCTTATCTTAAACACTATTCACCAACACTGCTTTTACGTTTTTTTTGTTTATTAAATTATTTTTTGAGACAAGTCTTGCTATATAGTTCAAGCTGGGCCCTTGAACTAAGGATGAAGCTGGCCTCAAACTCTCAGAGATCCTCCTGCCTCAGCCTTCCAAGTGTTGGGATTATAGGCCTGCACCACCAAGCTCTGCTGTTAATGATTTGGTTTTGGGTAAAAGATGGTGTGTTGGGGTTAGAGAAATATTCCTTTGCCTAGGTCATCCTGACAGATTTTGAGGATGAATCCAGGTTCAGGTTTAAGAGAATGAGGGGTGACAGGCTTCCCTCTCCAGAGGGGATCAGGGTGGGACTTGGTCCAAGCTCCCACAGACACCCAGTCAGGGTTGGGTGCCGGGAAGGGCTGGCCACTGGGCTTGCTGTCCAGCATGAACTCCATCTCCCTGTCCAGCCCTGCAGCTCCAGGAATGGGAACTGGGTGGAAAAATGTGCAGAGTATTCCCCGGGGTCCCCAGGGATGACACAACCAGATTCCAAGTTTTAAATATCACCGCTGCCCCCTGACCCAGGCAGCAGGCCTCTGCCCGTCTCCCTGGTTTTTCCTTTTTTTGGGCAAAATCTAGTGGAGGGGCCACTGTTTTCCCTCTGGCTTCACGATCTGCCTTCCCCATCAACAGTGCTGCTGTCAATCACAGGCCCGCAGACAGCTGTCCCCATTTTTCGGCCCAAAATTCGATGGCCTTTGTGGAATCAGTGCGGTGCTTCTCTAAGTGTGGTCCCTGAGGCACCACCCACGAAACTGTTCAAAATGGAAATTCTCGGGACCAGGCGAGACGGAGCACGCCTGTAATCCCAGCACTCGGGAGGCTGAGGCAGGAGGATGGCCAGGAATCCGAGGCCATCCTGAGTTTTGTAGTGAGACTGTCTCAACAGGCCCTGCAGGTAATTCCAGGGTGTGTTCAGGTCTGAAAACTACCACCTTCTTTTGTACAGGTTGCAGCGGGAAATCACTTTATTTTTGCAGTTTAATTAGAATGGGTCTGACGGAGCTGAGGGTGGTGGCTCATATCTGTAACCCCAGGACTCAAGTGGCTGAGGCAGGAGGGTCGCCCTGAGTTCAAGGCAGGCTGAACCACTCTAACATTCTCCAAGCCCTTTTACTGTCACTCAGAATAAAGACGGGGTGGGATGGGGTGGGGGTGCCCATCTCTTGACCCCATGGAAGTGGAAATTCAACCTGGGGAGTCTGCACGACCCCAGCCCGGCTGGACACGCATCCATCCACACCTCTTTCCGCCTGGCAGCAAAACTGAAAGGTTATTGCTAAGGCTGGAAAATGAGGAAAGGAGTTGTTTTTCGTTTCTGTTTTGTTGTGACCCAGGGTCCAAGGTTAAATCAAGCGCTGAAAGTACAAAACGGGACACACCAGTTGAGGAAGAGAGGAAAAGTCTCCAAGGGGGCACCCGGATTTGAACCAGGGACCTCTTGATCTGCAGTCAAATGCTCTACCACTGAGCTATACCCCCGCGCCGCTGCAGCGCCGGGAAGCGACTGTTTTGGGTGCTGCCAGACCATTGTGGCTGCTAGACGCTAGGAAGCGAGGAAGAAAAAGGGATGAAAGAAGGAAGAAGGAGCCGCAGACAAGAGCTGTGGGAGCGGGGCAGGGGGTTCCCGATCGCCAGCAGGTTCAACGCCCTGCACGGGCGGGGAGGAGGGAAGTCCCGACCCGGGCGGACCTGCCCCTTCCAAGGCCA
>NW_022900925.1:35906530-35906834 GCF_012274545.1 Fukomys damarensis
CGGAGAACGCGCGCGAGCTCGGGCGCCCCCGCCCCGGCCTCCCCAGGAGCAGCCATGAACCCTAACTGCGCCCGGTGCGGCAAGATCGTGTACCCCACGGAGAAGGTGAACTGTCTGGATAAGTTCTGGCATAAAGCATGCTTCCATTGCGAGACCTGCAAGATGACCCTGAACATGAAGAACTACAAGGGCTACGAGAAGAAATTCTACTGCAACGCACACTACCCTAAGCAGTCCTTCACCATGGTGGCCGACACCCCGGAAAATCTTCGCCTCAAGCAGCAGAGTGAGCTTCAGAGCCAGG
>NW_022900925.1:35907085-35913938 GCF_012274545.1 Fukomys damarensis
GTTTGAACGACCTGGGCCCGCTTGGTGGAGGGGTGGTTCTGGGGGACCCGCGGATCTCTCCCTCAAGGCTTCCCCGCCCCCCACCTCGAACTACCAGCCACCTCCCGGGGCTGGGGAGCCCTGACCGAACCGGGCGGGGTCGGGGGCTGGGGTGGAGTGGGTGGGCGGGTAGGTGGGGCGCGCCTTGCGGGGATCCCCTGAAATTGTGCTCTGCAGACCTGGCTGGTAGAACAAAGAGCTAACTTTTCAAAGAAGGTTTCTCCAATGGAGGGTGGGGTTGGCTGAGTTCTGGGGAAGCCGAGGAAAGGGGGAGGTGTCGCCGGGGAGAGGAGGGTGGCCTTCTGAAAATGCGCTGTCCCTGGGGACCCCTGGGAGGCCCCCTGTGCTGGACTCGTTCATCTGGCTGCCATTACACTTTCCGAGGGGGTGGCAGCTGGAGCTAGCTGTTGCCAACACGCTTTGGGGTAGGGTCCTGTCCTCCTGGAAGCGCTGCCCCCCCACCCACCAGGCTCCACGTCCAAATGTCCCTTCCTTTCGGTCCACACTGGCAGGAGTGGGGGGACTGCAAGGGAGAGAGGGGCGCGGGTTTTGTTCCGCAGAGGATACTTCACTGGGTCGGTCGTGCTCCCCTCCCCCCTGGGGGTTGGCACTTCCTCCGCGACCTTTGCCCCCTGAGTCAGGGTGAGGAGGCCGCGCTGGAAAGGTTCAGAGACGCTGCTGCACTTGCTCTCGGGGGAAGGGGAGGTAGGGGAGTTAGGGCTGGGGCTGTTTCGCTGTCCTGCACTTGACAGGGGAAGGGGAGACAGACCCGGGCACCGGGGTGACCCAGCCAGCCTCGGGCGGTGGAGAAGCCACCTGGGTGCAGGGATCTTGGTCCCTGGAGGGAGGGATTTTAGGAGGAATCTGGAATCCCCGGGCACCTCTTCTGTGTAGGCTGGAAGGGTTGGCAGCTGGGAGTTGTAGTTTTGATCCCCCCCCTTAGGAATGCGCCTGGGCCTCAGTATCCCCATTTGGTTGGGTGTGATGGCACCTTTGCCTGGCAGAGGGTGTTGTCTAGGCTGTGCCCATCTTGTCTTTCCTTGGGAAGACCTTTGATGCCCTGTGTCAGAGAGGAGAGAGCCGGGACCTGCAGGTCACCCTCCCTAGCTGTACTTTTCCTCTGGGAAGTAGAAGTGGGTGATTCCTCCTTTTTTTTCAAACAGTCTTGCTGTGTAGTTCAGGCTGGCCTTGAACTCACTTTGTAGCCCAGGCTGGCCACAAACTCTGGGTATTCTCCTGCCTCAGCCTCCTGAGTGCTGGGATTACAGGCGTGTCCCACCATGCCTGGCACCGTCCGATTTTAGAACTCTCCCACTCCCAGGGAGTGTTGCTAGAAAGACCTGTCCCCTCCTCCTGTCCTGAGCCAAGGGCTTGGAATCTCCAGATGTCAGGCCTGTTCCTTGCCACCCCTGCGGGACAGGGAGGGCAGGCACCGGAATAGGGAGCAAGTGCCTGCGGGCTGCTGGGCTGAGACAGAAGCAGGGACTGGTCTGCCCCTTAGCACTGTCACTACCAGGCTCCTGGAGGCTTCCTGTGTGCAGGCTGGAGGCTCAACTCAGCCTTGGCCTGTCTTGGCCATCTGCTTGTGGTAGGAGCCTGGGCAGGAGCTGTGTCCTTGGTCTTTTCTCCTCCCTAAGCCTTATCTCCCAAAGGCATCAGTGGGTAGAAGCCTTGTCACCTCTGAAGGCCACCCCACCCTGGGGAAGGGGACATGGGAACCCAGCCTGCCATAGTATTTAAGTGTATCTTTTGCTCTGTTGTTCAAGGAAGGACATGGAGGTTTGCTTCCCCAGAGGGCTTCTGGGATTCCAGCAGGGGGAGAAACAGGGTGACCTCATTCACTCCTTCATTCAGCAGGTATTTATTGAGCACCTACTTTGTGAGCCTGCTTTGCATCTGGGGAACTGTGCCATTAAGAGTCCTGCTGCCCCTGGCTTCTGAGAGCAGGTGGAGATGAACAGGAAGGGCTGGGGTGGTTTGGTCCCAGTTCTGGAATCATCTGAGAGCTGCTGAGACCCTTTATGGGGTCCTCTTCCACCTTCCAGCCCATGTGAATTCAGACCCAGGGCTCAAGCTCAGCTCTTCAACTCCCCAGATAGCAAAAAGGACTTTCACTTCCACTGATTAGTGGGGAAGGTGGGCCCCACACTCTCTTGACGTCCTGGAGGAAAACTCAGGGCCTGGGTTTTTGCAGGTCGGTGCTGGGGGAGCTGGGGTGCACAGAATAATACTGACTTCCTGAGCTGGTGGGGGGTGACACACACCTGGCATCCCACTCTGGGAGGCAGAGGCAGGAGGATTGAAAGTTCAGTCTCAGCGTGGGCAACTTGGTGTCTTGGCAAGACTGTGTCCCCGCATGGGCATCATAAAAAAGTGCTGGGGCTGGAGCTTGGTGTGAGGGCGTGAGTTCCGTCTCCAATACAGAAAACAAAAGAACAAAACCCTGGAGTTTGTGGGGGTCTAGCAAAGATCTATGCTTTTGTTTTTGGCAAGATCTGTCTTTTTTGTTGTATTTTAAGACAGGGTCATGCTATGGAGTCCAGTAGTCCAGGCTTGCCTCAAATTCAAATCGATTCTCCTGCCTCTGCCTCCTGAGTGCTAGGATTATAAGCCTGTGCCACTGTGCCTACTAGCAAGATCTGTGCCTTCAAGCCAGTAGCTCAGGCCCAGAGAGCTGAGCCGGGTGACTGCCAGGGTGGGGCTGGCACTGCCTCTGAGGAGGAAAAAAAAAGCCCAGGGCAACAGGAAGGGAGGTGAATGAAGGTCCCGTGCTCCAAGGCTGAGTCACAGCCACCCCAGGCGGGGCCCCAGGCGGTAGGCACTGTCCCCTGAGGCCCTGTGCCCCCTGCAGAGCTGGGCAGGGGCAGCCTAGACCCTTTCGGGCTCTGTCCTCTGCCCTCTGTTGGGTGGGTTTTCCATAGAGGGATTTTGGGCAGATGAAGGGAGCGAGAGGGCAGCCTTCCTGAGTGGCTTCTCCCTGGGGCTGTTTGCTTCGCTCTCCTGAGTCTTAAGTCCCAGGAGTATTTACCTGGAGTCTTCTCTGAGGTGCTTTTTCTTTCTCTAAAGATGTGGTGAGCCTCCTGCCTCAGCCTCCTGTGTGCTAGGATGGCAGTCATGCGTCACCACACCCAACTTGCTTAGGGGGTTAGGGAAAGGTGACAGAGGCAGGAGCTGCTGGGTTTCCTGGCGTCATGGGAGCCGGAGCTGCTGAACGTCTGTGCCCACCAGGGTGCCTTGCACAGTGGTTTTAGTTCCACTGTCCAGATGTGGAGACGGAGCTCAGCTGCCGCCCTGCCGGCCCTTGGTCCCTGTTCTGGGACAGACCGAGCACTGTCGTTCCCGCCCCATCCTCCCTGTGTCTCAGAGTACGTGGTGTGGACTCCTCTCCCGCCCTGTGCAGGGGTCCTGTGGGGCCCCTGGCATTGACCTGCACCCCTGCCCTGTCGGTAGCCTCCATCCCCACCCCCACAGTTGGTCCGGGGCAGGCCTGGCCATCTGCTGGGTGGGGGTGTCCGTCTCCCCCGCATGTCTGGGCCTGGAGGTCCCCGGACGGCGCGCTCCCACGACTGTGTGCAAAGTGGGTCACGGTCTGGATTCCAAGAATGTTTTTCCTGGCTGCCCCTTTGGGGTGGGGGAGGCGGGGCCCAGCGGTCCTCCTGGGCAGTCACGGGGGAGGAGCTGTCACTTCGGGGGGCCTAGATGGGCAGGGACCACCCCGCTTCCGCTTTCCCTGTGCACCATGGAGCGGGGCGGCAGCTGGGGACTGGGCCCTGTTCCTTGACTCCTAGCTGCCTTCTTCCACCCTGAGGCTTTTCCTCAGGTCTCTAGATGGGAAAGCACCCCATGTGCAGGATGGCTCACCCCTGAAAGCGCCTGGTGGGCCCTGGCTGAGGTGGCCGCTGTGAGGCCAGCCAGGTCTCAGAACCGATTGGCAAAGCACTGCCTCCAGGGTCCTCGTCCCTCCCAAGCCTCAGCTGTGCCCAGGACAGGGGCAGGAACTGGAACAGAGACGGGACAGCTTTCCGGTCACTGTCACAGATGCAGCCCTGAGGGCTTGGGGCTGAATTGATGTCTGCTTTTCTTTTCTTTTTTTTTTAAACCGGGGATCGAACTCATGACCTTGTGCTTGTGAAGCAGGCGCAGTGGCACTGAGCTACATCCCGGTCCCGGTGTCTGCTTTGCGTGAATTTTCCAGAGCCTGATGTGGCTTTGCTCAGGGTGGGGTCCCCTCTCAAATCACCTTCTCTCTGCCCCTCCCTCCCTCCGCCTGCACCCAGCGCCTGACGCTGGGCGGTGCCAGCTGCTGTCTGGGCACTGGCCAAGGTCATGCATGCAGCTTTGACTGATGACCCCTTGGGCTCAGCAGGGCCCAGGATGCTGGGCGCTGCCCTCCTGTTTCCACCCACATGTGGGTGCAGGGCCTGGACGCCCACCCCGCTCCTGGTCAGGGGTCCCAAGGGAAGGAGGAGGCGCCTGCGCAGGGCGAGCCGGGTCGTGGGGGGTCCGTGCACACGCGGGATCCGGAGCTGGGGGCGCTTGGGGGCTGGGCCGTCCTCTTCCCGGCGGTGGGGTTGGAGAGCTGCCCCTTCCTGCCGCTCCTCCGCTCTTAGCAACCTGAGCGACGCTCTGCATGAGCAATGAGAGGCTGGCGGCGAAGCCGAAGCCGACCTGGGGGCTCCCCTCGGCCGCCGGGCCTGCCTCCTCCCATCCCGCCCTCCCTGTCGCCGCCGCGCCTGATGGATGTCCCCTGTGTCTTATCCGCCTGCAGTTCTGGCATAAAGCATGCTTCCACTGCGAGACCTGCAAGATGACCCTGAACATGAAGAACTACAAGGGCTACGAGAAGAAACCCTACTGCAACGCGTGAGTGGCGCCCTCCCCCGCTCCCTCGCCCGCTCCCTTCCTTTCCCTCTGGAGAGCCGTCAGGCCACCCTGCGGGCACTTGCGCCCTGCTCCCTGTGTCACAATCCTGTGTCTTCACAACAGCTGGGGGCCGCAAGGGCTTTTCCTGTCTGTTTTACCGATGATGAGGAAACTGAGGCGTAGGGAGGGGACTTTGTGAAGATTGTGCGGCCGGCCGCGTGTCTGCCCGGCTGACTTTGGGATCCGGACGCTCCCCCTGGGCTTCTCTTCCCTCGTGTTTCTCCTTCTGTCCGCCGGGGCTGCCCCTTTGGCAACCCCCGGGCTGTGTGATTCCTCGTACCACCTGCTGCGTGGGTGCTGCGGGTCAGGCGCAGGATCAGTGTTCGGATGAATTGGGGTCTGATTTGCATCTAGCCTTTGGCTTCCCCTTCGGAGCATGGAAAAAGAGCAGGGCAATTGCTTGTGTGCCAAGGCCTGGGGATATTGGGTGAATTCTCAGACAGGAGGCCTTTGGAGCCAGAGTTCAGGCAGGAAGGGAAATTCAGGACTGGTCCCAGACGGGTTGGGACTCAGTCACTTCCAGTGTCCTGTACCCGAGCCTCACCTCGAGGACTTGGAACGATGTCACCCACTTACTGTCTGCCTGTGCCAGCTGCCGGGAGGCAGTGAATGTTGTCGTTTCTGAAGGACTGGGCTCTGGGCAGGTGTCCTGGGTAGAGGGAAGGTAGAGAGAAGGCCACCTCTGTGCTGCTGCTGTTCCTGTTCCACCAGCTGCCCCTGGCTGCAAACCCCAGCCCCTCCCAGCCCCAAGGGAAATGGGACATTCTTTGAATTCTTATGGGCCTACACAAGCCCTGACTCTCAGCCACTTTTTCCCTCCTTTGGGGATCCGGGTGGGGTTCAGAGAAGCCCACTTAACTCCTTAGCTGCTGGATGCTGTGGACCAGGGTCGGGAGCAGAGGGTGGCAGGAGCTCAGCGCATCTTCCTGTTGCTTCCTGGGATTCCAGTGGCCTAGAACTCAGTGAGCGCTGAGAGTTGGAGAAGGGTTACCAGGCCTGTCCTTGTTTTCTTTGCATTTCTCAGCTTTGTGCTAAGGTCCTGGCTTGCTCTGTCTCACTGTCATCTTCTGGGGAGCTCAGCAGCAAGTGAGGGTTCGGGGGCTGAAGGTCCCATCTCCTGGTGTCCAGCCAGAGGAGCAGTGTGACCCTTCTGCTTTTCCGACAAACCCCCTGGCCTCTGGCCCTCGCCTGGCTGAGAGGGGGAGCTTGGCAGCTGTGAGCCAGCTGTGGGGCAGCCGGCCAGAGGTGGGTCCATTCGCTGCTCCTTCCGCACCGCCTGAGCCTTGGTTTCCCCGCAGGTAAAAATCCCTACCCAGGGACGCCGGACCCTGAGCCAGAGGACCTGCTATGTGCCAGGCGCTTGCTGACCTTTCCTCTTGGGTTTTTCCCCCTTGCTGTGCTTCTGGAAATGAACCCAGGGCCTTGTCCATGCTGGGCAAGCCCTTGACCACTGAGCCACGCCCCAGACCCTCCCATCCGGTCTCATTTTTATTTTATTTTATTTTGGTACCAGGGATTGAACTCGGGCCCTTGTGCTTGCGAGGCAGGTGGCAGAACCACTGAACCAAATCCCTGGCCCCTTATTTTATTTTGGGTTTTTGAGGTGGGTACCAGAACCACTGAGCTAAATCCCCGGCCCTTATTTTGGTTTTTTGAGACAGGGTCTCAGTATGTAGTTTAGGCTCATCTCGAACTTGCAGTGATCCTCCTGCCTCAGCCTCCTGAGTGCCCCTCCTGTTTTCTGCCTGCCTCTGGCCCCGTCCTTCAGGGACAGTCAGCTTCCTGAATCCTGGGTGTCCAGGTAGGGCTGTCTCCTGTGCCCATCCTCCCATGCGGGCACCCCTGTCCCTCTGCAGGCCCCACAGGTGCAGGTGGTTGGTATAATGGCGCT
>NW_022900925.1:35913948-35932422 GCF_012274545.1 Fukomys damarensis
GGCACCCCTGTCCCTCTGCAGGCCCCACAGGTGCAGGTGGTTGGTATCTAATGGCGCTTTACCAGGGTACTGGGTGCCAGGCTGACACTGGAAAGTGACTGGAGCAGAGGGTGGCTTCCGTACCTCCTGACTTCCAGGTGGGTGGGGTGAGCTTGCCCTTCTGGCTGGAGGAGCACTGGTGCCCTTGCTGATTTGTTTTGTAAACTGGATTCACCAACTCCTGGCCCCAGGAGGTACCTGCTTCCTGGTCTTGCGAAAGAATCCCAGCCCCTGGGCGTGGCTGTGGGCAGGGAACCAGCCTTTGGGGTGCCAAGGGCCTGGTGTTGACTGGGACCATTGCACCTCTTCCTTTGTCATCCACTGTAGATGTCAGGGTTCGCCCAGCAGTTTGCAAGAGGTGTGGGGTGAGGGGCTGGGAGGATGCGATGTCCCTCCCTAATCCTGGGGGGCTGGGGACTGTGCTCCTGCCCCCTCCTTGAGGCCTGAGGGGAGTAGGGTACAGTCTGTGTTGCTGGATTCCTGTGTAGCCCAGCCTGGCCTTGTATTCCCTGCGCCCCCCACCTCCCACCCCGCGCGCCTCAGCCTCCAGAGTGCTAGGGAGTGTACCAGGCTCAGCTCTGCTGTAATGTTTTCTTTTTCATTTGTGTTTAGCTCTGCAGTCCCTGAGGGCTGGGAAGTTCTTCTTCCAGTCTGCCCTTGATCTTTCTGATTTTTGTCTGTTTCCCCCTCTGGTCAGACAGAGCCTTCTTGTTTCCTGTCCCCAGCTGTGCCCCTGGGCCTGGGGAACAGAAGGGGAGAGGAGGCTGAGAAAGTGGGCTCCTAGCAGGGACTTTGGAATCCACAGCTCTGACCCGAGGCAGGATGTCAGGGCTGTTTTTATGGTGTTTGTTGTTGTTGTTTTCCTATTTGGTAAAACCTTAAGTTCCTTGTTACTTTTGTCCATGTATTTTTGTTGCTCCTTGAACACAAAGCTGTGTTGTTGTTTGTTTTTGAGACAGGGTCTCACTATGTAGTTGAGACTGACCTGGAACTTCTATGTAGCCCAGGCTGGTCTCGAACTCACATGGATCCTCCTGCCTCAGCCTCCTGAGTGCTGGGATTATAGGCGTGCGACACCACGGCCCGCTAAAGCTGTGGTTTTTGAAGGGGTCCGGACCTGGAAGGGCTGAGGTGAGTGTCAGGCCTGTGCTCTACCCTTGTTCTGCCTCTGGAGTGGAGCTGATGGCAGGGGGAGACTCCTTCCCTGCCACCTCAGAGTCCTTATCTCTTCTCAGCTCCTCCCTGCCCTTGAGGCCTTTGGAGCAGGAAGGGCCCCTCTCCTGGGACGTAGGCTGCCTGTCTGCCCTCACAGGTCACTGTCCGTCCCCAGAAGACCCCTACTTTTAGAATTTTGTTGTTGATGAGTTTGAGACAGGGTCTCACTGAGTGGCCCAGGTTGTCCTTGAGCTCTCAGCAATCCTCCTGCCTCAGACTCCCCGGTGCTGGGATGACAGGTGCATCAGCACACTTGGCCTGTAATACAGAAGTCCAGCAGTGAATTTCAGGGTGGGGTGCATGGGACATAGGACAGGGCTACGATGTGCCATGTCCTGAAGGCCAGGCTGTTGCCCGCACCCTTTCTTCCAGGTCAGCAGACTTTCTGGTTGTGCCCTTCCCCTGTCTCCGGGCATCCTGTCCTAGCAAGCTGTTCCCTCAAGCTCCTGGCAGCCGGGGGAGTGGAGTGGGGCCTGGACTGGCCTGGGAAAGAGCTCTGTGCTCTGGCCTCTGCCCTACCGCCTCTCACTCTGTCCTGTCTGTTGGGCTGGGTTCCAGCTGGGATGGTGTCCCTGTGTCTTAGAGTCCATGTGTGTGCTTGTGCACATGAGCACGCACACACGCACCACACAGGCACACACCCCCTCCGTCCCTCCCGGAATCAGGGTAAGGGGTGGCGGGGGAGGGGACAGGCGGCGCCTGTCCTCCTCACCTCATTGTGACCGGCGCCTGCGAAGCCTCCTGGTGTGGCCTCCGTGTCGTGGGCCTCTCCCTGGTGGAGGACGCCCGTGCTGTCTGCGGCCCTTCCCTGCCCCCATACACCGCAGACCCCTTGCTCTGCCTGTGCTCTCCTTGCCTGGAGCCTAGGATGCGGTTGCCATGGGAACCTGGAGCCAGTGAGCAGGGGAGGGAGCCGCTGGTTGTCTCACGGGGGCTGGGGGCTGCTGGGGGCTGCGGGCTGCGGCGGGGGAAGTGGCCCTGTGCAGGAGGAGGTCGGAAGCCCCAGAGCTTCTCTTTAATTTAGTTAATCTGCTGCCAGATTAAAATCCTCAAAGCCCCTGCCAAATTAAACTGAGTTAAAGTCTCGGCTGGCTCACCCACCCGTGTACTTTTTGATGGATTAGTGTTTGGGCTCTGGAGGGCGGAGATTGGGGATAACGGGGCCCCTGAGAGAGGACAGAGCACCCTTGACTCCATCCTGAGCCACATGACAAGGGAGGGACATGGCCTGGGTGTGGGGCGTGCGTGACAGCGTAACACAGCTGCCCTGTGTCCCGCAGATGCCCACTGTGGGAGGGCGCACGTGTGTAAGCCCCTGGCATGGGGGTGGCACAGGGGGGCGGGAGCTGCGGCTCTGGGGAGAGGGCAGGGTACGGGGTGAGCTCGTGTCTGGCTGTCCTTGGGCCACCGGAACAGGTGGCCTGATTTAACCCTGTGCCTTCTTGCAAATGCAGAACCCAGGGTTTGCAGCGGCCCCCAGACCTGTGCTTGGTACCCCCTTTGCCCTGTCCCTCCTGACGCCGCCTCATCCTCAGAACTGACCTGGCACGCCTGGCCCTGTGCGTCCGTACTTACAAATGCTGCCCTCACCGTCCCCCCAGGAGCTCAGGGCCGGCCATTCTGCTGGGATCTCACTGCTGTCTGCCCAGCTCCCCCTTCCCCTGAGTGCCCCGGTGAACGCGCTTCTGAGCTGTGGGTGGCCCTGGCTGCATGGACCAGGGCCAGGCCTGGGGCGGACCCCGCCTTCCCCTGCCTTCATCTGTGGGCTGTTTCTGTTGCAGGCACCTGTGTTTGCCTCTCTCCTTCCTTCACTGCCCACGGGGCTGGCGTGGGTGGCCAGCCTCACCAGACAGGCCCGGAGCAGAAGAGGACTTACCAGGCCCCCCCACTCTGCCTTTCTAGCCATGGCCCCGTTGGCCGGGCTGCCCACCCTGCGTCCTGCCCCTGGGGTCTGCGGTGGTCACGGTGCGGTGGACATGCTCACCCAGAGTTAAAGGCGACCAGACCTGGGTCCTGGCGTGGAGGAGCCGCCCTCCGGTCCCTGAAATAGTTGGGCCCACGCAGCCGCCGCTGTTCCTGTGCCAGTGGAGCCCATTTTGCTGCAGGACCTCACAGTGACCTGGGCGGGGGGTGGGGCACATAGAGCTACAGGTTCTGGTCCTGGCCCAGCTCCAGTGCCTCGTGTGAGCACTGGGATAGATCCGTGCACAGAGACCAGAGCTGTGTCCCACCTTGGAGAGTGGCAGGGAGACAAGATTGGGACCCCAGAGGTGGGACGTGAGGGTGTCCTGGGGCCCTGCCGGCTGGGTACGCTGCTTTTGCTCCCCACCCTCTAGTTAGCCGGGCCGTGGGGTATGGCTCAGGGGTCGTGTTGGCCTCAAGCCCTCTGGGACCCTGAGTTCGATTCCCAGCACTGCACAAACCCTGTCGGCTCCCAGGATGACTGAGACGCCCCCTGGCTTCTGCTCCTGGTCTTTTTCAGACCCCACGCCCTCCCCATCCTGGTGAGACCGTCCTGGGGCTGAGGAACAGCCGCTGGTTTGTGACCCAGGCTGAGTCTGAGAAGCACTGTCCTGTGCTCAGGGACAGCGGTGGCCACAGGTCCTGGGCTGGCAAGGGGGTGCCCAGGCGAGGAGAAAGGGTTGCTATGAGTGACGCCCCCGTTCTGTCCCGCAGACACTACCCTAAGCAGTCCTTCACCATGGTGGCCGACACCCCGGAAAATCTTCGCCTCAAGCAGCAGAGTGAGCTTCAGAGCCAGGTAGGGCAGGTGGGCGTGTGGGTGGGTGGTGGCAGCGGGCCTGGCCTGGCCTGGACTCCTTCCCCTGCGGGCGGATCTGCGGCCAACAAGCTGCAATCCTGCTCCGTCCCTGCCCCCAGCGGTTGCTTCGCACTTCCTGACTTTAGTTGGGCCAGAGCCAGGCCCTGCTTCCTGGAGAGGTAAGTGTCTGATTGACTGGGCCGTCCCAGGCCCCCCCAAAAGCCCGCCTCCTCCAGGAAGCAGCTCCACCTACACCCAGCCCAGTCACAGAGCTGGGTTTAGGGAGCTCTCTGCAGTTTGAGGCTGCACAGCCTCCTCAGGCAGTGATCCCAAACCTTTTCCATCCCTGGAGGGCAGGTGTGAAGGGCTATGGCTTTCCTGAGCCCTGCAGTGTAGGGGAGAGGTACACTCTGGGTAGGGGACACAGAGCAAGAAGCCATTGGTGTGGCTGGGCGTGGTGGCATATGCCTGTCATCCCAGCACTCGGAGGCTGAGGCAGGAGGATCTCAAATTCCAGCCTAGCCTGAGCAAGTTAATGACTTAGCTAGTTAGTGAGACCCTGTCCTTTTTTTGGGGGGGTACTAGGGATTGACCTTGGGTTCTCGTGCTTTTGAGGCAGGTGGCAGAACCACTGAGCTAAATCCTCAGCCCAGTGAGACCCTGTCTTAAAATAAAAATAAAAGCTGGATGTGGTGGTGCACATCTGTGATCCCAGCACTCGGGTGGCTGAGGCAGGAGGATCGCTGTGAATTCAAGGACAGCCTGACTACAAAGTGAGACCCTGTCTCAAAACAAAATGAGGAAAAATAAGGGCTGGGGGTGTAGCTTAGTGTGAAAGATCGGGGTTCAGTCTCTTAACTGGGGTTAGAGTGGGAGATCTGTTCCCTCAGAGTCCCGGGTCTCGGACTGCAGTTTTGCTTGGTGGTGCACTGAGGGCCAGGACTGGGCCTGGTCTCTGTCCCAGCTGCGGTGCCCTGGTGGGAGGCTTCTCTGCCCCCTGGGCCTGGCCTGCCGCTCACCTGGGTCCCTGCAGGGAACAGGGCTGTGGGGGTCAAGAGGCCAGGCTGCACCTGCGCACATGGGCATCCCGGGCCTCGCTAACCCTTCACAGCCACCTGGGGAGGGGGCACCCGTCCCATGGCACAGGTGGGGCCCCTGAGTGTGGAAACCTCTTGCTGCCCAGGCCCAGGGTTTCGAGCGCAGCTGGCGTGGCTGCTTGCTGTGCTCCTCGCTGGCTGCTGGGGACATCCATGAGCCCCATGCAGGCACCAGCAGGTCCCAGGGATTGTGGGATGCAGATTCCCAGGCTGCGTGGGGCTTCAGGTGTGGCCTAGGAACTGCGTTTGGAGCCTGGTTGGTTCTGACGGCAGGAAGGAGCCAGGGAAGGGCCTCTCCTGCCTCTGCCAGACATTCTTGCTCCTCCTGGCTTCCAGCCCTGCCACCCTGGCTGCTGAGGCTGCGGGCCACAGCCTGGTTCCTGTGGCCCTGCGTGGGGGCGAGGAGGAAGTGGGAGCTGCCCGCCGGCCCACTGCAGCCTGCAGCCCGGGAGCTCCCGGTGCTATTTCTGCTTCGTTTGTCTTCCTGTCGCTATATTGGTCCCCCAAGTGGCACTTTAGGTGTCTGGCGCACCTGTGGTTTCCCCTGCAGGGGAGGACACCGTGGCACCGTCCTGCCGAAGCTCTGTGACCCCCCCCACACACCAGGCTGGGTGGGGGAGGCAGCCCTGGGGTTTGAGGGCACTGAGCTGGCCCAGGCAGAAGTAGCAGGACGGTCTCTTTCATTTCTTCTTTATTGCGTCTCCTGCTGCTCTGGGAGAAGCCGTGAGGCAGGCAGGCAGCACCTCCAGTGAACGTCACCCGGCTACGGGGCCTCGGCCTGGGACCCTTCTGTGCTGGGTGCTTTTGCGTGTGAAGTGGGGTTACTGCCCTGTGGATTTCAGGAATTGGGGGACACCTCATTCTCCTGTCGTGAACCAGCACTGATAAATGTCCCTTTTACTGTCTGAAAGGAACAGGAAGTGGACATAGAGTCCGTTGACCCCTGCTTCCAGCCTGGCCTTTCTCATTAGCCCTCCTCCCCATCTGTGCCAGGCTAATTTAAAAACCTTTTCCCTGGGCCGGGGATTCAGCTCAGTGGTTCCGCTGCCTGCCTCGCAAACCCAAGGACCTGAGTTCAATCCCTAGTACCAAAAAAACAAACCAAAAAAACCTTTTCCCTTTGTTTAGAAGGGGAGGAGTTACACAGTATGGGTTTGGCACGTAGTAGAGACACTTACTGGGAATGGTTGTAGTAGAGACACTTACTGGGAATGGTTGTTGATATATTTTGTTCAATACTTTTGTCTTTTTGAGACAAGGCCTTACAAGTAGTTCAGGCTGTTCTCAAACTTATGGTGATCCTCCTGCCTCAGCCTCCCGAGTGCTAGGATTATAGGCGTGCACTACTGTGCCCAGTGTTCAATACCTTTGGAGGGGGTTGGGTATTGGGGATCAAACTCAGGTCCTTGGGTTTGGGAGGGAGGCAGGTGGTGGAACCACTAAGCCAAATCCCTGATCCGTCTTTTTTTTTTTTTTTTTAATCATGATCTTTTCTTCATCTTCATTTTAATCTTCTAGACAGGGGGCATCTACCCCAACCCCCCGGCATGATCTTTATTTTTTGGCACTAGATTTCAAACTCAGGACCTTTTGCTTACCAGGCAAGCATGGTACCATGGAGTTAAATGCTCAGCCCATGGCATGATCTTTTTATTTTTATTTTTTCCTTGGTACTGGAGGTGGGACTCAGGACCTTGCGCTTGTGAGGCCGGCGGCCGCACCACTGAGCTAAATCCCCGGCCCCTGAATGATATTTTTAAATGCTTGGATCATGACACCAGTCGTTTTTCCAAACCCCACTGTCCGTGTGTTTGCTGGCTAACCGGTGAACAGGACAGAGCTGCAGGAAGTCAGGACCTACAGACAGAAAGCAGGGCTGAATAGCCAAGGCCCTGGACGTCCAGAGCCCCAGGCGTCAGGCCAGCCCTGTCGTGGGAGTTTCCAGGGTGGGAGGCCTGCAGCAACTTGGGGTGGAGTCTTCCAGCCAAAGTGCTGAGTGGCACTCATCCACGGACATCTGTGGGGTGACCTCAGGCGGGTCCCTTCCAGAGCCACCTCACACCGCTCCGGTGAGCTGCCCGACAGTGGGTCGGCAGTGTCCTGCATGGGCAATGGGGACCTGGTGAAGGGGCTCGGGTCTTCCCTGGCCTTCTCCCATCCCTTGCAGCACTGAAATCCCTTCGAATCTTCCCTGCCCTGATTCTCTGACAAAGGCCCGTGGGTGATGAGGAATGGTCTCCAGCTTTGGAGCCAGAGGCCTGTTTTGTTTTGAGACAGTGGCCAGCTACATAATCCAGGCTGGCCTTGAACTTGAAGTCACTGAGATTCTCTCTCTCTTTTTTTATGTGTGTGTGTTTTCAGACAGGGTCTCGCTATGTAGTTGAGACTGACCTGGAACTCACTATGTAGCCCAGGCTGGTCTCGAACTCACAGTGATCCTCCTGCCTCAGCCTCCCGAGTGCTGGGATTACAGGTGTGCGCCACCACGCCCACTTTAGAGTGGGAAGCTTTTAGAGAGCACCTGGCCGGTCCCCTTAGGCCACCTGGAGAAGGGGAGCTGGCTGGCTGGGGTCACACACACCAAAGTGACCCCACCCTCACAGCCTCTTGCATTGGGAGTGAAATGATTTCCCCATCCTGGCAAGGAGGGGAGGCAGCTCCAGGGCCTGGGAACCCGCTGATGTCACTCCATGTTCCCATGGCAATGGTTCCCCCAGGAGAGGGCCTGACCCTTGTGAAGCCAGGAAGCGGGAGGGAGCGGCGCTTTCACAGCCTTCCCGCGGGTGTGGTCGGAGCCCAGCCTGTGTCTGGTCCTGGATCCCCACTGTCCAGAAGGGGGCGCTGAGCCTTGAGAGGTTAAGACTGTGGTCCAGGGTGACCCGCAAGCGCCCGACTGAGGGGTCCCTGTCCCAGCTCGCTCAGCCTTCAGGTGTGACGGGAGCTGAGCTACTCTTCCAGTCCAGGTGACTTCTGTTTTGGGGTGTTTTTTTTGTTTTGTTTTGTTTTTTGAGACAGGAACTTGCCCAGGCTGGGCTTAAATCTGCAATCCTCCCGCCTCAGCTACCTGAGTAGCTGGGACTGCAGCCCATGCACCGTGCCCGGTTTAGGCCTTTCTCTTCCCTCTGGAGGGAAGCTGGCTGCGGCCCTGACAGGGGTGGCTGGGGTGGAAGAGCCTGGCCTGGGTGCCTCCTGCGCTGTCCTCCCGGGCTCCCCAGCCGACTGTCCTGGGCTGACCCGCTTCGCTTGGGGACAGCAGCCCCGGGAGGAAGTGCAGGCAGCTGTAGAGTGGAGCAGACGGCTACCGAGGGGCAGAGAAGCTCAGGAAGCGAGGAAAACTGGGATTTCGGGGCCCTGTCTCGGCCCCTCTCTCCCTCCCCTGGCTGTGGATCCAGGAAGCCAGGACGTCAAAGGCTCATTGATTGGCTTTGCCGCAGCTGTGTCGCGCCGCCTTTCCGGGCACCACGGTTGTCCTTTGGCACAGCCCGTCTCAGCCACTCCCTGGAAACCCCAGGCAGTGGGCAAACGGAGCCTCTAACAGCAGCTGCCAGGACATGTGGCCTCCGGGTGGCTCTGTTTCCTTGTGTGTGAAATGGGGCTGATTGTGTGTGTGTGTGTGTGTGTGTGTGTGTGTGTGTGTGTGTGTGCGTGCACGTGTGCATACAAATGACATCACTCCGGGGAGCACGTGGCTGCTGGGTGAGTGTGAATGGGTTTGTTGTTTTGAGTCAGAATCTCACTGAGTAGCCCAGACTGACCTGGAATTCAAAGCCATCCTCCTGCCTCAGCCTCCTGAGGGCTGGAATTACATTTATGTCCCACATTGTCTGGCGGTACTGGGCATTTCCGCCTAGGATTGTTACCTGCTGCCAGGGGCCTCTCCTCTCCGCTCCCCGCTGACCCTGTCCCTCCTCCCGCTCCAGGTGCGCTACAAGGAGGAGTTTGAGAAGAACAAGGGCAAAGGGTTCAGTGTGGTGGCGGACACCCCCGAGCTCCAGAGAATCAAGAAGACCCAGGACCAGATCAGCAACGTGAGCTCCCGACCTGCTGCCCCCCGGCTGGTGGAGGGGAGGGAAGGGTGGGGGCTGCGGGGTGTGTGGGTGAGGCCGTCCCTGGCCCTGCAGCCCTTGGTCCTTGGGGTGCTGGGGCACAGTCCCCGCTTGTGCTGACATCGCGGCATTTCCGCCCGGCCGCCCTCTTCCTTCCGGTGCAAAACCCAGGGGCTTCTCTGAGGCCCTGCTCCCGGCCCTCCTGTATGGGTGGCGGTGGATGGGGTCGCCACCTTCAGGGACAGCACGGCACAGGGTGCAGTGCTGCGGCTCGGGGATGCCTGTGCGTCCACGGAGGACGCGGTCCGATGGACGCAACGGTGGCCTGAGGGGCCAGGGTGGCTTCGAGCCTGGTGCTGCGGAAGGCAGGAGGCGTTGGGGATGTGTGTTCACGCCCGCCCGAGGGGCTCAAGGCAGAGGACGCCGCCCTTCTTGGTTGGCTGCTGGGGACCTCCAGCCCCAGGAGCTCTCTGTCCCGTCTTTGGCATCCGAGCAGCAAAACGCACTGTGGCCCAGAGTGACAGCAGGGATGAGATGAACACTGTGGCGGGTGGCGCAGGCCGGCCCCGGGTGGGCACTGAGACCGTGCCTCAGTGCGCAGTGAACTCTGGGCCAGGTGAACTCCCGGCCAGGCTCTGCCAGGGCCGGGCAGCAGCCAGGGACCCATGGGCGCTGTCACTTCACAAAACTGTGCCATCCCCATCCCCAGGCAGAGCTCCCCAGCTGGCCATGTCCCCAGGTCCCGAGGGATCCCCAACCACACTCAGAACTGGCTGAAGCTGGGCATGGTGGTACATACCTATAATCCCAGCACTTAGGAGGCTGAGGCAGGAGGATCTCCAGGCATTCCAGGGCAGCCTGGGCTACATAGTGAGTCCCTCTCTGGAAAAACCAAACACAGGCCGATTGAGGTGGTGGTGATGGTGGTGGTGCAGGTACACCCCTGTAATCCCAGCACTCGGGAGGCTGAAGCAGGAGGACTGTTGTGAGTTTGAGGCCAACCTGGGCTAGCCTGAACTGCATAGCAAGACCGTGCCTCACAAAAAAGCCCCAATACTGCTACTGCTACTACTAATACCACTACTAAGAATAAGGGGTTTGGGATAAGGCTCAGTGGGAGACCGAGCACTTCTGAGGCTCTGTGCCCCAATCTCCAGGACCACACACACACAAAAAAAAGGAAGGCTGCAGTGGCCCTTCCCTGCACACTGGTTAGTGGGCTCAAGTTTCCTGCTGGTATCGGGTGGTCCTGAGCAGACCTGCTGGGAATCTTCTCATTCCTTTTGGAGCCTGCACAGTTCCCTGTGCCTCTGACATAGCAATGTGCACTCCCAAATGATCTGATTTTGAAAATATGCTATTAATATTTTGTGGTTTGGTTCTTTTGTGTCACCTTGGGCTAAGAGATTCCCTTGTATGTCAGGGCTGTAACTCAGTGTAGAGCGCTCGCTTAGCAGGTACAAAACCCTGAGTTCCATCTCCAGCCCTGCCAAAAAGGGTGGGGGGAAAGATTCACCTGTATGTGTCAGTGTAGGGATCGCTTATGCTTTTACAACGCTGTATAATATTCCACAGTGCAATTAGGCTGCAGTCTATTGATTATGTTGCGGACAGATGTTTGGATTTTTAAAAAACCTACTAATGAAGTCAGCCCAGATTTATGTGTTTTAAAAATAATGGACTGTAGCCGTGTCTGGTGGCGCACACCTGTAATCCTACCACTTGGGAGGCTGAGGCAGGAGGATCGTTATGAGTTCAAGACCAGCCTGGGCTACACAGTGAGTTCCAGGTCAGTCTCAACTACATAGTGAGACCCTGTCTCAAAAACAAAAACAAAAACAAAAAGATAATGGACTGTGGATCTCTCACAGGGCAGTATCATGGGGTGGCTGAGAACTAAAGCTGGCGCTGGAAGTACATCCTGACCTACTCCGAGGCTTCCCTACCTCTCTAGCCTCAGTTTCGTCATCTGTAAAATGGTTGTGCTTCTCTCGGGCTTGCTGAGGAAGGGGAGGAGGAATTCATGTAGGAGCACAAGATGGAGCTCGGCGCGTGGGGAGTTTTACGAGAATCTGCATGGCCCACACAGTGAGTGGCCTGTTCCTCTCCTGGCCAGGCGCTGCCCCCTCGGGCCGTGTCCCGTGGAGTCCTGTGGGCTGCAGTGTGTGGTGAGCCAGGCTCTTTCCACCACAGTCAGGCAGCGGGGGCTTCGGCAAGGGAACATCAGCGTCACGCCAGAGTCCGGGGAAGGTCGCTGAAACCCCATTGGAACTCGGCTTCTCCCACGGACACCAGGCCAGGACACAGGGCTTGGGCCCTGGCGACCCCGGGCGGGGCTCCCGGGAGATCAGAGCTCTGGGCCGGTGGACTCTGGGAACTGCCTTTGCCTTTTTTTGTTGTGGTTTTTTGATTTTTGAGACCGTTTCACTGTGTAGCCCAGGCTGGCCTCGAACTCACAGCGATCCTCCCGCCCCAGCCGGCTGAGCGCTGGGGTGGTGGGTGTGTCTGCCACACTCGGCTCCTGTAGTGACTTTTTCACAGTGTTTACAGCTCGGGCTAGGCGAACCCCTACCACTGAGGACTCCGGCAGCCAGCCCCGCGGGCCTGCGCACATCCAAACTTTCCAGGGCCACCCGGTGCACGGCGGGGTCACGGGAGCAGGTGGCTCATGGGGCCCCTGAGTCCTGGAGGGGAAAGGCCCTCTCCCGAGGCCCAGGAGCAAGGGACCAGGCATGAGGCACAGGCGGCCCCGGCCAGGGGTGGTCTGCAGGGCACGAGGGGGACAGCTGGGCCTGGGCCCCTGGCCACTCAGGCTCCGTGTGGCTCCCCTGCTGGCCACCTCCTGGGGGCCAAAGTCCCCGCGCCGCTGCCATGCTGTTCCGCCCTCCCATCTCTCTTGGGCTTGGTGTTTTCACTGACAGAGTAAACAAGACCAGAGACCTTTCCCATCCCTGCTACCGAAGGCAACCTTGTGCATCTCTGGGACAGCAGAGGGAAAGAGTGGGCTGGGACAGTCGCCTCTGCCTGCCTGTGACACCTTCCGAGAGGGGCCGCCATCCTGTGGGTTCCTCCTGTTCAGGGCTGTGTCCATGGGGTGTGTTGCTCCTGCTTTGCCCCTTTTGGCTGCGGAGTTCCACCCAGGGCAGGGCCAGGGACAGGAGGCTGGGCTGACCCGTGCCCCAGGGGACACGCTCTTGGCCTGTCGCCTGCCGGTCATAGCCCCATGTCCTCCTTGTCCCTTCCGTTACTCCAGGAGGCAGCAGGCCCTGCCCCATCCCCTGTGCCGTATGCTCCAGGCCAGAACAGGGTGGGCGGGGTCCTGGGGAGCCGAGGCTGAGCCTGCTGGCATATGGCAGGGCAGGGGCTGCCTCCTTCTCGTGCCCCAGGGTGGCGCTGAACCGGTCAGCCTGTCCCTCTGTCCACTTCCTCCCCAGCTGGGTGGTTCCCTCCCAGCCCGGTTCCCCTGTGGGCCTTGGGGTGCAGTGGGACGTTTGTCCCTTGAGGCTGCAGGACAGAAACCCCGGTGCTCCTGCGTCTTGTCTGTCTCGTGCTTGTGTGGCTGTTGTGTGTGTGCCCCGTGACGTACTTCTGGGTGTGCAAGGCGACATTTGTGTCACTTATGTCACACATGACTGGGGAGGCTTGCACAAACACGGAGGTCACTAGCAGGCGTGTACAGTCATCGCCAAGTGGGGCTGTGCAGGCCTGTCATCCTAGCACTGGGGAGGCTGAGGCAGGAGGATCGCTGCATTGAGTTCAAGGCCGGCCTGGGCTGCGTACACGAGAGACCCTGACTCAAGACAAATCCGAGAACAAAGGAGCCTGCTGTCACCTCTTCTGGCAGGCAGGGGTCAGGCGCCAGGCAGGTTCTGAGAGCCGCCTGTGACACACATGCCCAGCACAAGCATGGCTTCCAGGAAAAGCTCGACACACGGGAGCCGGAGCCACTGAGGGGTGGTAGGGGAGGAAGCAGGGATGCCCCGGTCCCTGGCACAGGCACATGCAGATGACAGCTTACTGTGGCCCTGTGGTGGCTGGCATCCCTCCCACAACGCCTGTATTTTGTTTTGCAGTACTGGGGATAGAACCCAGGCCCTTTGCACTTAATGACACCACAGCCCATTTTTTATTTCCAGGCAGTGTCTCACTAAGTTGCCAGGGCTGGACTAAGACTTGCAATCCTCCTGCCTCGGCCTCCCAGAGTGTTAGGATTATGTGGCGGAGGGGGTAGGGTGGGGTGAAGGGCAGTGTCCTGTTCTGCTATTCAGGTTGGCCTGGGACTTCTCCATCCCAGAGTCTTGGGAGATAGCGGGAGGGTGCTGGCTGCTTTGCTGTGGACCCTTCCTGACCCGGCTCTCCTGCCCTGCAGATAAAGTACCACGAGGAGTTCGAGAAAAGCCGCATGGGCCCCAGCGGAGCCGGTGAGGGTGTGGAGCCGGACCGCAGGGACGCCCAGGACAGCAGCAGCTACCGGCGGCCCCAGGAGCAGCAGCCACAACCCCACCGCACCCCGTCCAGCGCCCCTGGTGGGTGTGGGTGCAGGAGGGGGTTGAAGGGAGGCCACCCAGCTGTCCTGCGTGGGTGTGGGGGGCCCTTTCTGACCTGTCCTTCCCCTGTGCAGTTTACCAGCAGCCGCAGCAGGTCGCGCAGGCCTACAGCAGCTACAAGGAGCCCGCCGCCCCTGGGTCCATACAGCGCAGCGCCCCCAGTGGGGGTGGGGTGAGTAGGGGCCCTGGGGGCGTGGTGAGGGGTTCTGGGTCCCCGGCCTCTGAACCCAGCCCTTGGCGCCCCATCACGTGTGTGTGGAGCAGGTCAGGGCCCCACAAGCTGGAGGAAGCGGCCCTGTGGGCGGGGCTGTGTCCTGTTTTGGGGGACACTCCCTGCTCTGACACTGACGCGCACACAGGCCCTCAGCACTTCTTTCAGCTTTTTTTCCCTTTCCTGGTATTGAGAGTGGAACCCAGGGCCTTTGCACGGAGTGATAGCCCCAACCATTTTCTTTGAGATAGGTCTCAGGGCTGGGGATGTAGCTCAGTGGCACTGCCACCACCTGCCTCACAATCGCAAGGTCCCAAGTCCGATCTCTGATACCAAAAGACAAAGAGACATAGGCCAAAGCTGGAACTTTTTTTTTGTTTGTTTTTTTGAGACAGGGTCTCACTATGGAGACTGACCTGGAGCTCACTGTGTAGCCCAGGCTGGTCTCAAACTCAGAGTGATCCTCCTGCCTCAGCCTCCTGAGTACTGGGATTACAGGAGTGCGCCACCACTCCCGGCCAAAGCTTAAACTTTTGACCCTCCTGCCTCAGCCTCCCTGAGTGCTGGGATCACAGGCATGTGCCACAATGGCCGGCTCACTTTGTCCACCTTAAAGTTTCTCTGTTTTCTGGCTCTCTGATGCCTCTTGCACAGAATGGCACCTGTGACATGTGCTGGGGGTGGTGGTGACTACCTGTAATTTCAGCACTGGGGAGGCTGAGGCAGGAGGATCTCTGAGTTTGAGGCCAGCCTGGGCTACATAGCAAGATCCTGTCTGAGAAGGAACAAAAAGGAAGAAAATACTGGTGCTTGTAATAAACCCATTAGCAGCAAACGGCACATGTCAGATATTTAAACCTACCCTGGCCCTGTCTGTCCCCCTTCTGACGCTTAGTGGATACCAGGTCCTCCGTGAAACGATCGACACTTTCTCCGGAAGGTGAGGGTTCGCAGTGGAGTGTGGCCCTGTCCCCTCTCAGCTTGTGGTCGCCCGGCCAGCTCTGGAGTTCCTCAGAGGCGGAGCCGGACCGGGCCCACGTGACACCCCTGTCCCCCCAGAAGCGGTACCGCGCAGTGTATGACTACAGCGCTGCCGACGAGGACGAGGTCTCCTTCCAGGACGGGGACACCATCGTCAACGTGCAGCAGATTGACGACGGTTGGATGTACGGCACCGTGGAGCGCACGGGCGACACGGGGATGCTGCCCGCCAACTACGTGGAGGCCATCTGAGCCTGGGCCGCCAGCCCCTGCCGCCCGGCACCGTCCGCCCTTCCGTGTCTGTCCTGTAAGACCTGCAACAGCTTGTGTGTCCCCACCCCTCAGCCGCTTTGGCCCCCCGAAGCCCTGTTCTGTCACTGTCGCGGGCTCCCTCTCTGGCCAGTTTCCCCTCAACCGATTTCTCGGTTTTCTCTGGATAGAAGAGCGGGGCTGAGACCGCGCTGCCCAAGGCCGCCTCTCCTGCCCTGGGCCCCCTGCCCCTGCCCGCCCCAGGCCCTGTGGGCGACCCCGAGTGGGCTGTCCCCTGCTCACAGCGGGGCTGCTGACAGGCAGGGCCCACCTCGGGGTGACAGGAGAGGAGAATGCTCTCGGGGGCGCACCTGCGCCCCCATATGTCCACTGCCTTCTCCCCGAGTTCGCTCGCTGCCCTGGGAGAGCGCATGGGCAAAGCGTTCTGGGTAGGTTTCAGGGGGAGCTGTTCTGCCTGTCCCCACTCCTCGGGGTGCACCTTGTGGGCCTGGAGCCAGCAGGAACCTTGGTGTCTCCCGGACCAGTGAGTCGGGGTGGGGCGGGGCGTGTGGCCACTGCAGGAGCACGTTGTGACCCTGTTCTCGCTGCTGCCTCCCCCCAGCCTGTGAGCAGCGCCCCTGTGTGGGCCCTGAGCAGGGAGGAGGGTATTCTGGCCACAGTGTCCTCTTCCTGGCCCCCAAAGGACCTGAGTCACCCATGCTGGCGGTGCTTTGGACCAAGCCCTCCCCGCAACCTCCTGTGTAGCAAGGTGGGGCCCAAGGCTCTGGAAATGGAAGCAGATTTCGGGGAGAGGCAGGAAGATGGTGCTATGCCCAGGCTCCTCCTCTGAGCCTGGGCCCGGACCAACGCAGCCTGGCGTCATTCATCTCTGATCTCCTGTCCCTCCCCTGGGTCTCCTCCCATCCCCGTCCCGAGTCAGACCACAGCTGGCCCTGTGTGCTGGGGATCCAACCCAGGCCCCCCACTTGCCGAGCCCCCCCAGCCCCATCTGAGGGTGTGGGAAGACGCCCCAGGAGGGCTGGAGGGAATATGACGGGCGGTGCCCCTGCCTGACCAGGCCCCTTTCCTCTCCGGCCCCAGCCCGGGTGAGGGAGGGTGGTGTCCTCAGGGGAGCAAGGGGCTCTGGGGGAGCTGCCTCAGGAGCCCCTCGGGAGGCGCTGGTTCAAAGCACAATGTGGATCTGAGGACCGGAGGCTGGGTGTCCTTCCTCGGAGACCTGCGGCTGGGAGGAGGGGCCACCTCTCCCTGAGGGACCAGAGGGGCTGCAGCATCCAAATTCCCCTTCGAATGGAGGGCCTGCCACACTGGTGCTGAGGCCAGAGGGCCGTGCCCCGAGCCAGGACCCCAGCACAGACCCTCCCGTCGGGCAGACCTGGCTGCTCCCAGGACAGAAGAGGCCTGAGCTAGAATGTGACCATGACTTTGGGGACCAATCCCATGGGTGACAACTGTGAGCTCCTCAACCCCGCTTCCCGATTCCCCCCTCATATCCCTCCAGGGAAGACTCCTTTATTTTTATTGCTTCATTTCTGCCTTTTTACTTTCACATAATGCACTTTTGGGCCATTTTGTTTAATAGCTGGAAAAAAAAAAGACCCCCCCCCACGATGCTGTATTTAAAAAGAAACAAGCGACCCTGTGGGGTTGACCTCTGTCCAAACATTTCACCGTCTCTGTGTGTGTGAAGCTCCCGATCACCCTTTTTTAGGGGGCCGTCGTCCTTCTGGTCTGTTTGACCCCCTCCTTCGTGGGCTTGCGTTCCGAATCAGACCTTTCGGGCCTGTTACGATTTTGAACACTTGACTTGAACCACAAGTGAATCTTTCTCCTGGTGACTCAAATAAAAGTATAATTTTTACCTGCAGACTTGGTGTCCTTTGTGGCTCTGGGTGTTGCTGTGGGGTGCATTCTGTCCACTTGGGGACACTGGAGGAGCTGCTTCTGGACACTTGTCCCTGCGTGGAGGTGACTCTCGAGCTCGCAGTCTCTGTCACTTAGCTGTGCAGCTGCCTGCCCCACAGCCAGTGCCCTCAACAGGTGGCAGGCTGAGTTCTTCCGTCCAAGGCTACCTAGCACCTGTCCTGGCCCTGCGCCTCTGCAGGGAGGAAGCAGGAGCTCAGCGTGTTTTAAGAAGTGAGGTGACAGAGGGCCTGGGACAGCTTGCCATGGGGCAAGGCCCAGGGTAGAGCTCCGTGTCCAGCCACCCAAGGCAGCCTTTGTAAGTGTGATCTTTGTCTTTTGAGAAGGTCTCCCTGTGTAGCCCAGGCTGGTCTGGAACTCCCGCCATCCTCCTGCCTCAGCCTCCCAAGTGCAAGTATGGCAGGTGTGGTGATCTTTAACGCTATCCTATCTCCCTAGCAGCCCTAGGAAGGAAGCTGCTTCAGTGCCCATCTACCCAGAAGGCTCGGTGAAAGTTGCAGAGCCTGCGGCAGAACTGGGCCAACGGCCTCCCTGTGACTGGGGATCTCCCTGTCTTCTCCCTGAACAGTCCTTGGAAGTCCCCGACCTTAGTAGAGCAGGGGCCGGCGGGGCACGGCCTCGCCCTGCTGGGCCACGGGGGAGGGTGGGGGCGGAGCCTACTGTGAGCCCAGTCCTGGTCCAAAGTCCCTAGAGCGGGAGCAGAGTGGAAAACGTGGTGGCACGGCCCTGCCCAACCCCCCCAAGAGCTAGCTGCTTGCTGTGCCCCAGGAGGAGGGACACTTGGTACTCCTGAGGGTTCCCGGACCTTCGGAGGACTGGAGGGGGCGGGGGCTTTGGGGGACATTAGTGCCGGTGCCACTTAGACGCGCGCGCGCGCGCGCGCACGCACACACACACACACACACACACACACACACACACACACACGCTCCCAGGCCTCAGTCTGGCTCCTGGCGACACCCGGGCCAGTAGGAGTTCCTGACGAGCTGCGGGAGGCAGCCTGGGCTCCTGAGGGCCAGTGCTGTATGGGGTTCCTAACGTTTTAACCCAGTCCCTTCAAAACAGCTGTTTGCAGGCATGGTGCGGTAGGACATAACTGAGTCTTTAAAAAGGATGAGGTGTCAGTCCCTTCTCCCTCAACATTCAAGAGACCACTTGAATCTGCATTTCCAAACAGCTGCCCGGGAGGCTAGGGAGCGGGGCCTGGACTGCGCCCTGCTTAGTGCAAAGCTTTAGGGGAGCCCCCGCCCCCCACCCCGTGCAGCTCCCGGCAGGCACAGCGCGGCTCCGTCCCCAGCGACGCCACCTGCGACCCACGAGGGACCGCTGCCCGCGTCCGCCCGGAAACGACCTTCCAGTCTTGCCAATGGTCCGCCCCACTGGCAGC
>NW_022900925.1:35933806-35938971 GCF_012274545.1 Fukomys damarensis
GCTGTCCGACGGCGTGGTGTGGCGCGGTGCGGCTTCCTCGCCTCGCTCTCCAGCCGGAGACTCTCGCTCCCTCCCAGCCCCCTCATCCCATCTGAGTGGCACCGTCGTGTCACTCTCCGTCCCTGAATGTGCATGAGTCAGGGCGGGACAGCGAAGATTAATTATTGAAACAATGGCATGCTTATTTAGGAAAAATCTCGCACCCCAACGGGAGTGGGATTGTTTCGGTTTTGTTATCAGATGTTCTTTTTCTGGAAAAAAACCTGCCAACGTGTTTCCCCCTTCAATTAAAGTTGAAGAAACTATATATTTGGGGGAACTATATATAAATATTTGTCATAATTGTTCTACGTTTGATTTTCTCTTTAGCTGAAATACAGACGAGGAGAAAGATTAAGTTTTTTTAGTAATAATGTGTTCAATTATGCTTTTATTCTTTTTTGTTACTTTTTTAAAACAAATAAAATTGAAGCAGTATAATATATGTCACAATTAGAATGGGAACCTTGCATATTAAACCCTGACCGTGGTAGTGTACGCCTGTAGTCTCTCTTGCCTGCTTAGAAAGCTGAGGCAGGAGGGTCGTGTGAGTCCAGGAGTTCAGGGCCTTCTTGGGTAGCAAAGCATGACTTTGATTCTCTAAAAACAATAAAATACTACTACTACTACTGGTAATAATAATAATAATAATAGTAATAATAATAATAAATGACTCTGGAGAGGAGAAATACTGTTGTCTTGGAAATAAATGTGACCTTTAATATGTCATTTAAGCTTAGGGTTTTAGTTTATTCTGTTACATAAAAGGGTTAGGCTAGAGAGCTTTGAATATCTCTCCCAATTTAAAAATTCTAGAGGTGAGGGTGGTGGTGCTCACCTGTAATCCCAGCACTTGGGTCTCTTTGAGTTTGAGGCCAGCCTGGACTACATAGAGAGACCCTGTCTCAAAAAACAAAAATAAACAAAAAGAAATTCTACAATTTCAGGATGCATTGTTTGGTCTTTTTCTTTCTTGATACCTGGAATCAAACTCAGAAAGTTTCATTGTGTTTGGAAACAACATCAAAAACAGAATTCCCAGAGAACAAATTCCTGATAGTTTATTAACAGTTTCCTTTCTGCTTATTCTCTCCAATGTGGCCTTCATTTTGGGGGGAGGATGGTACTGAGGACTGAATCCAGGGCCTTTGTATTAAGCTACATCTGCAGCCCTTTTTTATTTATTTAAAAAATTTTTTTAAATTTGGAGACAAAGTGGGGCCGGGGATTTAGCTCAGCAGTGCTGCTGCCTGCCTCACAAGCACAAGGACCCAAGTTCAATCTGTGAATTAAAAGAAAAAAAAAAGATTGTTTAAAATTTGGAGGCATAAGGCCGGGCATGGTGGCGCACGCCTGTAATCCCAGCACTCGGGAGGCTGAGGCAGGAGGATCGCTGTGTCTCAGGAGGATGACGCAGGAGGATTGCTGTGAGTTCAAGACCAGCCTGAGCTACATAGTGAGTTCCAGGTCAGTCTCAGCTATATAGTGCGACCCTGTCTCACTCCCTCAAAAAAATAAATAAATAAAAAATAAAAATAAATAAATAAATAAATAAATAAAAAAAATAAAATTTGGAGATAAAGCCTCACTAACTTGCAAAGGCTCAGCTTGAATTTGCAATCCTCTTGCCTCAGCCTCCTAAGGCACGTGGCACTACATCCATCTCAATATGGATTAATTAACTTAATAATCTTGGCTTTTGATTGCACCAGCAGGCACATTTTGAGGATGAAATGGCATGTTTGCAGTATGTACTCCAAATATGTATCGTACCAGGGATAATCTACCTAAGCTGTTTAGGGGACGCACAGTGCCATATGACGGGAAGAAGACAGGTAACGCTCAGACACGGTAGTGCAAGGAGCAGGACCCTAAGCTTGGAAACGGTCAGCGAGTCTTCCGTGGGGTCCTCGGCGCTTCCCGAGAGGAAGACTGAGTGCTCACAGCCATGAAAAGTGCAGGAAAATCACCATGTCTGATGACATATTTTGGTTTTGGAAACGGTTGTTAAACTATAGTTGTAGCATTTCTAGTTTAGCAGCAAATTGAATATTGATTGATTGGTGATTTGGTCTCTATTAAGTAGCGCAGTATAAAACACTTAATCATAACTTCGCTTATGAGTAGTTGCCAGCAGAGGCCCTTTAACTTTTAAATGCTTCGTTATTAAGTGTAAGTATACATATGGATAAATATGTAGCTGATTGTGACCTTATTATTATTGTTGTTGTTGGTACCAGGGATCGAAATCAGGACCTTGTGCTTGCCAGGCAGGCGCAGAACCACTGAGCGACATCCCGGCCCTGATTGTGTGACATTCTTTTCTATTATATCCATGTCCCAGCACGGGAGTCACTGCAAACTTGAGGCTAGCCTGGGTTACATCACCATGAGTTCAAGGCCAGCCTTGTGTCAAAAAACAAAAAAGACAACTTATTTTTTTGATCATGGTAGAGCTATAATTAGTAGCTTGAAAAATAATTTCCCCCCACAAGAAACTCAATGACTTGCATAATGACAAACTGAATGACCTGGAAGCAAGCGTTTCCAACTTTAACTTTATTAATTTAGATCAATGAAATGTAGCAAATCCTAAACATGAGGCAGCAAAGACTTGTACGAGTGGCACAGAACTGTGGAGTAACTGAGCAGGGCTCGGGGAGAGGCGTCTCACTCTGCCCAAGCAAGAGGAAGAAAAGTTAAACCAAACGTAAAGAGAGAGCAAGTCCTAGAACATTCTGCTCAGAATGTAAGATTCCTTCAAAGGTTTTTATTTTTAAATCTTTAGTTACTTGACAAGTTTTCTGGAGTTACATTTTCTTGATGAAAAATTGCCCTTAGTCCTTCAGCACTCTTTGCTTTTAATATGTGTGACCCGATGCAGCTGCCTCTCAAATCACTGTCCCTGTCTCAGTGATGCCCCAATAGACTGAAAACGTCTGTCCCTGACTTCAGCCAGGCTTCCCAGCTACCTGCTGGTAGAACTGCCACAAAAATCACGTCGCGTGTAAGGTATCCAGTAACAAAGCAAGCTTTTGTAGCAGCCTTATTTCTACTCTTTACAATATTTATTTGTGTATTCTGTTTTAGTTTTGTTTTTTGAGACAGGGTCTCACTATATAGTTGAGACTGACCTGGAACTCACTATGTGGCCTAGGCTGGTCTCGAACTCACAGCGATCCTCCTGCCTCAGCCTCCCAAGTGCTGGGATTAAAGACATGCGCCACCATTCCTGGTTTATTCTGGTTTTTTGAGGCATGGTCTTGCAATGTAGTGGGGATCCCCTGCCTCAGCCTCCTGAGTGCACCGCTATGTTCAGCACTTTTTTTTTTTTTTTTTGTACCAGGGGTTGAACTCAGGACCTTGTGCTTGCGAGGCAGTCAGCAGAACCACTGAGCTAAATCCCCGGCCCATCCAGCTTCTTTACAATATTTATTGGCATGAAAATCTGTAACCAGCTGGGCATGATGGCGCATACCTGTGAACCCAGAACTCAGGAGGTGGAGGCACAAGGATCATCATGAGTTCAAAGCCAGCCTGCACTACAAAGCAAGAACCTACCTCAAAAAACCCCAAACCAAAAAACCCCAAATAGTAATAAAAAGATAAATATAATGACTGTCATAACTTGCTTCCTGGTAACATAAAAATCATAGTAAACACCCAAGTCAAATCAGACTGAGGAAACCACTAGTCCAGGGAAAGAAGACGGATCTTCTGATTTAGCAAGAGAGGCTGCGGTGGGAGCTGTTGCTTGATGGTGGGATGCTCGCCTGGCATGTGTGGGCCCTGGGTTTGATCCCTGCTACTGTAAAGAAGGAAAAGCAAAAAAGAGAAAAACTGGGGGTGGGCACAGGCCAAGCGGCCTGAGCAGTCGGTAAGTGCAAGGCCGGGTTAGGACTGCCCGGGGTCTGGGCCTCAGGCTGTGCCCCTTTTCGGTGGCTTCTGACCGCCACATCCAGGCCAGCACCAGGACTAAGTATGGGGAGACTGCGCTTGCGGTTAACTCCACTGCCTGCCCGGACACCTCCCTTCGCTCCTGTAACTGCTGTATTCAGCCAAAACTGGGTCACTGAGTTGTGGAAACTGCAAAGTTGGTCACAAATGTTGTACCTATCAATATTTTAAAAGAACTTGTCAGCTTCCTTCTCAGGAGTAGAAAATTAAAGCACTGCCTCGGAAGAACTCAGGGCTTTCCCTGAATGTGCGAGGTCCGGGATTTGGTCCCCAGCCCTGCAAACACGCGAATCAAAAAACTAAATTTTTATTCAAATTTCTGGGGAAGGAAAGATAATAACCTCACAGTTATTGAGAGTTGTGAAAGAATGTGCATGTAAAGGACTGGACAGCAGCAAATTCTGTCAGTTCAAGGGTGTAAGATTCAAGCTTTACAGCAAGTATGGCTGGGACAGCGCTGCTGATGCAGGGCCCGGCTTCAGACCCAGCGCCGAGGAGAAGCGCAGCGCCGAAGTGCTGTGAATTCAGGGGCTCCGTCCCTCAGCGTGCTGAAAGGCGCTGTTGTGGGACTTGGCGAATCTAAGGAAACTTCCGAAAGCCAATTCTGTTTCTCTAAGAAAACGAAACTATTTATTTAGTAAAATCTTTCAAACACACTTTGTTTCTTTTTTTGGTACCAGGGATCAAACTCGAACTCGGGTCCCTGCGCTTGCAAAGCAGGCATCAGAACCACTGAACTAAATCCCAGGCCCTCAAAGGCTTCCTCTATTAACATTTTTACCTTTTCATTTCTCCTTTCCCTCCAAAATAATAACCATAATTGCCGTGCTCTGGTAGTGGCACCTATCAGGCTTTGGAGGCGGGCATGGGAGGAGGAGGAGGGGAGAGACTCAGATGGACTCGCCGAGGCCCTGCTCTGTATTCTGTGCCCCCCACCCCGTTATGGATGAATTCTTGAGAAGAAAATGAAACCAGGAGAAAAGCAAAAACCGCTTTTGCATCAATCTTGCAAGTGATAAACTCCGGAGCAAAGAATTCTTCCCAACAGGACCGCAGCAACAACAAAGGCACAGCTGCAGGTGAGCGCCGCGCCCCGTCTGCTTCCCCGCCCTTCGCCTCCAGTCCGCATCCCCGCCCCGAGCTCTCTCCGGCCGCGGACGGCGGGGTCA
>NW_022900925.1:35939014-35952275 GCF_012274545.1 Fukomys damarensis
CCGGTCTCCGGGACGCTGCGGTGCCCGCCGTGGGAGCGCTCAGGGCGGGGAGTCCAGGGCCAGGCGCAGCACCTCCTTGTGGAAGCTGGCCTGCGCCTGCACCAGGTGGAACAGGCTCAGGAAGCCTCTGTTGTCGTCCTCACCGCGACCTCCTGCGCCAGCGGGGGACAGGGTGGGGAGGGGATGTCAGTCAGCACTGGGTTGGAAAGCAGCCGGAATGGGCGCCCGTCCCTGCTTTATTACTCCTAACTTAAACACCACGGGCAAGTCGGGCAGTTTCTCTAAGGGTTATTGTTCTCATCTGTGAAACAGGCTCTGCCGGGCGTGTGTGGTGGCGCAGACCTGTCATCCCAGCACCCGGGAGGCTGAGGCAGGAGGGTCACCACAAGTTTGAGGCCACCCTGGGTTACATAGTGAGACCGTATCTCAATAAAGTAAAATAAATAAAATAGAGTTCCTTATGATGTGGGCCACCAATAAAACTATAAAATAATACTTGTTGAAAACTACAAATGTAAGATCTAATACTATGGTGGTTGGTGAGCGAACAAATTTTAAAAAATTTATTGTTTTTTTTTTCTTTGTTTTTTTGAGACAGGGTCTCACTATGTAGTCCAGACTGAACTGGAACGCACTGTGTAGCCCAGGCTGGTCTCGAACTCACAGCGATCTTCCTGCCTCAACCTCCTGGGATGGCAGGTGCATACCACACGACTCACTACTCACCAGCACTGTCTGAAGTAGACGCTGGGATGCGTTTCCCCACCCCCATGCCACACCTGCGCCCCCACTCACCAGACATCACTGACTGCAGCATCTCCACCGTCACGAAGGCAAACATGTTGGCCACTTTCTCCAGGAAGTTCATGCGTTCCCCCGGCGTGCTGAAGGTGTGACAGACCCTGTGCATCATCCTCACCACCCAGTCCATGCAGTAGAACTCCTTCTCGCACACCTGGTGTACACACACAAGCATCAGCTGCAGTCTGGGAACGGCCACTGCCTGTGGGAGGTAATGGGGGGGCTGCTCTTGGAGCTTGAGGGCCTTTGCTTTCAAATGGTGCAATTTTAGGGGGAAATGGAAATAAAATTGGGTTAGGGTTTTCAGAGTGTAACCCGTGGACTAAGGAGCAATACTGAAAAGCCAAGGAGTGCTTGGAAAGCAAGGCTCCTGCTCCTCCATGCATCCTGTGATCTGGGTTGAGCACCTGCAGGGCGAGCAGCCAGCTCAGGGGAGCACAGCCCAGAGAGCAGGCGGCCCAGCGCCTTCCAGCCCTGCCACTGACGATGGCGACGGTGATGACGGCATGTGTACTAAGCCCCGTTAGCGTCCTGTGGCTTCACTCCTCCCCACTCTCTGCCCGGTGACTGCCTCCGGTTCTCTTTTTATTTTATTTATTTATTTATGGTACCGAGGACTGAACTCAGGTCCTTGCGCTTGCAAGGCTGGCGTCGGAACCACTGAGCTACATCCCCGGCCTCCGGTCTCTTTAAAACTCCAGTTGAGGAGGCCGCTACCCCACTTTCCCGGGCTCCCTTTCTATATATATTTTTGCACATATCTCACTGAGTTTATTTATGTATACTGCATGCTTCAGTATTTCTCAAAGTCTTGTAAGCTATGTTTGATCAGAAATATATTCTGTTCATTTCCGCATTCCTAGAATCTGGTATAGCTTAGAGCTCGCAGTAAGCTCCCGACAGATTTACATTTAAGACAGGACTGGGCTGGGATGTAGCAGTGGCACCACACTTGCCTGGCCAGTGCAAGGTCCTGAGTTGGATCCTGGGTAGGAGGGGTGGGGTGGAATCCAACACAGGATCTGGCTAAGTTGCCCAGGCTGGGCATGAAATTGTGATCCTCCTGCCTCAGCCTCCCAGAGCCCTGGGATTACAGGTATGTGCACCAAGCCTGGCTTTAAATGTATTTTAAAATCTTTTTATTTTGAAAATTTTAGAGCTGGAGGTATAGCTCTCAGTGCTAGTGTAGTTGCCTAGCACATGCAAGACTCTGGATTTGATTGAGCTAGGGAACAGCAAACAAAAAATAAATCGATTACACAGAAGTAGAAAGAATAATATAACGATAAAATATTAATAACAATTACCAATCTTGTCTTAACCCTAAGCTCATTTACTTCTGTACTCTTCTTCTACCTCCCAGTTGCTCTTTCTTTCCTTGTTTTTGTTTTTGGGACCAGGTCTTACTATGTGTCCCAGGCTGGCTTTGAACTCATGATGTAGCCCAGGCTGGCGCCCAACTCACGGCGATTCTTCTGCCTCAGCCTCCTGAGAGCTGGGATTACGGGTATGGATCACCATGCCCAGCCCACATTGGTTATTTTGAAACAAATCAAACAAGTATTTTCTTCAAAATGGAGCTTCAGGTTAGCGCGGCACAGCACTCAGCTAGCATGGGCCAGGCCCCAAGTTCAATTTCCAGCACTGAAAAAGTGGAATTAAAAAAGAATGACTTGCCGGGCGGGGCGTGGTGGCACACGCCTGTAATCCCAGCACTCAGGAGGCTGAGGCAGGAGGATCTCTGTGAGTTCCAGACCAGCCTGAGCTACATAGTGAGTTCCAGGTCAGTGTTAACTACGTAGTGAGACCCTGTCTCAAAAACCAAAAGAAAAAAAGAAAAAAAAAGGATGACTTGGCAGAGCTATATAATGACAAGCCAGGTGTGACATGGGAGGAAGTTCCTGTAAGGGATGATTCCAAATACTATTGTTTATGGCATGTATGTTATGTTCCATTTTTGCAGTCCTGGGGAAAAAAGCATGTGCTGAAGGGGACCAGGCAAAAGCTCTACCACTTTGAGACGCTCTATACTCTGAGAAAAGAACATTAAATAACACTTTTTCGGTAGGTTTCCTGCACATTTCAGTCCCTGTGACAGCTCCCTGGTAGGTGATTGCTTCCGTTTTGTTTCTACCTTCATTTTTGTGATGCTGGGGATGGAACGCAGGGCTGGTGCATGCCGGCAGTCCTCCACCGCTGAGCGGCACCCCTGCCCCGCTGCAATGTGAAAAGAATTACGAGCAGAAAACCTTCGCTTTTACTCACCAAGGCCAAGAAGACCACAAGCCGAGCCAGCTCCAGGGTGCGTCCGTTCACAGCCTTGCTGGCCATGAATGTGAAGCAGATGTTGTTCCCACTGAGGATCAGGAGGTGCGCGTTGTTCTCCAGCAGCCACTCTCGGGGTACCACTTGGGGAGGACGGAGAGGGGTCGCTGAGAAATCACACAGCAGCATGGCCAACACCGTGACATACCCGCACCAGCGCTCGCCCAGAGACAGAGGCTGCTGGGACGCTGAGGGGCTCGCACAGGTGGGGAAGTGACAGTCACAGCGTAGCGCTTCCCCTGCACGGCGGTCGGCAGGCAGCGCGTGTAATCGCGTGTCATCTCGTGTAAGCGGGGAGCCGTGTACACTTCGGGACCCACAGTGCGACGCAGGCAGGGGAAAGCGGTTTCACCCGTCCTGTGCCAGCAGCAGGGGGCTTTCTTCCTAACCTAGATGGGTGTTTCCAAGGACTGTGAAATAGGAATGAGTGACCTAATTAAACTAAAGCTTTGTGTTTTGTTTTTGTTTTTTTTGTAACGGGGATAGAACTCGAGTCCTTGCGCTTGTGAGGCAGGTGGCAACACCACTGAGCTAAATCCCCGTGGTTTTGGTTTTTTGAGACAGGGTCTCACCACATAGTCCAGGCTGGCCTTGAACTCACAGTGATCCTCCTGCTTCAGCCTCCTGAATGCTGGGATCACGGGCGTGTGCCACCACACCCAGCTTAAAGCTTGGAATAATAATGGTAAATGTGTATTTCTGAAATAAAGTTGTACATACATTCTCCTCCATGTAGTGCTAAACCCTAAGCACTTTGGAGCAGTCAGTGATTTCTAACAGGCCCTTCACTTTTACCTGTTGCCCTGTCCTTACTCTTTTATAACCATAGTCTGATAGCGAATCTTTACTACTCTCTATTAGCAAATACATATTTTACCTGACAGTTCGTCTATAAGACTGATAATATCGTCTGCTGTCCACTCTCTGGTACCTGTGTCGTACAGTAATTTAATAGCATCAGCCAAACCTTTCAGACTGTGTTCATCCGTAGGGCCTTCTGTCATTTTCTGCCAAACCACCAGTCCTGAATTGAGACAAAAACATGGCTGTGATGGAACGGTTCACTTTGTGAGAAAGATTTCAGGGATCGTTTAACACAGTCGGGTCACCTTGAACCACTGGCGGTACACATGGCTGTGCTGTCCCGCAGCTTGTACTACTGGTGGTACAAATGCACCTAATCACTTTTATTGGTCTTTTTACTCTGTGGGAGGCTGTTGAATTCGAGGTCAGTTCAGGTAATTTAGCAAGATCCTGTCTTAAAATAAAACATTTTTTAAAAGCTGGGGATAGAGCTCAACGGTGGAGCATTTGTGAGGTCCTGGATTCAATCTCCTGCACTATAAAAACAGAAGGAGGAGGAAAAGGAAGAGGAAGAGGATTGCATAATGTGAACTCATTATTTATAAAAAGTCAACGCTGGTAACAGTATACATTTAAATGCTTCTTTTTATTTATTTATTTATTTATTTATTTATTTTGGTCCTGGGGTCTGAACTTGGGCCCTTGTGCTTTTGAGGCAGGCGGCGGAACCACTGAGCCAAACCCCTGGCCCTTATTTTTTGTGTTTTTGAGACAGAGTCTCACTATGTAGTTCAGGCTGTCCTTAAACTCACTATGGGGCTGGGGATTTAGCTCAGCGGTGCTGCCACCTGTCTTGCAAGTGCAAGGTCCTGAGTTTGATCCCTGGTACAAAAACAAAAACAACAACAAAAAACCAACAAAACAAACAAACAAATAAAAATCTCACTAGGTAGCCCAAACACGCTTTAAACTCTTGGCGACCCTCCTGCCTCACCCTCACAAGTACTAGGATTACAGGCATGTACCGCCATGCCGTTTAAATTTAGGTATTTGTGGCCAGGTACGGTGACGCATGTCTGTAACTTCAGCATTTGGGAAGCTGAAGCAGGAGGATTCCTGTAAGTTTGAGGACAGCCTGGCTATCTAGTAAGACGCTGTCTTAAAAACTGAAAACCAAACAAGCAAACAAACAAAAAATGTTTCTTACTGCTATGATAAAACACAGAAACAATAGCTAAACAAAGTAAAAAAACACATAGAATGGTACTCTTGGTTCAAAGATGATCTGACCCCCTAACAGAAATTGGAATGAGCACCTGCTATAACCTTACTAAAGCAAAATAAAAACTTCTGATATCCTCCTCTGAAAACAGAGCAGGCTATATTTGAGAATCTTTCAAACATTTATATATATATATTTTTTTTTCAAACATTTATATTAAAACAGAGCAATTCAGTCAATTCTGGATTATTCACTTATGGCTAATGACCTGTGTGGCTAATGCACAGAACATTTTTTTTTAAGAAGGGGATCTCATTGTGTTGCCTAGGCTGCCCTCTGGTCTCATACCTGTGAGTTCAAGAAATCCTCATGCCTCAGCCTTCTGAGTAGTTGGATTATAGGCATGTAACCCCATATCCAGCCATACAAGAAAACTTTAACCCCAGATTGACTCTCTGCTGTTACTCAACATACTTTAAATTGGTTACAGCTTAGCTGGGTGTGGTGGCAAGTGCTTGTAATCTTAACACTCCGAGAGGCTGAGATAGGCAGATTGTGAGTTTGAGCCCAGTTTGAGCAATTTAGCGGCTTGCCAAATTCTTGCCTCAAAGTAAAAAAATTTAAAAAGGTCTGGGGATGTAGCTCAGCTGGTTTGATCCCCAGTGCTGCAAAAACAAAACAACCAAAAATTCCTGTTTTCTTGTACACTTAGGTGTGCAGTGTGCAGCACTACGCCCAGATCAGCCTATTAATCTGTATATCCAGTATGAACCAGTACAGAAAGATGTGGGGAAAATCACACTAAGGTGAAGTAAAGCCTAAGTCTGAGCACTACTATGCCTCCCAGCCCTTAGTTCTCTCCAATGGCAAATATAACCTCGACTTAAGATAATGTTTACCACTAAGCCAAGGATGGTGGTGCACGCCTACAATCCCAGCACTCAGGAGGCTGAGGCAGGAGGATCACTAGGAGTTAGAGGCCTGCCTGGGCTACACAGTGAGTTCAAGTCCCGCCTGAATGACGGCGTGAGATCCTGTCTCAAAAAACAAAACCAAAAAACACCAAGGAGAAAACGATAATGTTTAAGACTGAAAAGCAGCTATTCAGGCAAAATTGGGACGACAAATATAGTTGGTAATGAGTTACAGCGGAACAATTTCTGCCTTCAAGCTTAGGTTTGCATGAGTTAATGTAGCATGCACCTACGAAATCATGAAGCAGCCCTGAGTCATTAGGAATCATGAAACCCACCAAATACAAAACACACATCCCTGAAAACTAGGTGCTCACCATCCTGAGGCGATGTTGGCCCGAAAATGATATACAGTAACCGTGCCTGGTTCACCATTGGCCATGGTTTTAATATGCGTGTCAGCCAGAAAGCGGAGTCGCTTTGATGTATCCAGTGATCAAGCAGGACATTCCTGCAGAACAGTCTGATCCTTAGCTCCAGCTTTCGGGCGCTTCCTGGGAAGACAAAAATTGCCAGCCGTTTTTCTAGAAAGGCAGATTGTACACTGGATGATCAGAGAGACACATTAACGATTGTGGTTTAGATAATAATCATGAACTGGGTTTCTGAACAGGAAGTCACCAAGAAATCATTCTTAAACTGCCCTAATTTTGTACCGGGATTGAACTCAGGTCCTTGTGCTTGCAAGACAGGCGCGGAACCACTGAGCTAAATCTCCAGCAACTGCCCTAATTTTGAAGTTCAAAGATCTTCTTACTCTTATCTTCTTCTTCTTCTTTTTTTTTTTGGTACTGGAGAATGAACTCAGGACCTTGCACTTGTGAGGCAGGCAGCTGAACCACTGAGCCAAATCCCTGGCCCCTCTTCTTATTATTCAATACTCTGAATAATGAACCGGTCAAAACACAGGTTTAAACCGGGCATGGTGGCTCACACCTGTAATCCCAGCACTCGGGAGGCTGAGGCAGGAGGATTGCTGTGAGTTTGAGACCAGCCTGGGCTACATAGTGAGTTCCAGGTTAGTCTCAACTACATAGTGAGACCCTGTCTCAACCCCCCCCAAAAAAAACAACAACAACAAAAACCCAAAACAAAACAGAAAAATCATGCTTAAGTTTACCTCTCTTGTGCAATTTTTTAATTTTAATTTTAATTTTTGTTTTTTTGAGACAGGGTCTTACTATGTAGTTCAGACTGCTCTGGAACTCACTGTGTAGCCCATGCTGGTCTTGAACTCACAGCGATCCTCCTGCCTCAGCCTCCCAAGTGCTGAGATTATAGGCATGCGCCACCACTCCTGGCTTCTCTTGTGCAATTTTAGATTTCAAAAGAAATAAGTGTGCAGGCACATCAAAGACATAATATCACCAATATACTGTGTTCTGAGAGCATTGCTCCATTTTCTTCCATAAAACTTTAGTTTTATTGAGATAGAATCCACATGCCATACAGTTTACCCCTCACAGTGTTTTGAGTGTGCTCACAGATACATGCAGCCATCCCCATAGTCAATTTAAAAAACTGTAATCATTTCAAAAACTCCTTTTTCCTTTTAGCTATCACCCCCTATCTCTTGGAACTTTATTACCCCTGGCTTGAGCAGCCAGTAATGTACCTTTTGCCTCTCTAGAGTTCAGCCTTCTGGATTTCTGTGAGTAAAAGCACACAGTGCGTGATTTCTGCGGCGGCCTTCTCTTCCCAGGCTCACCCACGCTGTAGCCTGCATCTGCCCTCTTAACGGCCAAGCACTGCGCCCTCGTATGGATGGACAGTTCACCTACCCGTCACCCACTGACGGGGATGGGGGCCATTTCTACATCTTGGCTGCTATAACTAACGCTGCTGCTAACACTCAGTGAATATGTTTCCATTTCTCCGGTGGGCAGACCTGGGAGGGATGCTGGGTCCTGTGGTGTCTGTGTTTAATCGCTTGAGGAACTGCAAACTGCTTTGTGCATTCTCATCAGCAAGAGGGTTCTGATGTCTCCTTGTGCTTGTTAACATTTGCTGTCTAAGTTTTTGATTCTAGCCACCCTAGTAGACGTAAAATGGGATCTCATTATGTTTTTTGGGGAGGCTGAGGCAGGAGGATGGGGAGTTCAAAGCCAGCCTGAGCTACACAACACACACACACACACACACACACGCCACATGAGCTTATTGGAATATAATTTACACACCGTACAATTCTGTAGTTTAAAGTTTGTAATATGAATGGGGGATGTGGCTGTATGGCAGAGCATGTGGTTATCATCTATGAGGACCTAGGATCGATCTCCACCACCAAAAAAATAAAATGTATACTTTAAATTTTTATGGCATTATTAATTTTTTTGTTTTTGTTTTTTGAGACAGGGCTTTCAACTACGTAGTTGAGACTGACCTGGAACTCACTATGTAGCCCAGTATGGTCTCGAACTCACAGCGATCCTCCTGCCTCAGCCTCCTGAGTGCTGGGATTACAGGGGTGCACCACCACACCTGGCTATAATGGCAATTTTAATGTTACATATTTTGCCACAATTTTAAAAAATTAATAATGCCAGCCGGGCGTGGTGGCACATGTCTGTAATCCCAGCACTCGGGAGGCTGAGGCAGGAGGATTGCCATGAGTTTGAGACCAGCCTGGGCTACATAGTGAGTTCAGAAGGGAGACTCTGCCTCAAAAAAACAAACCAACAAAAAAACAAAAACAAAAACCCCTCAAAATTTGCCTTTTTGATTTATAATTTGTTTTATAATGAAATATTTCCAGTTGATAGAAAACCAGAAGTTCCATAACAAACACTGTGAACACTTCTAGCTTTGTCAGAACTTCACTTTTTGCTACACTTACTTCAGATTTTAAACAAAACATAGACATTGAAGCCCCTGGCCCATAATGGGCATGGATCCCAGGAGTCTCCACTCCTGGGCAACACCCCCAGCCCTGTTTATTTTGAGACAAGATCTGGCTCCACGGCCCATGCTGGCCAGGAATTTTCCATCCTCCTTGTCAGCTTCCTGAGGGAGTCACATGAACACGTGATGCCTGTACACTGATCATTCACATAGACGCGTGGGGTGGAGAGAATGGGACGGATTTATCTGAAGGAACCGGTGGTCCGATGAGTCTGAAACCCGCAGGCAGCCTGGCATTCTGGAGACCGGGCACGGCCTGCTGGATCCAAGGGCATCTGTGGTGCCTGTGGAACCCTTCTTACCGGACCTCGCGAGAGCCCCACACCAAGAGGGCAAATCTGCTGGACTCAAAGTCTACTGACTGAAATGACCATCTAATCTGAAAAATACCTTCAGAGGACCAAATAATGTTGTTTGCCAAAAACTGTTTGTAAACCACAGTGGACCCTTGAGTTACAACTGGTCTTACATATGAACAACTAGGGTTATGGCCGGAATTTTAAGTCTAGAGTGATGACTTAAGGGCCAGATGCTTGTGTTTCCAGATGGTCTCAGATACAGATTTAACCCTTAGCTCTGGAAGGAACATGACAGCATCTTTTCCTGCGTGGGGTTGAGAAGTCCTGGGCCAGTGTCTCTCTAGGACGCTGAGATCTGCCTGTGTGCAGGAGAGAGACTTGGAGGGTCGTGTGGAGGAGCCTGAGCCTTCACTGACCAACTTGAGTTACAAAGAGCCCTTGGGAATGAATTGAGTTTGTAAGTCAAGGGCCCACTGTACTGTCTCTCTCCTAGCTTATTCTCCAGGGCCTTTGTCCTAAGCTAAATCTGGAGCTTAACTTTTTTTAAAAGTTTATTTATTTTTACAGCACCGGGGATCCAACTCAAGACCTTGCACTCGCAAGGCAGGCACTGTGCCACTGAGCTAAATCCCTGGCTGTCAAGTTTTTTAAAAAATTCTTTTTTTAACTTTTGAAACAAGGACTCACTGTCACTAAATTGCCCAGTGTGGGCTTGATTTTTGAGATCCTCCTGCCTCAGCCTCCCAGACTATTGGCTTATTGGCATGCCTATTTTTAACCTCTGTATGATATTATCTGTGAATTACAGTTCTTTACCTGGTTTGCTACAGACAGCAGCCTGCATCTTGCGAGAGAGGTCGGTCAACTCACATAAGAAGTTATAAACACGCTGGCATTCATGTTCATCCCAACCTGCTGTCAAGGTCTGAGGAAGGTAAAAATAAAGGAAACATTGAAGATGTTCAGATGACAAGTCAAAATATAAGCCATTACTCACTCCTTCATGAGCAAACACTACCATGTGGTTTTTAACCCACAATGGAGCCGTTTAAATTAATATGAAATTCACAGAATCAAAACCGAGATATACTCCAAAACCAGTTTCTTTTTGGTTGAAAAGGAAGTATCTTTGTTGTTGTTGTTGTTGTTTTGGTACTGGGGATTGAACTCTGGACCTTGCACTTGCAAGGCAGGCAGTGGCACCACTGAGCTAATTCCCCAACCCAAAAAGAAAGCATCTTTTCAGAGTACTTTTTTGTGCATTTGTTTTGTTTTTATTTTTGTTTTTGAGTCAGGGTCTCACTGTGTAGCTGAGACTGACCTGGAACTCACTATGTAGCCCAGGCTGGTCTCAAATTCACAGCAATTCTCCTGCCTCAGCCTCCCATGTGTGCCACCACGTCCGGCTCAGAGTACTTTTTTTTTTTTGGTACCGGGGATTGAACTCAGGTCTTTGCGCTTGCAAGGCAGGCCACCAAACCACTGAGCTAAATCCCCAGTCCTCAGAGTACTTTTAAATGGTACTGAATTCTGAACTTTGACAATATGAGTAAAATAATGTGAGGCCAAACCCCTAGACCACAGCTTTAGATGCTTCCCTCACACTGTCTTAGTTTTAGGATGACAGTAGAACCTTTGACTGCCCCTGCTGATATTGTTTATGAATGATAATGATCTCATTTTAATGTGATATTTTTGAACATTTATTTATGACTCTTGGATTTGAATAACTAAAAAATTTTTCATTGGGCCAGAATTTAATAACTATCGTTTATCAGGGTGTGGTGGCACACGCCTATAATCCCAGCACTCGGGGGGCTGAGGCAGGAGGATTGCTGTGAGTTCAAGACCAGCCAGGGCTACATATTGAGTTCCAGGTCAGTCTCAACTACATAGTGAGACCCTGTCTCAAAAAACAAAAAACAAAAACAAACAACTATCTTTGAACATTGCAACATGTACATATTAAGCATACATGAGAAGGAAATTCAAGTGATATACAACTATAACTAAACTTTTAAAGCTTAATTAATCACCTAAATTTTTCCTAAAATAATTAAAAGGATTCATTAGTTTAAAAATTAATCTTAGGTTCCTACTACCAAAAGCTTATAATAATCTTACTCTCTCTGGAGGGAGAGAAAAACTGGTAACAGTGATTACTTTTCGTGAAGAGTTAGTAGATGAGTGACAGGCCTAAGAGGGAGTTTAACTTTTCACTTTAAACTTTGTAACTTTTGAATGTTACATGAATTCTTGTGTATGCATTTCCTAGTCCAAGAAAAGAAATAGAGACATAGAAAAATTGAGGGCCGGGGATTTAGCTCAGTGGTTCTGCTGCCTGCCTTGCAAGCACAAGGACCTGAGTTTGATCCCCAGTACAAAAAAATTTTTTTTGAAAAAATAAAAAAATCTGTCTTGGGGCTGGGGATTTAGCTCAGTGGTTCCGCAGCCTGCCTCGCGAGCTCAAGGGCCTGAGTTCAATCCCTGGTACCCGGAAAAAAAATCTGTTTTAGAGGAGGGTAAAAGGAGGTCTTGGAACTTGGATGTGTAGGACTTGGTGAACAGGACAGGGCCAGTTCAGGAATTCCCCTTGGCGGGAGGCGCCACTTCCTGCGGTGGTTTCAGCTTTAAATGAGATGATGCATGTACACTGTTGTCTGGAGCATACCAAGGTCTTAATAAATGCTGCTTATTATCTTTTTCTCCTTTTTTTGGCACCTGGGACTGAACCCAGGAATACTGTATCTCTACACCTTTTTTTTTTCATTTTGAAACAGGGTCTTGCAAAGTTGTTTAGAGAGGCCTAGAACTTGAGATCCTCCTGTTTCAGCTTCTCAAGTATCTGGGATTACTGGAGCATGCCACTGAACCTGGCTATTTTTATCTGCTTTGTTTACAATAAGATGTTAATAAAAATGTTCTCAAAATCATACAGTTGATATCTGAAGCCACACCTTAAATGACCGGACCAAGAGCTTAAACTCACTATATCTACACATCAGAACACACATGTGCTAACCCATAGCATTTCTAGTCTCCACAATTGCTGGAAACTTGGACATTGGCACAGAGGAAATAAATGTTAAATATTTCTTACAAGCTAGAAACCAAAGAAGAAAATCTGAGATGGCAAACACTATTAATACACTCTCAAACTTCACAATTTTCTTTTGTTTTCTTTAAGAGTAGTATAACTTCTATTTGCCAGGCATGGCGGCACACGCCTGTAATCCCAGCACTTGGGAAGCCGAGGCAGGAGCCTGGGGTACACAGTGAGTTCAAGGCCAGCCTGAGCTATGTAGCAAAATCCTGTCTCAGAAACAAAGAAGCAACACCTAAACTTCTGTTTTGTTAACTACAGAAGGATAGCCTTCACACTCGACTTGTTATCACTTCAAAAGTATTTCTTTGCTGCTTTCACTAAAACCTGTACCTGTAATATCATGCCATAACACGATAATCCTAAGCACTGCGTGGGAGCTGCACAGCCATTGAATTTAAAACAGGCAACCTGCAAAGAGAACAACTGTTAATTCTGCCTTTCCTGAGAATCTGTACAATGATTTGACATTCACATTGAATGGAAATAAGGGCCAGGGATTCAGCATTGGCACCACACCTGTCTCACAAGTGCAAGGCCCTGAGTTTGATTCCCGGATCCGAGAAAAAAGAAATTAATGGAAATAAGCAAGATTGTTTTTCAATATGTATTCTTTTTATTTTTTCCCCTGGTACCAGGGATCAAATTCAGGACCTTGAGCTTGCGAGGCAGGTGTGGTGCCATTAAACTAAATCCCCAGCTCATCAATATGTATTCTAATTAGCACTATGTTCATAGGTGGGGGTTACAAAAGAAATGTTTACTCTTAAGCATCTTACAATTTAAGAAAATAAAATATACAATGTAAAATTGCTATATTAATTTGTGTCAT
>NW_022900925.1:35952305-35967586 GCF_012274545.1 Fukomys damarensis
AAAGGACTGAATAAATACTATACTAGACAATATGAAAACTGGGAAAAGTATTAATGTGGGAATGACCAGAAAGCTTGTAAGGGCCTATGATCCTAGCACTCAAGAGGCTGAGGCAGGAGGATTGCCACGAGTTTGAGACCAGCCTGGGCTACATAATGAGACCCTGTCTCAAAAATTAAAAAAATAAAAAGTTTGTGAGGGAAATGTGAAAGAAGCAGTGCTTTGAAGTAGGACTTGGATGTGATTAATAGAAAGCACTGGAGTGCAAAACGATGAGGTCCAAACTGTATGGAGGTGGAATGGACAATATTTATTGTAAGGAGGATAAGACCAGCTGAATTAGGCTCAAAGTGGGGAAAATAAGGCTGCACTGTAACAAGAACCCTAAGTACAAGCTTTGGACCTTGAGTCTTACTTTCTAAACTTGAGTAATCACATAATGAATTTCCTTTTTTGATAGCACTGGAAATTGAACCCAGACCCTTGCACAAGGTAGGCAAGCATTTTACCATTGAGTTTTACCCCCAATACTTTATATTTTTTATGTTGAGACAGGATCTTGGTAAATTGCCCAAGTTAGCTGGAACTTGCCATCTTCCCGCCTCAGCCTCCTATTTAACTAAAACTAGAGGTGTGCACCACCATAACCAGTGTCTGAGAAATTTTTAGTTTTTGGGTTTTTGTTGTTGTTGTTGTTTTTGGTACTGGGGATTGAACTCTGGTCCTTGCACTTGCAAGGCAGGTGTCAGAACCACTGAGCTAATCCCCAGTCCAAAACTACTATCTTTTATGGCTTTTTTTTTTTTTTTGTATTGGGGATTGAACTAGGGTCCTTGTGCTTGTGAGGCAGGTGGTGGAACCACTGAGCTAAATCCCTGGCCATTTCAGAAAGATTTTAAACAAGAAAGTTATCTTGGGAATGGAAAGAGAATATGTAGATGTATCAAATCCCCAAGATGAATGTAAATATTGTGCATTGGATACATGTCCTAATAAAAATAAAATACAATCACTGTGATGTTTTGGGGGTCTTTGAATCGGTACACAGAATGGTCTGGGGGTGATGAGGTGGATGACAGTAAGAACATCTGGCATCTTAGTTACTTTTCTCCTTGATGAGACAAAATACCCGATACCCCCAAGGGAGGAAAGGTTTATTTAGCTCACAGTTTATGAAGGTTTCAGTCCATCATTGGCTGACCCCAAGGCAGGGTAGCCTGGCAAAAGGAATCGCAGAGGAGAAACAGTTCATGGTGGGCAGAAGGTAGCAGAGCAAGCCAAGGACAAAACAAACCTCTTTCTGTCCCTCATATTATATTCAGGTTACCGGGACGCAGGTGGTGCCAAGCCCATCAATGTATTCATTTAGAATCACACAGTCTTAATCCCAGCACCACACACTCTAGATTAACTCTGAAAAAGCCCCAATTATGACTGCATGAGGCTCTGGGGGGACATCTAGAGCCGACCATAACATTTAGAAAGCTGCTGAAAAATAAACCAGAACTCAAGGTAATTACTGTGTGGAAGAGCTCCAGAGAACAGCTTGCATGCTCCTGAGCACAAAATAGACCATCCTGTTCCATGTGTGGTGGGATTTGCATAGTGAAATGCAGCCTTGTCTGGAGAGATTACTCCCAAAGGCATTAATTTTATACACACACACACACACACACACACACACACACACGTGTGTGTCAATTATCATATAAGGTTAACTTAAAAATACTCCCCTTCCTGCCGGGTGTGGTGGTGCATTCCTGTAATGCCAGCACTTTGGAAAGCTGAGGCAGGAGGATCTTCATGAGTTTGAGGATACCCTGGGCTACACAACCTCATCTGAGAAAACCACACCAAAAACAACTAACCAAACAAAAAATTCTTCTATGTTTTCTGTACACTTAAAGAATAGGATTTTAACCCAGAGTCTTTGCTCTGAGGTACATCCCCAGCTATTTTTTATTTCTTTATTTGAGACAAGGACTCACTAAACTGCCAAAGTTGGCCTCAAATTCTCCATCCCTTGCCTCAGCCTCCCAGCTACTGGGATTACAGGCAGGCACCACGATGCCCAGCTAAAAAATTACTTCATTTTGAAAAATATCTAGGTCACTACTTTAAAACTTCCTCAAGTTTCCTATGTGGGGTAAAAATGCTTTATACAATACTATTTTTTCTACACATACCTGCCTAGGCTAATGTTTAATTTATAAATTAGGTATATCAAGAGACTGATACCAACAATAAGAGATCAAAAACAATATACAATTGCCAACATTAATTATTACTTTTGCACCTTGGAGAACATTATTAGGGGAAGCACTGAGCTACCTGAGTGCAAGCACTGTGATATGATGATAGTGGGTCTGGTATCCAGATAATTCCTGCATGATTAGTGGCGGCAGCATGTATAATGTGATACACTGGACAAGGGGACGCTTCTCACCCGAGGTGGGAAGGAACAGGATGACGAGATTTCATCACACTGCTCAGAATGATGCACAACGTAAAATTTATGACTTTAGCTCTGGAACTTCCTGTTTAAAATGTTCAGACTGGAATTGACTGTAGAGAACTGAACTGTGGTGGCGAGATGCCTGTATTGTGCTACGGTTGGTGTCACAAACCTTCTGACTTAGATTATCATTTTAAGGTCTAATACATGAAATTCTTTCAATTAAAGATGTATTTAAAGTAAGCATAAGACCACAGTAATAAAATATCTTTACTAGAAATGAAGATTCTGAACCAATCTGGAGCTGTGATCTTACTTCTGAGAGTATCCTGTGAATGCACTTTAGTCTTTCCTTGGTGGGCAGCAGCAACGTACATCTTTTAAATAGCACACCTGAAAAAGAGACAAGGAAGAAAAGGCTGCAATTCACGTGAGCATTACCCGCAGCACGGAATGACATTTCCATGGTGCACTATGACAGTCTTTGTTTTGGGGGTCTCCCTGTCCTGTCCTGGGGATTGAACCCAGAGCCTGTGAACTGAGCTATATTCCTAGTCCTTTTTTAATTTTTAAAATTCGGATACAGGTCTCTCAAAGAGGCTAAATTGCCCAGGTGGGCTTGAACTGGGAATCCTCCTGGCTCAGCCTCCTAAGAAGCTGGGATTACAGGTTTACCACCTCGCCCGAGTATGATACAGGTTCTTTTCTTTTTTTTTCGGTCTTCTGAGACAAGTTCTCCCTATGTAGTTCAGGTAGCCTAGGCTGGCCTCAAACTCATGGCAATCCTGCCTCAGCCTCCCAAATGCCATGATCTCAGGCATGTGCCCTCATACCTAGTTATGATGATACAGCTTTTAGAGGAACTTTTGGGAGAAAGAGTACAAAACACGTAAACTATATGGCACATGTTCATCTAAGAGAGTTTGGCACATCTTGTAAAAACGTTGTGAAAGTCATACTGTAGGACACACATGGAAAATATTTAAATTTTAAAAGATACAATAGTAAGACATAAGATATGTTAGGGAAAAACATCTTTATTCCATAGGAAAATGATATGAGTATCTTTTGAAATTAACCTCATGTCTAAAAAGGAAAATATTTTATGTATTGTTAATGTACAATATGAAAGAATGGGAAAGAAGCCAGGGGGTGGTAGTGCACTCCTGTAACCCCAGCCAGCCCTCAGGAGGCTGAGGCAGGAGGATCAATACAAGTTCGAGGTCAGTCTGGGATATGTAGTTAGTTTTAGACTAGCCTGAACCACAGCATGAGACCTTGTCTCAAAAGACAAAAAATTAAAAAAAAAGGAAAGGAGATTTTTGTATGCCTTTTTCCAAATACAAAAATTTAAAGTCATCAGTACTTAAACTTTCAGAGGTTAAGTGAGTTTTGTTAACCAAAAGTATTGAATTTGGGTTCAATCTCTCTCTTCCTTAAAAAAAATCCTTTTATAGAATTTGCGTGTTAAGAATGTGTAGGATTTTGCAATCAGATGTTTCAAAAGGAAACAAACCTTCAATTTCTCAAAGATATGCTTAAACTATAGCAACAGGAAATGTATTTATTTTCCCTAATTATACTGTTTTCCTAAAATGGCAACATACTGTTAATATTCCTATAAAGATGAATGTTCTTGAACTGTAAATAAGATACAGAGTAGCAAAATACATACCAGAACATCATGACTTTCTTTCAGTTTTTATCTTTTCTGCATTTACTTTTTTATATAATAATTACATAATTCTGAAAAATCCATAGGAATCTAATTTATTTTTGGAAGTTGCTATGTTTGGGTGACATATGACTAGAGTTGATCTTAAAACATAATCCCTCTTCATTTTTGTGTATAAAAAGACATTTTCAGTGTTTGGTTTTTAAATTGAGTTATTTTCCTTTCACACTTTGGTACCCAGTCTCCCCACCCATCATAGCTGGGGGATCATAAGCTATAACTGCATGTTGGTGGCCTTCTCTAATGTAAAAATCATACTTGCAAAGGTTATAATTTACCATAGAGCCTAAATATTAGTTTTAAATTTTTATTTTTTAAAAAACGCAAGTGCTCTGCTAAAGCCTTTAGAGTCCGCCTTCTTTCATTTCTTTCCAATACAATGGAGTCACATTCAGTGTTCTTTCCAACTGGCCATCTGCTCTGTTTTATATGAAAATGTAAATTGAGATACATAATCTTTGAAATGGAAGTCTCTGGAAATGTTATTTTAATGTCTAAAAAGAAGAACAGATCAGATAGGAATGACAAGAGAAAATGGTAAGACCTTCCAACATTTACCTGAAGCATCAGTTACAAACTGGGTGTCTACTTTAACATTAAATGGAAGGTTGAAATTATATGAATAAAACCTTTTCTTTTTGGTACCAGGGTTTGAACTCAGAACTTTGCACTTGTGAGGCAGGAGGCATGTGCAGTACCACTGGGCTAAATCCCCAGCCCTAAAACCATTTTTTAAAAGCCAACCGTTGCCAAGCATGGTGGCACAAGTCTATAATTTCAGCACCTGAGAGGCTGAGGCAGGAAAATCCCTACAAGTTCAAGCTCAGCTTGGGCTACATAGTGAGTTCAAGACCAGCCTGAACTATAATGTCTCAAAAAGCCAAAACAGAGCCAGGCATGGTGGCACACACCTGTAATTCCAGCATTTGGGAACAATGTGAGTTTGAGGCCAGCCTCGGCTGCAGCAGCCTGAACTGCATAGTGAGACTGTGTCTCAAAAACCAAAACAGCTATAATGACATAAAAATCTAGCCAATAAGATCACTATATACTTAAAAGTTTTAATTGAGTTATTCATTTGTGTGTGTGTGTGTGTGTGTGTGTGTGTGTGTGTGTGTGTGTGTGTGTATTGCTGAGGATGGAAGCCAGGGCCCTGTGCATGCCAGGCAAGCACTCTGCCATTGACCTACATCCCAGGCCCATATAATTTGTCTTAATGCTTTGTTTGTTTAAGCAACTGAGACTTGGTCAGGAAAAAAGAAATTCTTTCAGACTTAAACCAAAGGACAAAGTATATGACTCAACTAATGAAGTTTTTAAAAAGATATTTATAGTGAGATATAGCAAAAAAATTGCTAAATTTGGTAATAAGCTTTACTAAATCTAGTTATAAATACTGAAGCCAACAATATTGTATTCAGATTATATACCTTTCATTTGGTCTTTTATTTTTTTTTTGGTATCAGGCATTGAACTCGGGACCTTGAGCTTGCAAGGCAGGCAGGTGGAACCACTGATAAATCTCTGGCCCTCATTTGGTCTTATTAAATATACTTTAATTGGGCTGGGGATATAGCTCAGCGGTTCAGTGGCCTGCCTCGCAAGCGCAAACACCCGAGTTCAATCCCTGGTACCAAAAAAATATAGATAGATAGATAGATATACTTTAATTATTTACATTTTTAGATTTATTATTGAAGGTAGACATTCTTGGGCTATGAAAAGACAATATTCACTTAACTTCCTGTGCCTTTATTTAAATTGCAACATACTTTTTTATTTGTTTCTTTTTTTGTTCTTTTTTTTTTTTTGGTTTTTTGAGACAGGGTCTCATTATGTAGTTGAGACTGACCTGGAACTCACTGTGTAGCCCAGGCTGGTCTCAAACTCACGGTGATCCTCCTGTCTCAGCCTTCTAGAGTGCTGGGATTACAGGGGTGCGCCATCGCGACTGACACTTTTTCGTTCCTTTGACAGGGTCTTGCTGTGCATCTGCAGTTCAGGCTAGCCTTGAACTCAGTATACCCAGGCTAGCCTCAAACTTGCAGCACTCCTCCTGCCTCAACCTCCCGAGTGCTAGGATTATAGGTGTACACCAACATGCCCAGCAAATTGCAACATAATCTTGATATTTGGTTTTACTGCATGCTTTGGTTAATTATAAAGTAAGGTCATAGTTAAATTGGTGCTAAGCTGGGGATTTAGCTCGGTGGCACTGTGCCTACCTTGCAAATGCAAGGTGCTGAGTTTGATCCCTGATACAAAAAAAAAAAAAAATTGGTGTCATCAATCAAGCTTAGAGTTTTATTCAGCACTATGAGGAGAATGAAATCAATGAATGGGGGTGAAAGATATAAATTACTACATATCAAGGGAAGAAAGATTACACAGAATTTCCTTTGATAAAGTCAATTTAAGTATATCGTAGTGATTTATTAGTTTTTTATTTTTTGTTTTTTTCGTTTGAGACAGGGTCTCACTAAGTAGTTGAGACTGACCTGGAACTCACTATGTAGCCCAGGGTGGTCTTGAACTCACAGGTGTGCACCACCACGCCCAGCTATAGTGATTTATTAGTAAATGTGTAGTGTATACTCTGATAAGAGAATAAATGATCCTCTGCAATCTGCAATAATGTATTTAAACTTATTTTCTTATTTTAAGGACTAGATCATGTTTGAAAGGGAAAAGTGACATAGAAAACTCATATCCACAGGATGTAAAGCATACAAAACACAATTTCCTAAACTAGTAAATTATCTATACAATAAGTATAGGCAATATTGTATGCACATGAAATCACAAAAGACTGACATTTGACATTAAAGTGCATTTAATTATCTTTAAAGATAGGCAGAGCAGTGCATGGCTGTGATCCCAGCACTCAGGAGGCTGAGGCAGGAAAATCACCATATATTCAAGGCCACCCTGGACTACATAGTGAACCTGTATTTAAAAAAAAAAAAAAAAAAAAAAAAGTTTAAAGGGCAGTTGTTAAGGGAACATCCTCACATGTAAGAGCAAAAACAGGGCTGGGGATTTAGCTCAGTGTTGCCACCGCCTGCCTTGCAAGTGCAAGGACCTGAGTTTGATCCCTGGTGACCCCGCCAAAAGAGCAAAAACATCAGAAATTGGCACATTTTAGGAATACTCTATATCCTACTGGCTTTAAAGAATTGTTTGATAAAATCCTTTAATTTACTTAATTCTTTCTTTGATGTAATTCATAAATTACCTAGAGACCTGTAGTACTCCAGAAGAGTGAAGTCTTGTCTCTTGTCAGGCAGCTCAAGGTTATGAAAGTCCTGTAGTAAAAGTCTCTTGCTTCCTGCGGAGGTTGCGATGTAATTGATAACAAGCCGGCTAACTGGTTTGGACACCAGGCTTAGCATGCTGACATCTCTCACTACCAAAAGAAATACATATGTGCATGCATGAAGAGCTTAGACGCAAGAACGTTACTATGAGTATAGTCTGTTAACTTGTAAGCTAATTCATTAATAATCATAATTATCTGCATCCTAGTGGGAAAAAAATCTCAAATTTGTTTTAAATCCGGGACTCAATGGTTAGAACTATCTTGGAATAAAACAATCAAGTTACCACATCATTAGAGAGTAATGCTTGGTTTGAGTATGCTGCTTTCTCACTGTACAATGTACAATGTAACAATGAGGAAACTTTTCAAAATGAACTTCACATGAATGCTATTAACATTTTAGCAGAATGTAAAATGACAAATTACTTCTTGGAAAAAATTTAAACATGCTAGTGTTGTATGTGGCCCGCTCACTGTCCCTAAACCTCACCTGACAAATAGTTTAAGATTATTTGGAATACTTCCAGTGGCAAGGCTTTAAAATTTCCAAGAGTTGATAAATGCTGAGAATCTGAATCTTGTTGGCTCGAAAAATAGCTGGATTGACGGTTACTACGTCTGTATTTCTGTTTGGGAATCCTTGTAAAACTGGCATTTATTCTAGATGCCATCTTTTTTTTTCTAATCTCATGAATTTATCCTGGATAGAAAAACAAAGTACAAGAGATAAAGAAGAAAGGAAATTAATGCAATGAAGAGCTGCTGTTTTTGTACTGCTCAAGATGGACCCCAGGGCCTCCTGTGTCCTAGCCTGGAGCTCTACCACCAAGCACCATCCCCCAGCTCTGTTTATTTTGTTTGTTTTTGTTTTATTTATTTATTTTTTGGTACCGGGGATGGAACTCATATCCTCCTGTTTGCAAGGCACTGGGCGGAACCGCTGAGCTAAATCCCTGGCCCTGTTTTTGTTTTAAATGAAGGGGTCCACACACTGATGGCAACAGTTGTCTCTTCACATTTACAAAAGTTTTACTGTGATGTGCAATTTATGGGGGTCTCACCATTACTATATATATTCAATTCAGCATCATTTGAAAACTTTTAAATTTCTTCACCTCTTGACCATGTATTCTATATAAAGAGTTTTGCTAGGAAATGAGATATGTATTTCAATGATAAATAGCCCTCCAAAAATAAAAATAAAAACAGGAGAAGAATAAAAGACTTAATATGGCTTAATTTGTGGACAAAGATCTTACGGACAGGTGCAAAATAAATACCTTCTTTCGTAACCTGAATTTGACACATAAAAGAAGGAGTATTACAAAAAAAACCTTAAAAAATCAATATGACTTAAAATACAGTCAATCTCTATCACAGCTGGGATATGGCAACGTAGTAGAGCACTTGCCCAGTTTTGTGAGGCTCAGGGTTCAATCCCTACAACACAAAAACAAAACAAACAAAAACTAATTACCAAAAACCCACAATATCCATCACAATTAGTATGTTCTCTTTGCAACCATTATATTCTAAATTATCAAAAAATTAGTATAGTTTTACTTTTTTTTTCTACCAGGGATCGAACTCAGGTCCTTGCGCTTAGCAAGGCAGACAGAAGAACCACTGAGCCAAATCCCCAGCCCTATAGCTTTAAAATTTTGTAGCACTATTCTTACATTTCATTAAAATTGGGTACTGACCTTTGTTCTTTTGATAGAAAGAATAACAAAAAATAAAGACTAGTTTAGAACTATTTAAATGTACTAGCTCTAACAGATTAAATAGTTAGCATTGTTGTTACCAATTATGTGCTGTGCAATACACAAATAAGCAGAAAAATTAAAGTTTTGCAGCACACACCTGTAATCCCAGCACTTGGCAGGCTGGGGCAGGAGGACAGCCTCAGCTACTTAGTGAGATCCTGTTTCAAAAAATAAAAAAAAGCTTAAAGTTGTATAAAATTAATAAGGCTAATTCCCTCAGGTTTTTGGTTTTTGTTTTGTTTTGGTGGTACTGGGGATTGAACCAGGGTCTTTGTACTGAGCTACATACCCAGCCCCCCTCTTCCTTCTTTTTGGGACCAGAGATCTAACTTGGGACCTTGCACTTGCGAGGCAGGTGGAGGTGCCACTAAGCTAAATCCCCAGCCCAATTTTTAAAAATGTTGTGACAGTCTCTGAAATCACTAAATTGCCCACCCAGGGCAGCAGTTTACAATCATCCTGCCTCAACTGTCCAGAATGCTGGGGTTACAGGTGTGCATGACCATTCCTGGCTTGTGTTCCACTTTTTGTTAATATCAGCACTGGCAAATTTTAGGAACACCGGTGCAACTTGATTTTTAAAGACAAACATTTCCTAAAGGGAACTTATTAAGTACAGTATGATTTATTAAAAGCACTGAGCCTATATAATCATTCTTTTAAAATATACTAGGCATCATACACAATGACTTTGTGTCACTGCATTGCTCTAGTTCAGAAAACGATTTTTGTATATATTTATGTAGATAGCCTATAATTAGAATTTCAATCTATGGTTCTGTTTCTGAAGTAAGAGCTAAGGCATTTCATCAAAGAGTTACAAATCTATCTAACCAAATATACTTTTCCAGTTCTGCTAAAATCACATTGTTATTTATCCATCTTAAGAGGTTACACTTCAATTTACATCAATTTAAAATTAGTTACAGGTTTGAAAACCTGGCAGGGATCTAAACCACCTTTATGTTTCTTTTTTTTTAGGCAGGGTCTCACTATGTAGTTGACCTGGACCTCACTATGTAGCCCAGGCTGGTCTCGAACTCACAGTGATCCTCCTCGTGTGCCACCACACCTGGCTTCTAAACCACCTTTAAAACCATAGTGAAGTTGGGCCAGGATTTAGCTCAGTGACTCCCCTGCCTGCTTCACAAGCACAAGGTCCCTGGTACCAACAAACCAACAAACTAACCCATGGTCAATCCAGTTGTGGCAGTGCATCCCTGTCATTCCAGCACTGGGGAAGATGAGGCAGGAGGATCACTGTGGGTTTGAGGCCAGCCTGGGCTACATAGTGAACTCAAGGCCAATGAACTACATGTGAGACCCTGTCTCAAAAAACCAAAACCAAGTGCTACCACCTGCCTCGAAAGTGGAAGGTAGAGTTCTATCCCCAGTACCAAAAAACAAAACAAAATGAAACAAAATCCCCAAACCAAATCCAAATTAAAACAAAACCATACCCACACTGACCATATAAAGTAGTTTTGTTTGTTTGTTTTAGTGGGGCACGGTGGGGTATACCTGTAATCTCACTTGGGAGGCTGAAGCAAGAGGATCGCCATGAGATCAAGGCCAGTGTGAGCTACACAGTGGTTCAAGGCCAGCCTGAACTATATAGCAAGACCTCGTCTTTTTAAAAAAAAGTTTTTTTTTTTGTTTTTTGTTTTTTTTTTGAGACATACTCTCAGCTATGTAACTCGGGCTAGCCTTAAAAAACACTATATATACCAGGTTGGCCTCAAACTCACTGTGATCCTCCTGCTTCAGCCTTCTGAGTGCTGAGTTACAGGTATGTGCTACCAAGACAGGCTAGATATTTTTAAAATAGTCACTAAAACTACATGAGTAACATACCCAAACTTTAAAAAATACAATTAAATTCATTTATATGAATATGGTGTTTATATCATTCTGGAATTTTACATATTTCTCTTTTAACAAAAAGTGGTGAGGGCTGGGGATGTAGCTCAGTGGCACCACACCTGCAAGGTCCTGAGTTCCCAGTACCAGGAAAGAAAGAAAGAAAGAAAGAAAGAAAGAAAGAAAGAAAGAAAGAAAGAAAGAAAGAAAGAAAGAAAGAAAGAAAGAAAGAAAGAAAAACGGTAATAACAATTCATATTTTGTAATCTGCTTTTCCCAGTGAATTTTTTATGCCAAGTACACATATTTTAATGGCTGCATGTATTTCAACCAATACAAGAAGCCGAGTTTAGTTTGTAACTTTTTAAGGAAGGCATTTTAAAGCATTTCATGATAAAATATAGATCTCATGGTTAAAGTGGGAGTTGTGGTCTCCTCAGGGACCCCTGACCTAGTGCTAGGGGACCTTAGTGTCATTCATTAAGGACCAGTGCACTTAAACTGATGCAATGATTTAAAAAATAATGGGTCAGCCCTGTGTGGTGGCACACGCCTTTAATCCCAGCACTCGGGAGGCTGAGACAAGGAGGATCACTGAGTTCGAGACCAACCTGGGCTACACAGTGAGTTCCAGGTCAGTCTGAACTACATAGTGAGACCCTTTCTCAAAACAACATCAAAAAATAAAAAAAATAAAAAAATAAATAAAAAATAATGGGTCCAAATATTTTAAAACTCAAAGTCTCCTTTTCCAACTCCTTGTTTTCCTTACTCAGTCCTGAACCTTTTTTGGGGGAAAGAGGCTTCACCCCAAATGATTTCTGGTGTCCTCTTGGCCCTGTAGAATGGGCTTCACAGACCAAAATGACAATAAAGTTTCCATGTCCCTGTCCCTGTTTCTCTCATTTTTGGTCAGGGGTTTTGAAAGGTTTCGCGGGTCCTCAGGGGACCCCAAGAACAAACCGTCAGAATTTGTTGTTTAACCTAACAAAAATTCTTTGAGGAGCCTCCCCAAAACCTCTACACAGTAAAGTAGGGAGACCACACACCAAAAATTTGGCCAATTTGAGAATCCAATCTGTTACCCCTTCAGTCCAGGAAAAGAAACTATTTCCACAAGAAAGTACAGGGGAGGGGCTCTTTTTACCACAGACTTTGACAGTTTTCCGGCTAGGGGAATCACAGGAAAGTGAGGTTTAGTCGTTTTGCCTCATTCTCAAATTTCTTAATGTTTGAAAGAGAAATATTTCCTCAGAGTTTTCCCGCCGGGAAGAGGCGAGTTCGACTCGGCTCGGCTCCGCGTGCTCCTGCTCTCGAGCCAGCCCCGGCCTTCAAGAAAGTTTCAGAATCTTCCCAGGAGCCCCAGCGGGAGGGAGCCACGCCCCCTCATAAATAGTAAAGACCCAGCTCTGTGGTACCCTCCCCGGGATAATTTAGGGCCCCCCAAGAGCCCTAGCGGGGCGGGGAGGCCACGCCCCTTCATGAATAATAATAACCTCTGTGCTGTGGAGTCCTTGAATACTTGAGCGCTCTCCCAGGAGCCCCGGTGGAAGGAAGGCTCCGCCCCGTCATGAATAATAAACACCGGCTCTGTGGTGCCCCTTTCCTTCTGGGCTAATTTAGAAGACCCCCCCCAGGGAACCCCAGCGGGATGGCGGCGCCGCCCTTTAAATCTGGGCTCTGTGTGGCCCTCAAAGGTAATTTAGAGCCCTCCCAGGAGACCCCGCGGGAAGGAGGCCCCGCCCCCTCATGAATATTAACGCAGGCTCACGTAGTGCCCTCCTTCTTATGAATAGTCAACCGCGGGCCCAGGCCACAGGCACCCTTAACGCCCAGTCGAAAGGAAGGGGTTGGACGGTCACCGTCTCTCGGGGAGGGCAGGGTGCGAACCAGAGCTCGTACCTCTCGGAGCCTCGCCTCTGTTCCATTTCCTTTTTCTTCCAGTTGTGAGCCAATTTTTTATTCCCTCTACCCCTACCCCAACAGGGTGAGCTGAAAGAGCTTTCAAGAAAACCCTTGTTGGAAAAAACTTCCAAACTTTTAAAACACCTCTGTCTGCCTAGGACCACGGGAACTCCCAAGCCTCTCAGGGTGGAGTCCAAGGCCAGTCTTCCAGGCTTGGGCCTCCTCTCTGGGGGATGAGTTCTCCCTCGTTTAGGCCCGGCTGGGTGATATCTGAGAAGACTGCCTTGGGCCCGGCCTGGTTTCTCGCCTTCATTCTCTGCACGTGGCGGGACAGAAAAACAGCTGTGTGGAGGGGCGACCTCAGGCTCTGCAGGGCCCTCTGGGGAGGCGACATCTAGTGGCACTGGAGGGGTAGAGCCCTGCAGAAGGACAGAGAGAAACCGCAGGGGGGATTCTCCTTTTGTTTGCGGTTTTGTGAACACCTGTACCTTTACTGTAACAAAGCAGCGTGTGCACTTTTAACATTTTAACCTCAGCGTCCCTTTCTCCTCCTGAGGGCAAATAAAAAAGAATTTTTGTGCGAGTGTTGGCCAGAGATGTGTATGAGACGCGTATGCAGAGATAAAGGACTTTGGGGGCTACAGACCCCAAACCTCCCAGAATTTGTGGTTAGAGATGAAAACATATGGGCCGGGGATTTAGCTCGGTGGTAGTTCTGCTACCTGCCTCACAAGCACAAGGTCCCGAGTTTGATCCCCAGTACCAAAAAAAAAAAAAAGATTTAAAGATAGCCTACAGGGCCACAAGTCCACCCAGGACCAGATTGCATCGCCATGAGGAAGGAATGCTCTGGCTCCTGTCCTCCCCACACTGATTTATCGCTCAGATTGACACTGATTTATCGCTCAGGTCGGTCACCTAGCGGGCCACCCTGACCTTCCTCTCATGAATTCCTACTCAGAATTTCCTTCTCTTGTCCTCTATTCTTTTTTTTTTTTGGTACCAGGGATCGAACTCAGGCCCTTGCACTTGCAAGGCAGGCGCCTGAACCACTGAGCTAAATTCCTGGCCCATCTTGTCCTTTATTTGAGGTTCTTGATTCTGTCCATAAAAAGCCACATAAGCTTCGCTTTGGGGCAGGTTTTTTTTTTTTTTTTCCTGAGACTTTCATACTGAGGGTTCTCGACTGAGGAAGCCCCTGTGGACCCTCTGGGAGGTTAAACTGGACAAGGACTCCAAGTAAGCCCTCGTCCTTTGTGCCATGCCACAGCTGTGAACTGACAGGATTTTAAAATAAACGAACAAGATTACAATTGATAATATCCATTCTAAGTAAGATCCTATAGGTTCTGCTGATTCTCCTATCAAGTGGCAGGGATCACGGCGTCACTAGGAGAGAATTTTTTTTAAAGTGTCATCTTGAACTGCAAGGATATCCTTTAACACCACAATTAGGCACCAAAGGAGAAGCTACGCCGTCAATTCATTCAACTCACCTTTTTCTGACTTTCTATAACCCCACTTTTTTTTTTTTTTTTTTTTTGAGACAGCTTCTTGCTCTGTAGTTCAGGCAGGGCTTGAACTCACTTTGTAGCCCCAATGGTGATCCTCCTGCCTCAGCCTCCTAAGTGCTGAGGCATGTGCTACCACCCTGGCTATAACCCAATTTAAATCTTTTTTTTTTCTTTTATTAAACAAGAGAAAGTCATCAGGTACATGTTGGTAAATGCCGTCTATAGACACAGTGTGATCTCTGGGCCCAACACACAGAGAAAGGAGGAAAAAATTCAAATAATTCTTTGCACTACTACACAGGGGCTGAGTACCCTCCAGCTTCCCGCAGGGTGAAGAGAGCAGAAGTGTTTTCTTTTCCCCCACAGAGCGCGAATGGTGTTGAGTTCGAACACTTTGTGTTGAGACAAAAAGGGATAAGATGACTTTAGGACGGAAGGTGGTAGAGATTCTTCTCCCACTGTATTCTGCTTGAGGTTTCTTCCCACAAACTATGTTGAGAACCATGGTGTCTGAGAAAAGAGAGCTCAGGAAGAGGGAGACTGAGCACAAGAGGGGGGAAAAAGACTGCAACTTGCTCTCAGGGCTGGGGAAGTTTTAAAAAAAAAGAAAGAAGATTGGAATCCGTCAGCATTCAGCGAAACACCTCCTCCTTCCTCTCATCTTCATCTTCACCTTCACGCTCACCCTCGTCCCCTTTGTGGAGATCTTCCGACCCTCCCCCTCCCC
>NW_022900925.1:35967706-35985766 GCF_012274545.1 Fukomys damarensis
CCTCCCCTCCTTCTCCCCTCCTCCTCCTCACCTTCCTCTTCCTGTCATCCATATCAGAGCCCGCAGACTGCCCCAATTTGGCCCGGGGTCCTTTCCAAAGACCTAACTCATCTGTGCCTGCTTCCGAATGGTCAGGAACTCAGGGAAAGAAGCACTGGGGCTCTCCAGGCTCCGTTTCCCGCTGGCTTTATTCTGTGTTGCAGTTGAACGTTTTCCCGGATGTCCATTTGGTTTCTGTGGGTTTTGAGGATGGATCCGCGCTCTCATTCTGATGAAGTTCCCTGACCCACTGTTCCGCTTTCAGTATAACCTCCCCGGCTTATTCGTTAGGTCCTTCTACTTCATTTTGTACTTTATCGATACTTTCAGTCACTTCCTGTTCTCCTCCCTCGCGTAGAGGGCCAGGCATCGTTGGACTGGAGGTGTCTGTCTGGGCTTCTTGGCCAGAGGGGTGAGGAGACTTGGAGGTGCTTGGAGGCCGAGACCCAAGGGAAGGCCCAGCACCGCCCAAGTGTTGTCTCAGGCCACAGGAGGCAGCTCGGGAACTCCTCCTACTTTGCAGGACCAATTGCACATGATAGTCAACGAATTAAAATGAAACACACACACATCTATACATATATAACAAGAAAAGTGTGCAAACAACTAAAGTGGGAGTTCAAATAATTTAGAGTTAATCGATGAGCTGTTCTATAGTTACATATGTCAATTTTGACTTTATTTCAATTTTTTGTTGTTGTTGTTTGAGATAGGGTCTCACTACATAGCCCAGCCTGGCCTCAAACTCATGGTGATCCTCCCGCCTCAGCCTCCCAGAGTGATGAGGTTACAGTAGGTGTGCAGGACAAGGCCTGGCTGAGTCCCTCTTTTTGGAATCTTCCTTTGGGACCCATTTTAAAATTAACAGTCTGGAGGCTGGGGGAGCACAGAGGTATGGTGCATGCTAAAAATGTACATCCCTGGGTTACAGAGTATTTTATTGTAAAGGTGCATACTAATTTGTTTTCTCAGTGTGCGATTATTTCCAGTTCCTTTTGTTTGTCTGGGTTTGTTGTTGTTGTTGTTGTTTTTGAGACAGTGTCTCTTTATATAGTTCAATCAGGGTTTGAACTCATGGCATCCTCCTGCCTCAGCCTCCTGAGTGCTGGGATTACAGGTGTGCACCACCACACCCAGCTTCTCAGGCTAAATCTTTAATCCTTGTGTGGGTGTGGGTGTGGGGGGTGCTGTGGGTGGAATCTAAGGCTTTCCTCATGTTGGGAAAGTGCTACACCACAGAGCTACATCCCCAGCCCTTTTTAGGGCCAATTTTTAAAAGTTAATTTCTGGTTCTAAAAGTTTAAAATTTAAAAACCTCCAGAAAATAACAATCATTGAGAAGGACATGAAGTTTCAAGTCCTGCGCACTGTTGGTAAGAATGTAGAGAGGCACAGTCATGGGGAAAACAACTGCCTCTCAAATATCAAACAGAATTACCACATGACCTGGCAACTTCACTTCTGGGTGTGTATCCAAGAAAGGGAAAAACAGGGACTTGCGCAGTTTTTTGTATACCTGCGTTCATCCTAGCACAGATCATTTAGCTGAAACCTGGATGCAACTCAAGTGCCCATCAACAGATGTATCAGATGCATGGTATATCCACACGGTGGAATATTACACAGCCCTGAAAAGAAAGGAACTCTGACATATGCTACAGTTTGGGTGAACCTTGAGGACATGCACCCTCATAAATCCAGCTGTTTCGACAAAAAAGAAAATATGTGCAAGGGTAGATAGAAACAGAGACTGCTGCATAGACTCCTTAGTGTGTATCATGGTGATAAGATTTCATGGAAAGCACAGGCTTTGGCAGAACATCTTTGCTTGCTTTCTCTCTTTTTTCTTTTTGGTACTGAGGATTGAACCCAAGGTCTTTGCATGGAGCCACATCCCCAGACCTTTTTGTTTTTCATTTTGAGACAGGGTCTTGCTAAGTTTCCCAGGGTGGACTTGAACTTGCTATCCTTCCTCCTGCTTCAGCCTCCCAGAGTGCTGAGGTTACAGGCATTTGCCACCATGCCCAGCTGAGAATAACTTCTGGGGTTGGAAAGAAATTCTTCATTTTTTGGACAAGGACACCAGGGAGATAAAAGTATTTTTCCAAGCCGGGTGGGGTGGGACACACCTGTAATCCCAGCATTTAAACTGATGCAATGATTTAAAAAATAATGGATCAGCCAGGCGTGGTGGCGCACGCCTTTAATCCCAGCACTCCGGAGGCTGAGGCAGGAGGATCACTGTGAGTTCGAGACCAGCCTGGGCTACATAGTGACTTCCAGGTCAGTCTCAACTACATAGTGAGACCCTGTCTCAAACAACAACAACAACAACAACAACAACAACAAAAACCAAAACTACTTTTCTCAAGGTTTCCAGCCTCATTGTGCTGGTTCACATCCATTTTGAGAAATTGTTTGGATCAAATTAAATTTTGTATGGAAAAAGTGCTATTTTAGAAGTTAACTATAAAATAGTACATACAACGTTACGCTGTCTTGAAAGAAGAATGCATACACGAGTGTGTAACAGACTGGAAGGAAAAGCGCTATTAATGTGTTGTTAGTTTGTTTTTTTCTTGATGAACTCGGGTCCTTGGGCTTGCAAGGCAGGTGGTGGAACCACTGAGGTAAATCCCCGGCCCTCCTTAGTTAGTTTGGCCTGGAAGTATTTCCATTTCCCAGGTCGCTGGCTCTCAGTCAAGCCTGTATTATTTGTATTATTAGAAAAATATTTCAGATATGTACAGTAGCATGTAACACACGCAAGCTCGGCGCTGGACCCAGGGGGTGGGGACCAAGGACTGGCCACCCCGGCCTCTCCAAGACCTTCTGATCCCTGGGGTCGCTCCCCTGTGCGTGTGTCAGGCCGGAAGTGCCCCACGCGGCAGATCCCTACCCACATAGCCTACTTAGGATAATTTGGACTCTGCTTTGAGTGTTAAAGTGGGAGTTCTGGACCGTAGCCTTAACTGTTATTATTTATTTATTTATTATTTTTGAGACAGAGACTTACTATGTAGTCCAAACTGGCCTTGAACTCACTAAATAGCCCACGCTGGTCTGGAATTCGTGGTGATCCTCCTGCCTCGGCCTCCCGGGTGCTGGCATTACAGGTGTGCGCCACCAGGACGAGGGTAAACGAACCGTGGCGCATGCGCACGCTCGAAGGTTGCACAGCCCTGACCTGAGCCGAACGCCCTCGCTCTGCAGAGACGCTGGGAAAACGCGAGGCGAGTGCACAGGGCCTGTGTCTGCGGTTCTAAGTCTGGGGCTCTGGGAGGGGCGGAAAGAGGGAAGGCTAGGGGTGTGGAGGAGGAGGTGAGTGAGGGGAGGAGTGGAGCAGGGGGAGAGGCGGGGAGCACCAAAGTCTAGGGGCCTGGAAACTCTGCATGAGGCTGTAGAGGGGGACGCGTGGCACCCTGCAGTTGTGAGAAACCCTAGAGTGAACACTGTTAACTCCGGACTTGGGCGGGGCTCATCCCTTTGTGCGTGCGCGTGCTTGTGTGCGCGTGCGCGTGCATGCATATCCAGTACTGGGGGCTGAACCCAGGGCCTTTACACTGACCTACGTCCCCAACGCTCCTTCCCCCTTTTAATGCTTTATTTTGAGAGAGCATCTCGCTAAGTCACTAATCTGCCCAGGCTGGGCTTGAATTTGAGACCCTCTTGTCTCAGCCTTGCAGAGCGCTGAGATTACCAATGTGCACCACAGTTGGGCCTGGCTTCTGGGTTCATCAACTGCAGCAGAGATAGCATCCTGGTGGGGGAAGGGGGTTCATAAGAATTAGGTGAACATTGTTTCCTAAAGAAAGAAATGTTTCAGAAATCTTTAATAGAGCCGGGTGTGGTGGTGCACGCCTGTGATCCTAGTACTGGGGAGGCCAAGGCGGGAGGATCACCAGGAGTTCGAGGCCAGCCTGGGCTATGTAATGAGACCCTGTCTCAAAAAACAAAACAAAAAAACAACTTTAACATGTACATATATATTTTTGTTTGTTTGTTTGTTTGAGACAGGGTCTCACTATGTAGTTGAGATTGACCTGAAACTCACTATGTAGCCCAGGCTGGTCTTGAACTCAGAGCGATCCTCCTGCCTCAGCCTCCTGAGTGCTGGGATTGCAGGTGTGCGCCCCACACCTAGCTCAGAATCTTTAAAAAATAATTTAAATAAAATATTTTTTCTGTCCTATCACATACTTCTTATCCGAACTCATGAATGTAACAGTAAAGGCAGTTATTAAAGTCGTCTGTGTGAGTCAAGTTGGCAAGATAAAACCTGCAAAACTCTAAAGTATGAAAAATACTCCCATGCGGGAAAAGCTGCTAAAATATTGATTTTCAGATGGTCAAAGTTCAGGCCTGACTCATCGGGAATGTGTTACACACTCAACACACTGAAATTTGGAAAACTCAGAAAACTCTAAATCTTATTAATTGGCTGAAATTCCTAAGTAAACCAGCCAGAGCGTCGAAGGGGCTGACTGGTTACCCAAGCAGCTCGAGCCATTTGCTGCAATGTTCCAGCAGGTGGCGGAAGAGAGTTGCATAAAATTGAACTCGTATTTTTCAAATGGAGGGGGATCCCAAAGACAGAAAAATGGGGAACAACTTGGCTCCCACAGACAGCCTAAGTTTGCAGATGAGGAAACTGAACCCTAAAGAGGTTATCTGACTTTCTTAAACTCTTCATTAAAATAAATTCCTTGAGACAGCCATGGTGGTGCACTCCTGTAATTCCAGCATTTGGGAGGCTGAGGCAGGATGGTCCCAAATTCAATGATTTAGTAAGGCTTTGTCTCAAAATAAAAATAGAGTGCTAGCTGGGAGCTAGCTAGTGGTGGTGCAGGCCTATAATCCCAGCACTTGGGAAGCTGAGGCAGGAGGATCACCAAGTTTGAGGCCAGCCTGGGTTACACAATAAATTCAAGACCAACCTGAATGACATAGTGAGATCTAGCCTCAAAAAAAAAAAAAAAAAAAAAAATCCTTGAAACATGTCAGGCTATGTAAATCTTTGTTTGTTTGTTTGAAACAGAGTCTCAGTATGTAGTTGAGACTGACCTGGAACTCAGTATGTAGCTCAGGCTGGTCTTGAACTCACGGTGATCCTCCTGCCTCAGCCTCCCGAGTGCTGGGATTACAGGCATGCGCCACCACACCTGGCTATAAATTTCATTTGTAACCACACGATAGCAAACAAATTTAATCAGACATGGAAAACACATTAAATTATGATAGAAAAAGCCTCTGGAGTATTTCGAGAGCTTTTCTCTCTTTTTGATTAAGTTGCCCAGGCTGGACTTGAACTGGTCACCCTCTTGCCTCAGCCTCCTAGGGTGCTGGGATTACAGGTGGTTACTGCCACACCTGGCTGGTATTTCCTTTTTAAATAAGAATTCTGGATAAAATACAAGTCTCTTAGTTAATTTCATTTCGGAGAAACCACAAACCCTCCTTAAGTGTTAAATATGCCCCCAATTTTGCATGCCACACTCTCCTCCTAAAATGTGCTTATTGATTACCTGAAATTAAAACTTCCCCAGGTGTCCTGTATTTCTCTTTGTTAAATCTGGCAGACACTTTTTTTTTTTCTTTTTGTTATTTTGAGACAGGGTCTCCCTGTGTAGTCGAGGCTGGCTTCGGTGTTTCCACCCAGGTGTGCACGCCTCACAGAGTGTGAGACACGCATATGAGAAACAACATAGATAGGATTTCCTTTTAAATTGCCTTTTTTTTTTTTGGTACCGGGGATCGAACTCAGGATCTCGCACTTGCGAGGCAGGTGGTGGAACCGGTGAGCTGAATCCCCTGTCCTTAAATCATATTTATTAAATATTGAACAGATCAAAAGGAGTGTTTGCAACCATAACCCAAAATGATGGTGCTTATGAATTTCCTTGTTTTTATTTTCTTTTATCGGTGCGAAAAAGTTTATTTGAAAAGTGCCAGGTGAATGGGGAGGAAAGAAACCAGCTCTTCAGAGCAAACTTGGGCCAAACACAGAGAAAAGGGTGAAAACAAAAGCAGAACTACGCATCGCATTCCCAGGCCAGCCCATCACTTTCTTCCGTCTTCCCGCCCTGTCTTCTTGGCCCTGCTGGGGATTGAACCCAAGGTCTGATCTACTTCTCTGTGTTTTTTATTTTGAGGCAGAGTCTTGTTAAATTGCTCAGGCTGGGCTTGAAATTGTGACCCTCCTGCCTCAGCCTCCCAGTGCACTGGGATTGTAGGCGTGTGCCACCACACATGGCTTCTCAGCCGTTAGTGTTTTGCCTGTTTCTTTGAGATGGGGTCTCACTATGTAGTGCAGGCTGGCCTTGAACTCACTCTGTAGCCCAGGCTGGCCTTGAACTTGTAGGGATCCTCCTGCCTCAGCCTCCCAAGTGCTGGGATGCAGGGGTTGGGCCACCCTGGATTTCTCCTCTTTCCGTATGACATTCCATCCCCATTAAACATAATCCCCGTCCTCCCCTCCCTGTTCCCTGGCAACCACATTCTTCTTTCTGTCTCTGGCTCTTGGAATCTCAGAGAAGTGGAAACAAAATACCAGTCCCTTTGTGGCAGCTGGCTTTGCTTACCATAGAGACCAGGCTCTCCCCGCATGGCCTGTACCGGTCTCCTCCCTCTGGGGCCACAGTGTGTCCTGTGTACCCATGCATTTGTCGATGAACGCCTGACTGTTCCCACCTCTTGGGCCCCGAGAAGGACGGTGCCTGTGCCCGGATGTAAAGGTCTGCTCAGTCCTCGCTCACTTTTTTCATGAGATTTCTGGGTTGCCGGTGATTCTATATTTAACTTTCCAGGAGCCGCCGTAGCAGCTGGACTGTTTTATATTCCCACAGGGGCTCCAGTTTCCCTGCCTCCTTCCCAACACCTGCTCCTTCCTCTTTTTCATTGTTTTGGCCAGGCTGGCCTTGGTCTGGAGGCGATCCTCCTGCCTCAGCCTCCCAAGTGCTAGGATGACAGTTGCGTTACATTGTGTTTTGGAGGGTGTGCCACTCTGAATCACGTAGTTGAAGCTCGCTCACTGGTCCTGGTCGCTGGCATGCTGGTGTGTGAGTGGACTATTGTTCTGTTCTACAGGTAAGGGAAGCCGGGCTGTTTATTTTGTTGTCACAGACACTGCCATGATCGTTGGTGATGTTCTTCTCTTATAGGACAAATGTACAAGCACTTAGCGGGGAACATAACTAAGGCTGGACCTGTGGGCTCTTCGGAGTGGGTGTCTTCTGCTTTCTGGGTGATGCCCAACTGTGCCAATGCGCTGGCCCGGTCCGTGCCCTTGTCACCACGGGTGATTTCCCACACCTTCGCTTCACATCTGAGATGGGCGGACTTCCTGTTTGGGTCAGTTAGTTGGCTGCGCGTTGTGCGTCCACTTATACTTCTCTGGCTAACAATTAAGTTGAGCGGCTTTAAAATGTTTCCTTTTGCTGGACGTGTTGACATACCCGCCATCCCCAGCACTCAGGAGGCGGAGGTGGGGTGGGGGTTCACCATGAATTTGAGGCCCACCTGGGCTACATAGCGAGTTCGAGGCCAGCCCAGACTACATAATGAGACCCTGTCTCAAAAAGGAATTTTTCCTTCTTTTTTCCTATAGGACAACTGAAGTCTTCCCATTTCCTCATTGTGTTATCTTTTCATGGATTGCCATTTTTTTTTTTTTTTGCAGACCATCTTCCTTCTAAAAAAAAGGAATATTGTAGTCTCTCAATGGTACCTTTCGAGGAACAGGTGTTCTTTTTTCGCTTGGTTGGTTGTTTGAAACAGGGTCTTGATAACATAGGGGTCTTGAACTCACCATGTAGCCCAGGCTAGCCTGGAACTCCTGGCAATCCTCCTGCCTCAGCCTCCTGAGCTCTGGGCTCCCAAGTTTGCGCGCCCTCACCCAGGTCTAGTGTTGTAGTAATCACCTCCGCTTTAGTAGTGCTGACACTTTGTGCTGCAGCTGGATAATTCTTTGGGGTGCAAGGGGGCGCTGTGTCTTGTGGGGTGGTTAGGAGCAGCCTGGTCTCTGCGCCCTAGCTCTGAGCACCCAAGATCTTCTGCCCAGCCTGCGACATCTGCTGACACTGCTAAATGTCCCTTGCCAGGGGCACAGAATCGCCGCCGTAGAGCATCAGTTGTGTCCGCGGTTGTTGCCTCTGGTTTAAGAAACCCCTCCCCACTCTGCGGTCATGAGGATCATCTCTTATTACCCTCTCAAGCTTTGTAGCTCCGACTTCCCTCTGGGCTGAATGGCAGAGTGCAGCGCCTGGCTTTGCTTGTGTGTTTGATACCGGGGATCAAACTCAGGACCTCGCGCTTGCGAGGCAGGTGGGGCGCCACTGGGCGAACTTCCGGACTCCAGCTTTATTTCTTCTGGACCGAGCCCTGCTGACCGAGCGCAGCCGCGCACCACCCCTTCTGCGCCACCCCTCTGTGCCGCGCGAGTGTCCACACAGCCAGCTCTGTGTCTGGGCCCCACTGTCCTCACCACTTATGTTCGTAATCCGGTTCCAGCATCGCACCTGTCATCATCACCACCTCTCCAAGAGGCCGGACTGCAAGAGGAGTCTGAATCGTCTTTTGTCTTGGCCGTTCCGGGACTTGTGATCCTCCTGCCTCAGCCTCCCTCCTGAGTGCTGCTGGGATGACAGGCATGGGCCACTGAGCCAGCCTAATAACAGGTTTTTGTCTCCACGAATTTAACAGGATTTTTCTAAAATGTAATGAAAGCACAAAAGGCTAGGGTTAGTATCTCAAGTGTAATAGCTACAATAGATATTGGGATCATTCCTGCGTCTGAAGTTTTGTAGGTCTCCTTCTGCTCTGTGTCTGCTTCTCTTGCTCATGGTGCCAATGTCTGCGGGTTTTGTTATTTTTTCATTCCTTACTGACAGCCTATGTAAAATATACATTTTTTTCTTTTTTTTTTGGTGGAACCACTGAGCTAAATCCCTGGCCCTACATTTTTTCTTTTCTGACACAGTATGCTATGTAGCTTGCTATGTAACTAAGGCTGATCCTAAACTCACAGCACCCTCCTGCCTCAGCTGTCCTGAATGCTGGGATTACAATTACAAGACAGTGTCAGCCCTGCTCTCTCTCTCTCTCTCTCTCTCTCTCTCTCTCTCTCCTTCCCTCTCTCTTTGTTTTTGGTGCCGGGGATCGAACTTGGAACCTTGTGCTTTTGAGACAGGCCGTGGCACCACTGAACTAAATCCCCAGACCCTGAGTTTCTATTTCTTAAAACCTTATCCATGTAATTTGGGCGGGGGCACTGGGACTCAAATTCAGCTCTTGTGCTTAGCAGGCAGGCACTCCACTGCTGAGCTGCAACCCCAGCCCTTGTGGGAATTTTTTTTTTTTTGAGACAGGGTCTCACTGTGTAGTTGAGACTGACCTGGAACTCCCTGTGTAGCCCAGGCTGGTCTCGAACTCACAGTGATCCTCCTGCTTCAGCCTCCCAAGTGCTGGGATTACAGGCCTGCGCCACTGTACCAGGCCCCCTGTGGGAATATTTTGAGGCCTGAGACAGAAGTGTGTTCCGCTCAGGGGGACCGAATTGCTTCTTCCACTCTTGAAGTGAACCTCCCTGCGGGCTGCTTTCCTGGTTGTGGGGAGAGGAGGAGTTGGGGCACCCGCTTGAGTGGGGCCAGCCTCGGGTTATGGGCTTTTCGAGTCAATTTTTCTTTTTCCCTCTTATAGGCCCAAGGGTCCGGGTCCTGTGGGTGGGGGATCAGGTCGGTTTCTAGCTGGGTGTGGCGTTAGGGCCTAGCGCATAGGCGTGGGGGTCTGACCAGAAGTCCAGGCCTGACTGCGAGGGCTCCCGGCCCATCCCACGCGGCTTTGTGCTGTTCTTGCCCTTCAAGCGCACAGATGCAGGATCACGGAATGCGGGCTTTTCTTCCCCACCCGCGCTGGGGCTCCAACCCGGGGCCTCCCACCCGGCAGGGCGGCGCTCTGCCCTGCACCACACCTCAGCCCTGGCGTGTTAAGTGGAAAACAAGACTTCAGGGGCAGCTGGGGTGAGCAATGATCATGAAGTTTTGCAATCTTTTTTTTTTTTTTTTTTTTTTTTTTTTGGCCTCTTGTTTTCTCTTACGGTTTAAACTTCAATTTTGAAAGACTTCTCAATAGTCCTGTTATTTATTTTCCTTGCTAACGTTTCTGGTAAACAGAACAGTCTTGTGTTTGTCCAAGGAACACTTTAAGGGCAGTGCAAGGGCCTTGGATCCTCTCCACTCCCAGCCTCTGCTGTGCGGCACGGAAGGGACATACTGTGATCACTGACCCCAAGTCCTCCTGCAGCCGGAGGGGACGCAGCCTGTGCCCCACTCCTCGGCTGAAAGGGCTTTTGTCTCCTTTGCTTTTCTCCACTTCCTAAGGCAGGGGAAGCCGTTCTTCCTCCCCAGAGCAAGCGAACACAGAGCTCCCAGGGTCTCAGTTTCGGTGGCTGAGGCACCCACGATGCCTTCTCACCCCTTCTGCTCCTAACCTCCTTCCTACTCCTTTTTATTTCGTTTCACCCTGTATAGCCCAGGTGGACCTTGAACTCAAGGCGATCCTCCTGCCTCAGCCTTCTGAGTGATGACAGGCGTGCACCACCAAGCCCAGCTAATATGTGCATTTTTGCCACATAATCAGAAAGCCAGCACGTGCAGGCCCTCAGCCTGGAACCGATGGACCTCAAGGAAGCCCCTCCTAGTGGAGGTCGTGGTGTCTGTCTGTAGCCTGAGGTGACAGGAAGATGCATCCTGTCATAACCAAGTGATAAAGATGCCACCGAAAGCCTTGAGCACTTGCCGAGCGCCGCCTGCTTCCAAGCACCGAGGAATGTGAGGACCCGGGTCCAGGGACTGTCTCTGCCCCTTCCCGGCGACCTCGGAGGGTCACGCGCTGATGGTTTCATGGCGCCCGGCAAATGCCAGGCACCTAGGAAATGCGTGCAAATGAACAGACACCAAATGGTGCCTGTTTCCTCGCCAGAAAAGCAGAACAGCACCTTCCTGCCAGGCTGCAGCCATGTGCTGGACGCTGTTAACCTTACTTCTCCAGCTGGCGGGATGGGATGGTGTGGCCCTGGGGCCTAGAAATCCTGGATGATCAGGAGCACGAGGCCCCGCACACGGGAGGTCGCCCATGGGGTCGTGGCCAGATGCGCTGCCTAGGTTGCTGTGTGAGTGTGTCTGCGGGGGTCCTGCTACCAGCCTGCTCCAGGTTCTTTTTGTTTTTGGTACCGGGGATTGAACTCGGGTCCTTGCGCTTGCGAGGCAGGCCACCGAACCGCTGAGCTAAACCCCTGGCCCCTGGTCCAGGCTCTTGATGTCCTTACCAAAGAATTGAGCGGGACTCCAAGACCTGCAGCAGTGGATGATTTCTCTGAAAGAGAAAAGCCAGAATCCCCTGGGCAGAGAAGAGCTCATGTCCCGAGGGGGCTCGGTGCTGAGGGTTCTAAACCTGAGGGCTTGGGGTGGGGTTGAAGGTCAGGGCTGAGGCTTGAGTCAGGCCCCACTGTCCTGGTGTCCAAAGCCCCCGGGGGTCAAATCCGCATAGTCAATGACGTGCTAATTAGGGCAGGGGTCAGCAGGGGTGCGGAAGAGCACTGCCCATGCTCAGAACCTAACTTGTTACCCAGGGAGGTTTTCTCATTGGGTTTAGACCTGGGCACCCTGGTCCCGAGCTAGTATTTCACTCAGAAAGTGGATCAAGTCCCAGAAAACGGCTCCGCGATGCCCTCCTTCCCCGCCCCCCCCACTTCCTTGGTTACCTGATCCTCCATCAATGGACCTCACAGGAGGAGTTCCCAGGCTGGTGGCCCCTCTTCTTCCTCTAGCCTTTACCCCGGCGCCCTCCTGAGTCCCACCTCCAGCCGGTTCGTCTACACCACCCTCACCGGGGCAGAAACAGGCCGGGTCACCCACCCCTCCGGGCCGAAGCACCGGCCTTCTGCCTCCCTGCGGCTCAGCCCCTTCCCGGCCAAGCTCCCGCAGCCCCCCTTCCTCTTTATTGAGCCAAAGCTGCGTGTTTATTTAGAAACTGGCTTGTTTGCAGCCTGAAATTTGGCATGGCTGATTTGGGCTGTGAGGAGTTCAAAATTTCCTCTCCATTTTGGCTTGCTAAACCCTGTTTAGTGAGGGGGGAAAACAACACCACGAGATAAAAACACAGTGAGGCTGCCCAGGCTGGGCGAAGAAAAGCTCCAGGAGGCAAGTGACAGCATGGGCTTGTGCTCTTTCATTTTAAGTCTCTGATGGTGGATTAGACACGCACAAGGCCCCGCTCCAGGACCTGTACACACCCCCAACCCAAGCGAACAGCAGGCACTACCCTTGGAGCTGGGGCTGGAGGAGCAGTTACGGGGACCACGGTCTGCAGACCCCAAACCCTGTGCATTTTGTCTCATCTCAGTATTGTTACGATGGCGTTTGGAGAGAGGGTCTCGCGATGTAGCCCAGGCTGGTCCTCAACTCACAGTCCCTCTCCTGCCTCAGCCTCCTAAGTGCTAGGATTACAGGCACCGCCACCACCCGGCTTTATGTTTTATTTTGGACATAGCAGAGGTCGTAAAAGTCTGTTTCTTTTTATTGTGAGCGCTAGTCACAGGATACACTGCATTTAGGGGCACACAGCGAGGATAACTTCAGTCCCCAGGCCTTTTAGATGTGCCAAGCCCAAGCTGCACTGAGGGGGTTTTTTTTGTCTGTGACACTGGCTCTTCCAGGGCGGTCCCTGAGCGCGGCTTCAGGCTTTGGGCCAGTCGGAGTCTGTGCCACAGCCTGGGAGGGAGGCTCGGCCTCGTCCACGGCAGGACGGGCAGGGCAGCTGTGCTTTTGGGACCGCACGGGTGGCTGCAGCTTTTGCTGTCTTAATTTAGTGATTCTTAGCAATAAAATACATGTGCACAGAGCAGCCCTGGTAAAAATACAAACAAAAATTCCCAGGTCCATCAGGAAGTCCTCGTAGTGACCAAAGGACATTTTGGACCTCAGGCTCCAGCCCCAAACTGAAACAAGCCACGAGGTCTGCTGGGGCCAGTGGGTGACTCGTGAGCATGGCCCGTGGGAGGTGGCCACTCACAAGCCTTCCTGTGAATCTGCAAAGCCTGACTGCTGTGCCAGGGGTGCTCCTGGACTTTGGGGTTGACAGCTGGGCTCGTGGCCCATGTTCTGGAATCAGAAACCCCAGGCCTTACAAGGCCGGGACACAAATCTAGCAAAGGCCAATAAAGGGGACCAGGCTGTACTCAGGGCCTCATTCTGATGTCCGCCTGTACCAGCCTCTGAAGTCTTCTCCATAATCACATCTTGTGGATCCCTCTCTGTTTTTTTGAGACGGTCTCTCCATGTAGTCCAGGCTCACCTTGAACTCCCTGTGTAGCCAGAGCCAGCCTCAACTCATGGAAATCCTCCTGCCTCAGCCTCTTGATTGGCAGGATGACAGGCATAAGGGTCCTGGGACAAATCGGCCTTCCTAAGGCATCTGCGCTCTCCCATCAGCAGGAAAACTTCCTGTATAGTCCCCACAGAGTGGACTTTCACCCCTCCACGCCCAGAGCCCCTGAGTGATGCAGCTCCAGGCAACACCTTCCCTGGAGCCTGGATGCGCTTGGTGGGAAGGCCGGGTAGCCTGGTGGGCGGTGCGCTGTAGGTGATGTGCACTCTGCCTCTTAGCTGCTCAGCCAGCTCGGACAGGCACCCCCAACACCCATGTCAACCCTGCGTCTTGGGAGCCTGAGTCCAACTGCCTGGCTTGAGAAATCCAGGCCTGTTGGTGACACAGCTTTAGTTCTTTTTGCTGTAAATAAACAGGCCGCCTGCTGCCCAACAGTTCCCCTCCCGAAGCAGCCATGATGCTCCATCTGGGCTTGCCTGGACCAGGGCCAATGAATCTCAAACTTTTTTTTTCCCCTTTTATTGGTTTTTCTGAGTCTCTGTATAGCTATATAGTCCAGGCTGGCTTTAAAATCTCAGAAATCTTCCTGCCTCAGCCTCCCAAGTGCTGGGATTACAGGCATGCACCACCACGCCCAGCTCTGATTTTCTTCCGCCTGGGGTGGTTGGCAGAGGCCTCCTGGCATCCCTGCCCCTTTCTTCCAGAACCCTGAAGATGGGATGAAGTGGGCAGGAGTTTGGGAGGGGACAAGGGGCACCGTGCTGTGACCGTGCAGACACACAGGGCTATGCAGGCGGGAATGGGAGCAGACGGCCGGGATGTCTGGATGCTGGGTCACACACATTTTCAGTCCTGGAGCACCCTACCACTGAGCGCCATCCTCGGCTCCCCTTTCAAAGACTTTCGAGATAAGGTCTCACTAAATTTCCCTGGTGGGATTAGCACTTGCAGTCTTCCTGCCTCAGCTTCCTCGGTGCTGGGATTGCAGCACCGGGTGCCCTGTGTGAGAGCCAACACAGACCTTTCCGTCTTGCAGAGCTGGCAAAGAGCCCTTCTGTGCGGCAGGATCTTTCCTCATCTGAAAATCCTGACTTCACACCTGCAGCTCCGTCTCCTGTGGTGTGGAAGAGAGCAGGGTCCAGCTCGTGTCTGACTGTGCAGCGGTTACCAGTGTCCCCACCACTCTGCCTCATTTCTGAACTGATTCCTCCCTCAGGGTGAGGCCCACTAAGCCCGTGACTGTGTAGAGACTGACTCAGCGTTTATCTGCGGCTGAGACTCTCTACCCAATGAGGCCGAGCTCTAGAGGCTGCCTGGCTCCTCCCTGGGACAGGGCTCCTCCAAAAACCAGGCTAAGTTTGGGAGCCCGAGCTCCCAGCCCACAACGCTGCCTGCAGCCACTTTCCAGGTCAAGGTTTGGCAGAGTCCCCAGTGAGCGGGGTGGGGTAGGGGTGTCCTGGAGCCCTGCCCATCTGTCTTCAGAGGAGGCAAAGTCCACCTCAGGAAGTGCCAGGCACCAGCATGTCCCGGGAAGGGAGCCACAAGGCCGGCAGGCTGCAGAGGACCAGCTCCGGAGTCTGTGGGCCCGGGAACCCAGCCCAGGCTTTAGTCAGGGGGCTGCGGGTGGGAGGCCCAGGAAAGGCCCACGGGAGATGAAGTTGCTCTAAAAACCCCACCATGGGGCTGCTCTCTGCCCCTCCTGGCGGGGGTGAGGGCCCAGCCTCCGCAGCCACTGTCCCCCGGCCACAGTGCAGATCGCAGGAGGCCATCCCAGGCCCCACGCGCGGCCCTCAGCACTGCTCGGCCTCCAGGAAGCCGTCCTTCTCACGGCCCACGGGCTCCACCTCCGTGTAGCTGGCGTGGTTGGGGTGGTTGCGGAACTTCATAGCCGGCCAGCGGTGGGGTCTCTGCTGTGGGACAAGGGGCAAAGTCACCAGGGCAACCACTCCATGGGTCCCGCCCGAGGCACGCGGGGCCCCTGGACTGTCCTTCCCACCGGCAGCCAGGTGACAGTCAGGGCCACGCAAAAGGATCTTTTATCCCTCGCTGCCGGCCTGGAGAACTCAGCAACTCAGACCCACGTCTTTCCCCAAGACCGTGGAAAGCCCGGGTGTCAGGGTCACCCGGACGATCGGCTACTGAGAGAGACGCAGCTCGGGGTCCACCTCAGGCTCCCTCGCCAGAGTCCCTGTGGTGGGGGCTGCAGTTTCCAGGTGACACCCAGGAAGCTCCGAATCCTGAGACTGGCTGGGACCCATGGGAAATCGGGCAGTTTTTAAAAATGGAGGGAAACCCCCAGGCCTGTGGGTAACGAGGCCAGGGGGCTTGTGACCTGTGTGGCTGCTGTGGCCTCCCTCTGCTGTGCCACATGGTGGCCCTGGACTGAGTCCCTGGAAGGGAGGGCAAGATCTTTTTCCTATTTGTATCTTCAGCTGTTAGGAAAAATGCTGGGTCATTGTGTGCACTTAACTGAATCTTTTTTTTTTCTTTTCTTTCTTTTTTGGTATTTTTTGGTGACAGGGTGTCGCTGCGTAGTCCAGGCTGGCCTCAGACTCGTGGTGACTCCCCTCCCTCAGCCTCCTGACTGCCCTGATTCCAGGTGTGCGCCCCCACGCCCAGCTCCTCTCAGCTGAGTTCTGCAGACTGAACTGGGTCCACCGGAAGCTAAGGAGCCTGCCGGAAGTGAGGACTGGGCGGCATGTGCTGGGTCCAGGGAGCTGAGCCTGATTTCCCAGGCCGCACCTCAGCTGGCCCCTCGGGATCCTGGGGCGTTCAAAATGGCAGCATCCTCCGCTCATCCCCCCACCCCCAGCACACAGCCCTCTTGTCCCACAGAAGCAGCAGAAGAGGCTGGCTGCTCTATGGCTCTGAATAATCCTGAGCCTGCAGTTGGGCCCAAGAGACCACAAATCACCAGGGAAAGGCTGCCCGGCCGCAAAGTGGGCAGTTGATGGAATTTTGGCCTTCTTAGTTCCTCTGGGGCCTTTCCTAAGTTTCACAAAGAGGGGATGGAAGCTGACGGCTGCTCCACAGGGACAGGAGGCCCGGGCCGCGTGGGATGGGTTGGTTCACAGCGAGGCGGGGACAGAGTGGCCCAGGAGCAGCGGCCCCGGCCCAGCCCACACTGACCTCCATGAGGAAGAGCACGGCGTTGGAGTTAGAGTGCCCGCTGATGTAAATCCCGCCCAGGATGGCGGCCGCCACCAGCAGGACGGCCAGCACGATGCCCACGATGGTGCCCAGGTGCACAGGGCGGGCCTTGGAGTCGGGGGACAGGTTGTGCTGGAGGCCTGTGGAGACCACAAGGGCAGGCAGGGGCTGAGGATGCGGGTGCTGACCCAGCCCCAGAGCTAGTGCCCCTGGGACCTCCCAGGTGTGGGGTGGCGTCTGGGTAGGGGTCACTGTCCTCGGCCCGTGGCTGTGCTTTGGAATCACGCCATGGGGCCCCGGAAGTCTGAGGGCCCCGGGAAATTCCCCGCGACCCCGGGCTGCGGTGCTTGGGACCTAGGAGCTGACTGGTACAGATCCACAGTGTGGTAACCTCAGGGGCATTCTGTGACCTTCAGGGGTCACCGTGGTCACTTCTGGAGAGCGAGGGGAACAATCAGCACGGCCTGGTGGGGTGGATGCCAAGTCAAATGAGGTCATTCCACTCCTGGAAGCCCTCGGGACGCGTGAGCTGCCAGAACAGCAGTGCCGGTCACTGTCACCACAGCGAGGCCAGGGAGCTGCCCTCTGGTGCTCTCTGCAACCTGGGTGTGGAGACCTGGCCTCCTCCTCTGACCTCCAGACCTCATGGCCACGGGTCCCCTGGCTCGGCCCCGCCCTCCTGCCCCCCATTTCAGGGCAGAGCGTGTTCCCACCCGTGTAGACAGGTTCCTGCCCAGTCCCCCGCTGTCCCATCCAGCACCAGGCCTGGGACAGGCACATGGCTGTGTCCCTCTCACCCCCACAGAAGCGGGGGTCTGATGGGGTTGCAGGGGCCCTGTGCTCACCGTCTCCTCCCTCAGAGGGGTTCACTGTAGCGTCATCTGCAGAGAGAAGACAGAAGGAGAAAGGGTGGTGGCATCTGTCCCCCTGGGTTGGGTGGGACTTCAGGGAGGGTTGAAGTGCATTCAGGGTGCATGGAAACTGCAGCCCAGAGAGGACAGGATGGACCGGGGCCAGGGCCAGGAGGAACCTGGCAGCCGGTGTCACTGGAGGGCGGAGGGGCTGTGCCCAGCTCCGCTGTGCGGAGGTCGGAAGGCGCCGTGACTGGCTGGGACGGCTGCGGTTTCTCTTCTCTTCTCCTTCCCGCCATTCTGCCCCAGGGGCCGTGCGGGTCGGGGTGGGGGGTGAGCAGCCTGTCCCGAGACCGGCTGTGTTCCGGGCTGCTGCTCCGGGCCCTCTAAGGTCACACGGATCTGCCACACGCCGCCGCCATTCGCTGCACCTCCTGCCGCTTCCCCTCCGGGACCCCCGCCCCACCTTGTCACGTGAGAGCCTCCTTTGTCTGAGGGGTTCCAAGCCCCTCGTGCTCTGTCTCCCGGTTTCCTCCCCTCATTCCTTGCAGCCCAGCGCTGTGGTGGAAGGCACTGCCCAAGGCTCACCGGGCCTCTGAGCCGCCGTATGTGTTGTTCCCCGCAGGGATGCCTTTCC
>NW_022900925.1:35986778-35988797 GCF_012274545.1 Fukomys damarensis
CTCCTTCCCGCCATTCTGCCCCAGGGGCCGTGCGGGTCGGGGTGGGGGGTGAGCAGCCTGTCCCGAGACCGGCTGTGTTCCGGGCTGCTGCTCCGGGCCCTCTAAGGTCACACGGATCTGCCACACGCCGCCGCCATTCGCTGCACCTCCTGCCGCTTCCCCTCCGGGACCCCCGCCCCACCTTGTCACGTGAGAGCCTCCTTTGTCTGAGGGGTTCCAAGCCCCTGGTGCTCTGTCTCCCGGTTTCCTCCCCTCATTCCTTGCAGCCCAGCGCTGTGGTGGAAGGCACTGCCCAAGGCTCACCGGGCCTCTGAGCCGCCGTATGTGTTGTTCCCCGCAGGGATGCCTTTCCAGTCCCCTGACATTCTGCCTTCAAACACTCTGTGGGGCTGGGATTAGGCTCCTCTCCTGTCTTTCTTTAAAATGTGAGTATTTATTTTGTGTAACAGAATTTTTAGCCTTAATTTTGATTTTTACAAAAATTGTATTAAAATATTATCTTGATTATTGTGTTTTTTTTGAGCCTCCTTAAGATTTTCACCTGAGAGCCTCGCTTGTCTCACCATGTCCTGGTGCTGTCACCTCCCGGCACAGTTCATTGGCCTGGGGTCCCCGGTGCTACCTCTGTGCAGCACCAGACCCCGCAACTCCCCAGTTCCTTACACCCACCCTGTGTACCTCCCTACACCTGATGGGGCAGCCTGCACGGGGCATGGTTCCAACAAACCTTAAAATATCAACACATACAAGGTAAGAGAATAAACTATGAGAAAAACTTAAAATGTTCCCAATCATCCAGTCATGGTGGTGCGTGCCTGTATTCTCAGCACTCCTAGGAGGCTGAGGCAGGAGGATCTCAAGTTTGAACCCAGCCTGAGCAACTCAGTGAGACACTGTTTCCAAAAAAATAAAAAAAATAAAAATAAAAAGGGCTGGGAGGTAGAACAGAGTGAAACCATGGAGTTTCTTCTAAGGGCAAGGTCACCCCTGGATCGGTTATTGACTCCCAAGCCAGGGCAAAATTTCTTTCTGCTTTGACTCTATCAATCCACAGAGCCGCACCACGGACCCGACTGGCAGCACTTGAGTCCTAAATGTAACGGCTCCTCACTGTCCCCAGGCCCCTCCCAGTCCCCTCACTGGCCAGATCTGCTGGGTCCCCGTGTCTGGAGTCTGCACAGGCCCACAGTGTTCCTTCCAGCACGGGGAAGGGCGGTGGGTGGAGAGGAGAGAGCTGTGGCAGCCAGGAGAGACAGAACTCCATCTCTTCCTGGGCCCATAGTCCCCTCTCTCAGCCTTGTTTTCTCTACAAAATGGGGATATGCAGGGACTGACAGAAACACACAGTTGGCTGGGTGTGGTGGTGCAGGCTGAGGCAGGAGGGTCACCACGAGTTTGAGGCCAGCCTGGGCTGCACAGTGAGACCCTCTCCAAAATAAATAAGTAACTAAAGTGCATACATGGGGAGCGTTAACACTGTAAACATTTAACAGTAAAAGACGCAGTGCCAGGAATCCCCTCAAAACAATCCCCTTACTTCAAACACACTTGTCCATCGCTCTTGCCACTTTCTGAAGCGGCTCTGGAGGCCTCTTTTGCGAGTGCCTTTATGAGGTGTGATGAAAATACAGGGAGTGCTGTTGCCGAGCGCCATCCAACGGAAGGGCAGGCTGGTAAAAAGTTTTAAAAAATAAATAAAATGACGCCTCCTCCTCAACTACCTTGTTTACTGGTTCTGGCTCCATGTGACTTCTGGTTCTTCCCCAAAGTCTAAATGACCAGGGTAGAGAAACATTCGGAATTAACTCAGGATGTCGAGGCAGCCAGGACAGCACAAGTAAAGACACACCGGGAAAAGGACATCCAGAGCCGCTTCAGAAAGTGGCAAGAGCCAGGCCTGGTGGCGCATACCGGCAATCCCAGCACTCAGGAGGCTGAGGCAGGAGGACTGCTTCAAGTTCGAGGCCAGCCTGGGCTACATAGTGAGTTCAGCCTGAACTGCATAGCGAGATCCTTCCT
>NW_022900925.1:35988939-35993635 GCF_012274545.1 Fukomys damarensis
ATACCAAAAAAAAAAAGAAAAAGAAAAAGAAAAAATTGGCAGAAATGGGAGGATAAGGGTGTTGGAAGGGGACTCACGCCAATGTGTCTTTCGCGGTAACACTTTTTTAAAATGTGAACGTTCACTGTATGTTTCCCCCTGACACCCAGCACCCAGGACCACTAGGAGGACTGAACAGGGACCCCGGTGACTCAGCGCGTCAGCCCAGGCCCCTCCGGCCGGCTCTGCCGCTCCTGCTCCCCAGGAACACCTTCCATTCCCCTCCCCTTTCCTCCCTCCCAGCCTTCCCCAGGAGCAGGTGTCTGGGGCCCAGGGGCTCCAGAGAACCCACCACCTCCGCCTTCCCTAGGGGAGGAGCTTGCGGATCCAGGCGCGATGGACGGGAAAAGGCCACGAGGGGCGGACAAGGAACAGCAGGGCCGCACGGGAAGACGGTGCCAGGCGGTGTGAGAGTTGGGGTCGGGGCAGAGGAGCCCACAGCTGAGTGAGGGCCGGGTCCTGTCCAGCCCAGCCGAGAGACGGCCACAGAATGCCCGGCACCCGGGGACGTGGGTTTCCCCGCACAGCCTGGCCTGGGTGGCAGCGGGGTGGGGTGCGCGCTTCCCCGAGCCCCTGTGTCTCACGGCAGTGAGCGAAGTTCCAGGGCAGAATCCCTGCCTGAAGAAGCGGGGAGGGACAGTGAATCTGAGCAGCCTTCGCCTAGGCCAGGGCCTGGCTTTACCTTCCGTGGTGAGACCCTCTTCCACGAGGGAGGAGGCAGAGGTGGTGACCACGACGTCCCTGTCCTGGGGGCTCGTGGAGCTGTCGGGGGAGGCCGAGGACGGGTCCTCACCCTGGAAGTCCTCACATGTCCTGCCCTCCGCCTGCAAGAGATCTCGGTGCTGCTGTCAGACGCAGCTGGGCCCCAAAGCGCATTTTAACCTCCCACTAAGTTGCAGCTACTCAGGAGGCTGAGGCAGGAGGGCCCTGGACCCAGGAGTTTGAAGCCAGCCTGGGCGACCCAGCAAGATTTTGTCTCAAAAAATAAACACCTAACCCTTCTACCTTGTTCTGTAAGGATCTCGTCCTACAGGGCAACCTGTCGGCTACTTCAGATCCTTCCTCGAGGAAGGATTCATTAATCAGGCACTGGTCCCAGATTTCTTTTTTTTTGTTGTTGTTTTTTGAGACAGGGTCTCACTATATAGTTGAAACTGACTTGGAACTCACTATGTAGTTCAGGCTGGTCTCGAACTCACAGCGATCCTCCTGCCTCAGCCTCCCGAGTGCTGGGATTACAGGCGTGCGCCACCATGCCCGGCTGCTTCCCAGATTTTGAGGTCGCGATAAACAACAGCAAAGAATCACAGTCTGAATGTTCTGGCAAAGTCTAGCAGTGAGAAGGAACCTGCGCAGCATTCTAACCTCCACACCCCAGAATGGCTGCCACCCTGAGAAGCTGCGGGACTGGCGCCTGGTGGGTGCCTCATGGTCACTGCATCTCCAGTCTCCCCAAGAATCCAACTTGGCTGAGGTCGTGCCCAGGATGCCCTCCGCAGGGACGGGAAGAGCTCCTGGGGGCAGCCTGCTCATGGCCAAGTCCTGGAAGTGCTCAGGGCTGGGACTCACAGGGCCCTCTAGAACCTTCTAGAACCTTCCACAGCGGTCTGAGGGGCTCAGTGCAGTTGGAACACAAATCACAGATGGAGGGGAGAAGACACCAAAGGTTAAAGACACCTGGAGGACCAGGTGCGGTGGTGCATGCCTGTAATCCCAGCACTGTGGAGGCTGAGGCAGGACTGCCTTGAGAAAGGCACTGGGAGAAGAGCCACCGGGGAGGGACCACCGCAGATGGCCCAAGCCGCTCACCTCCTGGGCGCAGCCATAGGCCAGCCACTCCTGGCGGTGACGATCAAAGCCACTGGAGCACCTGCAGGGGACAGAAAGGTCAGAGATGAAGGGATCAGCAGAGAAGCCCCCCTTGGCAACCCCCAACTCAGTGGCTACGGGCTGAGGTGGTCGGGTTCCCCGAGGCCACCAGGCCGCCCTGGGACTTGCAGCCCGAGTCTCCTGCTCATCTGTCCCTTCCCTGAACTTGGCGAAGGCGCCTGTGGAATCCCCACCCTCCTGACCCGGCTCCCTGGAACAAGGCCACATCTGCCCAGATGTGCGGTGGACCGCATGACCTCCAGTGACCGCGAAGGTCCCTTCGCCCCCGTGCTGCCGCGGCACTGCTGAGCACATGGGAAAGCCGTGCCCACTTTCTCCTCCGAGAGATGCTCGCACACACAGGGCTCCCTCAGTGGCCGAGGCTGGGGCGAGCCTGGGAGGACGGAGCCAGCACTTTGTGATCTTTAAAGGCCCGGGGAGGGTCCTGCCGGAGGCTGGGAGAGATTGAGACACCAGGAGCTTCCTCAGGGAAAGGGTGGAGGCAGAGGATGAGCCCAGGCCTCCCACACACTTCCGCAACCCTCTTCAGCACCAGGGGAAGCCACTGGGACATCTGCGTGGGAAGGAACAGCGTCCAGAGCTGCCAGGGCCGGGAGCAGCTCTCACGCTCCATCTGCTCAAGACCCAGTAAGGCCAAGGGCGAGGCCTCCGCAGGCTCCTGTGGCACAGCGGCCGGGCAGGGCCTTCTCTCAGGTCCCTGTGCCCACCTCTGTGGGCACGGAGGGCCGGAGGGCCGGGGGGCCGGGGAGGCTGGGGACTCATTTCTTTTAGATCAAACTGACTTCTCAGGAACTCAGCCGACAGCACAGGTCTAAGGGCGTCAGGGTCTAGGCCTTGAGCAGTCCACCCGGATTCAAAGGCTGGCAGGAGAAAGGGTCGTTTACCGGGCACCTACGGGATGCCCAGCACTGCCCAGCTGTGAGAGGCCCCGCAGCGTCTCAAGGGACCCTCAAAGTGACGCCGGAGGGGAGGATTATGAGCACCGCCAGCTGATTCCATGGTGGGCTGTGGCGGGGTACAGGACGACCAAATACACCGCCAGGGGAACGGACGGCGTCCACAGAGCAGGGCGCAGAGCAGGCAGGGAGCCCCAGGAGGTTATGGGGGGCACAGCAGGATGAGGGGTAGGGAGAAGAGACCCACAGGTGCCCCGTGGCACCAGCCACGCCCCCGGCTTTTCAGGAACCTGGCTCAGTCTGGGCAAGGAGGGGTGTGCATGACAGTGCGTCAGGCCCAGTGTTAGGGCACAGGAAGTTTCCAGCCCCCGTCAGCCTCACACCGTCCAATGGCATCACCTGCCACAGTGACATAACCGCACAGGGTTATGTCAGGGCGTGATGTCACGTCCTCCCACAGCACCGCCACGTCCCGGAGGCTGGGGATGGCCGCCGAGTTCCGAGTTCCTCTCCCATCTGACTTGCTTTGCAGTTCCCAGGGCTCAGCGCACACTGGATGCTGAGTCCTGCGTGGCAGCCACCCCGAGTTCCCAGGGGTCCCCCAGCTAAGGGCACCACCATGAAACCATGGCGCTCGGGCTGGAGCATGGGAGTCAGACTCCCAGGGATCAGGTCCCAGGATCCCAGTCAGGGCCGGGGTGGAGCCGCCACGAACCTCTGCAGGACGTGGCACCAGGCACAGCTGAAGGCCGGGTGCGGGGAGACGCAGGTGTCACAGCTCCGGCGCTGCAGGCAGGCTGGGTGGGGCAAGGGGTAGAGACAGAGAGAACATGGGGACCTTCAGGGTCACAAGGTCACCCTCGCTGGAGTCGGCCCAGTTCATTCCCCCCTCCCTTTGCCCCCCTGGCACCAGAGAGTCAGGCCCCGAGCTGTTGGAGCCCATGGGGCAGCCCGATCCCTGGATCCCTGCCTGTGCAGGTCCCGTGGGGAGACAGACACTGGACAGATCATCGGATCGTCAAAGAAAGACAAAAGGATCAGGAGCTGTCTCGTGGCTCGTGCCACTTTACGAAGGGGAACTCCGAAAGTAGGAAGGGGTCCCACCTAGTGGTTGGGGGGTCCCTACCGTGGTGGGACAGTGGCTGCCATGGCAAAAGGAGCCCCTGAGGGCGAGAAGCACAGCACATCCCCAGGGCGGCTCGGGACCCTGCTGAAACCACAGGAGTGGTGTGTTTACCCGGAATCAAACACTGTTTCCAAGGAGAAGGCCTCCCTTGAGCTCTGTCAGCTTACAAATCACTACTTTGGAGGTCATAGAGCTGGGCAGCACGGTGCTGTTATGGTGACAGTTGCTGGGTTACTTCCCAGACCTGAAGCCCACTTTCGTTGAGGGTGCTGTCCCCTAACTCGAACCCACAGAAACCTGGGTGGTGGCTGCCATGGGACAAGATGTACAGGGTTACTTCACAATGTCTGTCCCCTTTGCTCTCAGATGTCGTGTGCAGTGGATCATTTAAAAATGTTTTGCCCAGCTGGATGTGGTAGTGCACACCTGTAATCCTAGCACTCAGGAGGCTGAGGCAGGAGGATCGATGTGAGCTCGAGACCAGCCTGGGCTACACAATGAGTTCCAGATCAGTCTCAACTATATAGTTAGACACTGTCTCAAAAAACCAAAAAATAAAAATAAAAATAAATAAAATGTGTTTTGCCCAGAGCTGGGAGTGGCAATGCATACACACCTATCATCCCAGGCTCAGGAGGCTGAGGCAGGAGGATCACCACAAGTTTTAGTGCAACCTGAGTTCACAGCCAGCCTGAACTACACATAGTCGGCCCTCCCGCCAAAAAAAAAAAAAAAAAAAAAAAAA
>NW_022900925.1:35993667-36015241 GCF_012274545.1 Fukomys damarensis
AAAAAAAAAAAAAAAAAAACGGGGGAAAAAAAGCAAAGCTCTTGGCTCTGGGAAGGAGTTGGTGTTGGACTTATGTTCCAGAGGAAAAAGAGGCAGAGAGGCCAGGTGGCCACACCCCCAGGGCTGGGGGGGCGTAGTCCAACTCCAGAACGCACCAAGGAGGCACCCGGCCTGAACCCTACTCACTGGGCAGTGGCATGAACTCCACGGCGGATGCACTGGTGATCCTGCTGGTATCTAGCTCCACGCGGTGGTACTCGAAGATGGTCCTGCGCCAGGACTCTGAGAGAGAGAGAGAGAGAGAGTCAGCGCTCGGCCTCAGGTGTGGGTCACAGCCTGGGGCTCCGAGGCCTGACCCCGGGTGGAGCCAGCTCAAAGGGAGGGAGGAAGGGTGTGGGCCCCGATGCTGAAGCTTCGGGAAGTCAGGGAACAGCCCAGGGAACAGTGCAGTCGGCTCCTCTGCTCAGCTCCTCCCACAGCCTCCACACCTGAGCACTACAGTCTCCCTGGAGGGACTCATGAAACTGGGCAGGTGAGGAGCCTCAGATTCTCGTGAGGTTTTGTTTTTCTGGGACAGGGTCCCTCTATGTAGCCCAGGAGGTCCTTGGACTCTTGGTGATCCTCCTGTCTCAGCCTCCTGAATGCTGGGATGAGAGGCGTGCGCCTCCACCCCGACTCTGAAGGTGGAGACTTTTCCAGGGTGTCAGCGAGCTCAGTGGGGCCATCCGCACCGAGGGCTCCCCGCTACTGCTGCACACCCCACCCGCCCCTCGTGCAGAGTGGGTGCCACTGTGGAACACAGTTTCTCCATTCCCTTCCCCACCTCCTTCTTAACCCCGGACTGAACCTCGTGTTCTGGTGTCAAAGCCCGCAGTCGCCATGCACACCCCACCCGCCCCTCGTGCAGAGTGGGTGCCACTGTGGAACACAGTTTCTCCATTCCCTTCCCCACCTCCTTCTTAACCCCGGACTGAACCTCGTGTTCTGGTGTCAAAGCCCCTGCAGTCGCCAGCGCCCCGGCCACAGCCTCAGAGAAGGGACTGCACCGCTGCCGGTGGCAAAGCTCCAGAACTGAACCGGCCGCTGGGGCCCCAGGCCTGAGATGTCTGCACCATCCAGCCCTGCGGAGCCCACCTGTCCCCTGTCACCTGCTGGGCCAAGGAGATGGGGGAGAAGTCAGGGAGCCGGCTGGGCTGTGGTGAGGCTACAAGGGGGTGGGAGCAGGGTGACGCAGGAACAAGGACTCAAGACCACACCCAGAAACGCTCCACTCCCGGCCCGGCTCCTTCTCTGTGACTCAAGGGCAGTTTCGGCCTCTCCGACACCCCAGCGCTGCCCCAGTGGATGTTGGTAAACTGAGGCACAAGCAGGACGAACGGTTTCCCCTCTCCCTTTCTTCCCCCTCATCCTGCAGCTCCCCGCTGCCGGGACATAGCTGGGACAGAGTCAAGGTTCCTGCCTTGGTGGGGAAACTGAGGGCACACAAAATGAAACCTGGGAATGGACACAGCTTCGGGCAGCGACTCACCAAGCCCCAAAGGCGGGGTGGCGAACCTGCGGCCGGCCTGTGTCCCTGGGCGCTCTGAAAGGTTCGCCATCCTCACCCCACAGTGACTGACTGAGCCCAGCACTGCCCTCGGCTCCTCACTCAGCACCTGCCAGGTCCTGACCCCTCGGTGACGCCCAGGACAGACCGGTGCCGTGTCTGGATCAACTCGTTTGCCTGTGTAACCTTCTGGGGTACCCAGGAGCCCCGCTCTACAAAGAAGGACCAAGGAGGGGCCACGATTTGCCGAAAGCCACACTATTCGGGGTTTCGTTTTTTTGTTATCTTGCAGAGCCCAGACTTAAAACTCAGGTCTCAATGCCTGGGCAGCTCCAAGAAGTCCCCAAAAGTGTCCACAACTGCCTGGTGTGGGCAGGAGGGGCCGGGGGTCCCCACAGGCAGCTGAGGCCAGTTTCAGCCTGACCTCAAGCTGAGTCACTGAGCAGTCGGGGGACACGTGCTCTGCGTCCTTCCATGGTCTCCTGCACCCACTGGGTGACCCCAAGAGCCCCTCAGAGGGGACAATCACACACCTGCTTTAGAAACAAGGCCTGAAGCCTCGCCCAGAAGATCTCTCCGTGTTCATCTTCCTCCTGACAACCTCCGGGCGAGAGGGCAGCAAGCCTCAGAATGCCGGTGAGAGCTTGGGGTGACCGGGTCGTAGGGGACACAGCCCCCATCAAGAGTGGGGAGGATGAGGGTCACAGAGCACGTGCAACCCCCACGGGCACACGCACACCCCTCCAGACACGCACAATACGCGTGCACATGACACACAGGGTTCTGTTGCTGGCAGTACTGGGATGGGACACAAGGCCTTCACAGCGGTGGCCCCATCCCTTATTTAAACGTTTTATCTTGAGACAAGTTCTCACTAAGTTGATAGGTTGCCCGAGCTAAGTTTGAATTTGGGATCCTCCTGCCTCAGCCTCCCAGAGTGCTGGGATTACAGGTGTGCACCACTGTATGCCATTCACAGATTCTGTTGGTTTTTAAAGCAAGTGTGAGTGGGGTCTGACCAAGGCTGAGACAAGGGAGGGCCGTTTTTGGGTGTGTTCTTTTTGTAATTCCTTTGCCCAGCAGGGCACCAAGCCTACCGTGCTTCCCACTGCTATCAGAAGGTGGCCTGGGGCCGACAGGAAGTTGCGGGGGGGCTTTCACAGCGCTACCCCACTGCTGTCCCCAGGAGCCACGTGTGCTCTAGAAAGCCACCCCTTTCGGCACCAAGGCGCGATGGGAAAAAGGACAAACGTGATACCCAGTGGTCCGCTCTCTTGCCCGACTTGGGGCTGAGGCCATGTGGCCTGAAGTCTAACATCCGCCTTCGAGGGTGCCCCCCACTCAGTGCAGTGAGTCTGTGTCAGTTTCACACCGCTAGGTCAGTACTGACCACTCCCCGCCAGGCTTCAAGCTCCCAACACGGGTCCAGGGGGCTCTGCACTGCTGGCCCTGACCCCAGGCCTTGCACTTAACAGGGCTTCAAGAAACAATAACAAGGCCGGGCGTCGTGGTGACTGACTATCATCCCAGTGCTCAGGAGGCTGAGGCAGGAGGATGGCTGTAAGTGTGAAGCCAGCCTGGACTGCACAGTGAGACCCTGCGTCAGAAAACCAAACCAAGAAATGAGTAGCCCAGTGCCGAGGAGAGAGCGAACAGGTTGCAGACTGCCCAGAAACCCTGGAGAGCTTCCCCACCCGAGGGAGCTGCCCCTCCTCCCAGCCCGGGACAGCGAGGCCTTTGTCAAAGGGGCCGAGCCCAGGCAGGAACAGAAAGCCAGACACCGCCCCAGTTCTCAGAGTTGGGGCTGTGCCCCAGCCACCGGGCCGCCCCACCAGAGAGGGCCAGGCGTCCCCCAGAGCAAGGCGGCAGGGTGGAGAGGTGTCCCTCGTCCCTCGTGAGCTCCGGGCGCACCCACGGCCAGCTGGTGCCTGATTGAGCTCAGGCTTCCTTCGGTCATGGTTTTCTTTTCCACGAGCACAGCCTTGTAGCCCTGCTCCAGATCTTCCCTTAGGTCCCTTCCCCACCCCGAGGGCCGCCCGGGACAACGACATCCGTCTGCCTTGCTGCCCTGTGTCCGGCGCCTGAGACCTGTTTCCCACACGACCCGCGCCTGCCTGCATCCGGACAGCCCCTGGCCCAGCGTGGCACCCAGAGGGTGGCGTCAGATGGGGAACTGGGGAACGGGGGTGCAGTCTTCATTCCTTTACCCCTGGCCCCGGTTACGCTTCATTTAACAATCGTGACTCAGGCCTCGGAAGGAACAGCTCCTTCTCCTCTCCCATCCTCACGTGGCTCATCCTCCTCCCCTTTTGTTTATTGGTTTATTTTGCCTCCCCCCAGAGTGGGTCTCATTATGTAACCCAGGCTGGCCTCGGACTCGCAGTGATCCTCCCGCCTCAGCCTCCCGAGTGCTGGGATGACAGGCAGGCGCCACCTTGCTGGGCTAGTCCCACTCGCCCTGCAGCCAGCTCTGGGGCCTCCGCGGCTCCACCAGCAGCCTGGCACAGGCCTCTGACGCACAGCTGGCCTGGAGTGGGCCCCAGAAAGGAAAATTCTGGAAAAAGCAGAGGCCCTGGCTGTTAGGGCCATCTAAGGCCATTTTGGGGCCAGACAAGGGCAGGCCACAATGTAGAGCCCTTAACAATCAAAGCCTCATTAACCGGTTCCACTAATTCAGACTCTCAGTTCCCATGCTGGCTATGCTAAGGGAGCTTTTACGCTGCCCACGAAATAGCATAGAGGAAACAAAGCCGGCTCCCAGTCATCCCTCAGTCACTGAAGAGGGTCAGGGCCACCTCAGATTTCTCGAGCACCTCCAAAAGCCACCACCCGCCATTTTGTTTTGGATTTTTGAGACAAGGTCTCGCGATGTAACCTAGGCTGGACCTGACCTCATGGTGATCCTCCTGCCTCAGCCTCCCAAGTGCAGAGATGACAGGCATGTGCACCACTACTGCAGGCAGCGTGGTTTTCCTCAGATCAAAGATGCTCCGCAGAAGGGAGGGGTGGTTAGAAAAACTCGGGCTGGGAAAGGAAGGGTTGTGAGCCAGGGAAAGAGAGGGAAGGACAGGATTCAGGGGCTCAGGGTAGAGGTTGGGTCCTTGAATCCCGGGCACCAAATCCACTCCTCGGATGGCAGGAAGGAGCCAAGCTGGGTAGGACAGGGAAGCCGCCTGGGCTTGGACACCAAGGTCCGAGGGGATGGCAGGGTCTGCAGCCCCAGGGCTACCCGGAACTTCTCGTTTATCCACGGTGTTTCCTGGGTTGCTGCCATCTGCAGCTCAGCCTCATCTGGACAGAATCGGGTCGTATGCACTCAGAGGGGCCTGAGCTCCCCAACAGGTGGCCGGGTGCTTTGCACAGCAGGGCTGGGCCTGGTCCACTTGATTTTGTTTGTGGGGCTGCAGGCCGAGCCCAGTCCCTCACACACGCACATGGTGAGGACACTGTCTCAGAAAAAAATGCACACACACACCTCGCCCCAGCTCTCGTCTTTGTGGCCAGGTTTAGAGCTCTCAGCCCCCGAGTTTGTGCCTGGTGGCCCCAGCTGAAACCTCTGGAAGAAGGAGTGTGATGCCCACAAACCCTCTCCCAAGCCCAGGTGGCACCAGGCGCCTGGTCTTGCACAGAGTCACGGAAGAACAGAGAGCCGGGTGGGGGTGTGCGCCTGTCAGCCTGGCACTCAGAGGCTGAGGCAGGAGGATCTCCATGATTTCGAGGCTGGCCTGGGCTATGAGGTGAGTGCAAGGCCACCTGATACACAGCAATACACTGTCTCAGAAAAAACCGAAACCAACAAGCAACAGAACGGAGGACAGGGTCGCTCGAGCAGAAGCAACTCTTTCCCTGTGATTACTCTGGAGCCCCTGCCCTGCCTCCCTCCTCACTGCCCCGTTATTTCAGGGGGGCTGAGCCTCCTTCCGCCCCGCTCCCAGAATCCCACAGGAGACCCCACACCAGTCCTGCCCTGGAGCCTGATTTCCTCTTCTCCCCCATCCAATGGCTTGCGGAACCACATCTCCTGACAAAGACGCCCCGGGTCCCCAAGCAGTCTGGGGTGTGTGTGCCCGGGGCTGCAAGAGTTAAGGGCCGCTGAGGAGGAAAGGGTTCATTCCTGGGAATGGAACTGGGATGGAATTGGGGTGGGTCAGATTGAGAAAGCAAGGAGCACGCCTGTCATCCCAGCACCCTGGAAGGCTGAGGCAGGAGGATCACAAGGTCAAACACAACCTGGAAATTCTGACAGCAAGACCTTATCTCAAAATTTAAAATAAAAAAGGGTTAGGACTGGAGCGCAATGTAAAGGCCCTGGGTTCAATCTCCAGAACAAAAAGAAAGGCTTAATGGGATTGAAATCAGGAGATCCAGGTCTCCGTACTCCTCCCCTCCATAGCTGTGGGACCACGGGCAAGTTACACCACCTCTCTGAGCAGGGGCACTGGTTTAGTAAAATGTACAGGCTGCCCGTGCCATGGGGGGCAGAGACGCTGGGCAGCTGAGTGCCTGGGGTTTGGGACTGTGGTCAGTGTCCTGGGCAGGTGGGCAGGCAGCCACTTGGTACCCTCACCCTCGGGAAGTTTCCTCTCGGCGTGAACTGGACCCAGGGACTTGCTGCCAAGCACAGGGCATGGCAAAAGTCATTAACACTCTGCCTCAGAGGTGCTGGCTTCTCTCTTCTGCTCGGTAGGGAGCCGGGGCCCTGTGGAGAGCCATTCTGGGAGAGCTCACAAGGCAAGGAGCCAAGCAGCCTCTGAGACACCCTGAGTCCCTCTGTGCTTCCTGAGCCACAGGAACTGAGGCGATACAGTCACTGTTTCCAGATGCTACACTTTGGAGCCGTTTGTTACACAGCAGTAGCTAATGAATACAGTGCCTGGGGGTTTCTTTGTGATTTCAGGGATGGGAACCAGGCCTCCATGTGCAGGCAAGTGCTCCGCCACTGAGCCCCTCCCCAGCCCTCTCCACTTGCTTTGTCACATGGGTTTTGGCTTTGCAGAGCCCCAAGTCCCTGTGGACACCGGAGACAAGTGCACCTCACAAGCCACCTCTTACAGAAGGGTTAACTCCAGGGAGGGGATCTGGGGGCAGAGGTCAGGGAGAGGGGACGACTGTAATATTTTGTTTTTGGCAATACCTGGGTTGAACCCAAGGCCTTCACACTGAGCTGTGTCCCCAGCCCTTTTTTATTTTTTGAGACAGGGTCTTGAAAAGTCACTAAATTGCCCAGGCAGTGTTCAAACCTATGATCCTCCTGCCTCAGCCTCCCAGAGTGCTGAGATTATAGGTGCTCCACACCCAGCAAGAACTCTAATCTCTTCGCTACATCATTTTGTATCTTTTTAATTTTAGACCAGCTACATTTATTTATGAAAAAAAATCAGGCCCGGGATCAGCTCAGTGGTGCCACCACCTGCCTCACAAGCGCAAGGTCCGGAGTTTGATCTCCAGTACCAAAAAAAAAAAAGTAAGAAAGAAAAGAAAATACGTAATTTTCCTTGTAGCCCCAGCATCTTGGGAGGCTGAACTCAGGAGTTCAAAGACAGCCTGCAACCAGTGTGACTCTGTCCTTTAAAAAAGATTTATATATACATATATGTGCGGCTTTTCTGAGTGAAGATAAACAAAAGCATAAGTAAACAGTAGTGACTCTGGAAACAGCTTCAATCGCACAGGAGGAAGCGGAAAGGAGGGAGGTTTGGGGACGTTGTCACAATAGCATGGGACTTTTTGTCACTGGCCACAAAAGCCACCCAGCCGTCCTGGAGAGCGTCTGCCCCGAAACACGTGTGTCAGTCCCAGCACTGCGGGGTGACAAAGTGCTGAGTCACAGAAGAACACAGTGGCCCTGTGCCGGACCCTGGCTGCGCACACACTGCCTTCCTAGTCACAGTCACTGCGGGAGACAGCGCCACCCTGACAGTCCACAGCCAGCAAGAAACCAGGGATGCTGAGGGACGCACCAGGACCAGCGCTGGCCAAGAGTTCAGACCCAACCCCAGCATTCAGCGCTAGAGCCAGAGGCAGGGTCTCACTCTGTTCCCCAGGCTGGCCTGGAACTCTCAGCGATCCTCCTGCCTCAGCCTCCCTAGTGCTGGGGTTACAGGTGTGCCCCACCGCGTCTGGTCTCCCGCAGAGTCTGTCCAGGGCAAAGGCTTGCTCAGAGGAGGACACGGCAGGGGGAGGGCTGTCTCGTTCTTCATCATACCTCAACTGCTCTGAGTGGCCTCAGAATGTGTGCCTTGATCAGACATTCCACAAACACAGGCAAGCCAGGCACTTCTCCCAGGAACCCTGGCCCAGGCCCTCTGGGCAGGAATGGGAGGGTTAAGACAGACAAGGGTGCAGGTTGCATGGTGGAACTTGGGCACACAGCTCAGCAGAGGCCAGCTTCAAAAGTCTCCGAGTCAGGAGTCTGGAAGCCGTGGATGGTGCACCTGCAGCCTCCGAGGAGTGTGAGTCAAGACCCTACCGGAGCCAGGAATGGTGGTAAATGCCTTGCCATCCTAGCACTCTGGGAGGCTGAGGCAGGAGAACTGCAAATTCAAGCCCAGCGTGGGCAACTTAGCGACTTAGCCAGACTCTACCTCAAAATGAAAAGACTTCTGGGCCCTGACTGGAGGTTTGAAGTAGGAGAAAAAGAGCTGTGTTCCCTAAAGTGTCGGCGCTGGAGGAGGACCGGGGAAGAGGCAGCTTCTCTTGTGTTCCTTTCTCATTTTACAGAGGAGGCATCGGAGGTTGAGAGAGAGTGTGGTTCACAGCAGGACAGAGTTCGAGGCCATCCGTACCGCCTGGCCGGTCGGGGGCCCGGGGACTCACCTGGCACGTCCGGGGCCGGATTGAGGACCATGAAGGCATCGGACAGGCCTGCTTTCACGGGGTGCTGGGCAGAGCTGATCTCCCGGACCGACATGGGGATCTGCGGCAGCGCGAGAAGGGGCTCCGTCTGACCCGGACTCCCCAGAGCTGCAGCCCCAACACCAGCCGGCCCTGCCGCGGCTGCTCACCTCTTTGTAGCCGAAGACGATGCGGCCATCGCGGTGCAGGGCCACCTGGAACGTGAAGCTGCCCCTGTCCTCGCGGCCCTGGAGGTAGATGCGGTCCCACTGCACGATGAAGACCGTCCCTGGGCAGGGGTGGGAAGTAGGTCCAGTCGGAGCCACTTCCCGTCCCTGACACAGACAGCCCTGGGCACCCAAGTCTCAGGGGTGGAGGGGTGGGCGGGGGAGGAGAGCGGCTCACCTAGTGGCCACCCCCACCGGAAGCAGAGAGCGGGGGGAGGAGCCTTTCCAGGCCACACCCAAGTCCCTTCCCCGAGGCCCCGCCCACCTCCCGAATGGGTGTTTAGCTCCGACCCACGACTCGGTCGCATTTTGTTTGTTTGTTTGTGGCAGGGTCTGTGCAGTCCAGGCTGGCCTGGAATTCACTGTGAAGCCCAGGCTGGACTTGAACTTCCAGTGGGATTCTCCTGCCTCTGCCTCACGAGTGCTGGGATCACCGGCGCTTTTCAAAAGCCTTGCGTGTGAGGCCGTGTGGGTACTTGCAGAGCTCTCCGCTGTCCTGGGACAACTCGGCGAGGAGCCACGAGGAGGGTCCCTGGCCTTCACTTCACCTCCCCCGAGAGCCAGGCTCCTCCCGGGGACGGTGGCGGGGGCAGCTGCCGCTGTGAGCCCGCCGAGCCCTGCCTCACCGTTGTCGAAGTAGGCCACGGTGGAGTTGTCGGAGTAGCCGGGGTTGAAGTTGGCCATCAGGGGAGCCACGTACTGAGTGGCTGTGAGCATCCGGTGGATCACGTCGCCCATGAAGAGGAAGCCTGCGGGCCGGGCGGAGGGTCCCAGTCACCGATGGCCTCCCGGGCGGGAGCTGAGAGCGCCCCCCACGGCCCCACAGGGGCGCAGGTCGGGGAACCGCTGGGAATCGGTCTCCGAGGAGCCCTCCCAGCCCACCGGCCTTACCTCCCGTTGCTATGGTGATCTGTCGCAGAGGATGCCCGTAGAAAGGGAAATCGAAGGACAAGACCACTCTCTGCGGGGACAGGGCAGTCGGTCCAGACGGCGCCACATGCAGCGCTGGTCTGGGCGGAAGGGGCCCCGGGGCGTCAGATCTCAGCCACAGCCGCGCCCTCCCCGGGCCAGCCGGGCACTCACTGAAGCCTGCCGGTGGGCGCTGGACAGGATCCTGTGCACCCGCACCTGGGTGTGGTTGGCCTCGGCCACATCCGCCCACAGCTCCCGGCTTCGGGGCTCGCTGGGGCCGTAGGCACGGGACACGTAATAGCTGTGGTTGTCTTCCTGCCGGTGACCAGACGGACGAGGCATCAGGCCGGCCAGCACCCACCTCCGCCCTGCCCACCCGACTGCTAGGTGCTAAGTCGCTGCCCAGAGGCCGCCCGGCCTAGGACCCCGTCCCCTGCCCCCCGGGTCCTCAGCGGGTGCAGCCCCCCTGATACTCCCTGCTGTTCCCGGGCTCAGCCAGCAGGGTGCTCAGGCTGCTACCCTAGGGGATCAGACCACTCTTCAGTTAGGACAAGGGACAGACCGGGTCCCATGCGGCTTTGGGCGTGAGCCAGGGGAGCTGCCAATCTGACAGAGGTGACGGTAGGGCACAAACAGAGGGCTCAGGAGCAGACAGAGCCGCAGGGAGGGAGGCACCTGCGGCCTCTGCCTCGAAGCTCAGCTCAGACATCACCTTCCCTGTGACCTGTGACTCAAGGCCATCGAATACTAGGTCCTCCAGAAGTGGTGTGGGGTGAGTGGAGGCCCCTCTGACGCCCAGACCCTCTCTTTTGCCATTGTATGGCAGGAGAGGGGCACTGGGGACAGGGGATGGAGGGTGGACATTGTCCCAAACTAAGGACATCAAGGACGGACGGCCGGAACCACTTCCTGCTGCCCGCTGCGGTTGTTTGTTATGCAGCCGTGGGAGCCAGGCACAGGGCCTGCCGGTGAGGGCTGCTCCGGCTCAGCTGGGTGGCCTGGAGTTGTTCTCTACCATCCTGGTCACTCTCCCTGCCTGAGACATTCTGTGGCTCCCCAGTGGTACTCAGGACATCCTGTGGGTCCCCCTTGGGCACTGCCTGTTTGACATCCATTCCTTTCTCCTCTTTACTAACAGAACGTTGATCCCGTGAGAAGGAGAAGGAGAAGGAGAAGGAGAAGGAGAAGGAGAAGGAGAAGGAGAAGGAGAAGGAGAAGGAGAAGGAGAAGGAGAAGGAGAAGGAGAAGGAGAAGGAGAAGGAGAAGGAGAAGGAGAAGGAGAAGGAGAAGGAGAAGGAGAAGGAGAAGGAGAAGGAGAAGGAGAAGGAGAAGGAGAAGGAGAAGGAGAAGGAGAAGGAGAAGGAGAAGGAGAAGGAGAAGGAGAAGGAGAAGGAGAAGGAGAAGGAGAAGGAGAAGGAGAAGGAGAAGGAGAAGGAGAAGGAGAAGGAGAAGGAGAAGGAGAAGGAGAAGGAGAAGGAGAAGGAGAAGGAGAAGGAGAAGGAGAAGGAGAAGGAGAAGGAGAAGGAGAAGGAGAAGGAGAAGGAGAAGGAGAAGGAGAAGGAGAAGGAGAAGGAGAAGGAGAAGGAGAAGGAGAAGGAGAAGGAGAAGGAGAAGGAGAAGGAGAAGGAGAAGGAGAAGGAGAAGGAGAAGGAGAAGGAGAAGGAGAAGGAGAAGGAGAAGGAGAAGGAGAAGGAGAAGGAGAAGGAGAAGGAGAAGGAGAAGGAGAAGGAGAAGGAGAAGGAGAAGGAGAAGGAGAAGGAGAAGGAGAAGGAGAAGGAGAAGGAGAAGGAGAAGGAGAAGGAGAAGGAGAAGGAGAAGGAGAAGGAGAAGGAGAAGGAGAAGGAGAAGGAGAAGGAGAAGGAGAAGGAGAAGGAGAAGGAGAAGGAGAAGGAGAAGGAGAAGGAGAAGGAGAAGGAGAAGGAGAAGGAGAAGGAGAAGGAGAAGGAGAAGGAGAAGGAGAAGAAGAAGAAGAAGGAGGAGAAGAAGAAGAAGAAAAGAAGAAGAAGAAGAAGAAGAAGAAGAAGAAGAAGAAGAAGAAGAAGAAGAAAAGAAGAAAGAAGGCTTAGATGGAACAGCCTGGGCTCAACCAACCCAGTAAGAGCAAAAGCATAAAATAACCAAACAACCAGAACATTGATTCTGTAGCAAGCAGCAAGCCAGCTCATTTGCTGAATGTCTTAAGGGTGAGTATGGGACACAGGCTAAGAAGAAGAAGAAGAAGAAGAAGAAGAAGAAGAAGAAGAAGAAAAGAAGAAAGAAGGCTTAGATGGAACAGCCTGGGCTCAACCAACCCAGTAAGAGCAAAAGCATAAAATAACCAAACAACCAGAACATTGATTCTGTAGCAAGCAGCAAGCCAGCTCATTTGCTGAATGTCTTAAGGGTGAGTATGGGACACAGGCTGGCCAAAGGTTCCAGTGGAGACTCTGAAGTCAAATTTCACTGTGTGTCCCTTTTGTTTGACCTTTTCTCTTCCTCCAGTCTAGAAGGCAGACAGGATGGGTGGCGCTCCAACAGCCATCTTGTCAGTATGAGGACAAGAGCCACCCCTAAGGGATGGTAGAGTAGAAAGCTGGATGGAGCCTGGGTGTTGGACGACACACTCCTGAGGTCCCTGGCTTCGGCCGTCACACGGAAACAAAACCTCCCTGATGCTTGGTCTGGCTGCCACCAGCACCTGCTGCTCTCCCTGTAATGTGTGCCCCAGGCCTCCCGGGATTCTGTCTGCAGGACCTGCTTCCTGCCCATCACAGCCTCAGCAGAGAGCAGCTGCTGTGCTGAGTCCCCTCCAGACTGCTCGTCCTTCTGCGTCACTACCACCACACGCTCTGTCACCGGAGAAGGTCCTGTTACCAAAGAGCAGCAGGGACGCGGAGCTCAGCTTGCAGCCAGGAACCCTGCAGGCCGGGGCCGGTCTGGGCACCTTCAGCTGCTTCCAGGCTCCCACGGCCACCGCGTCCCTGACCCTCGGGTGCCTGGACAGAAGCTGCGCTGTGCAGCTGTGAAGCCCAAGCAGATGCAGACGACATGGACAGGTGGGGACGCTGGCTGTGCATCTCCCTGGCTGGTTGCCCTGCATCCTCTACGTCACGTGAGGACAAATGGCCCGGTCCTGCTGCTCCACGGAGGTGCCAGCCCCGGGCCATGTTCTTGACACTGATCTGCCTTGCAGGCTGTCACAGGCTGTGTCCTGTGGCACAGGTGTGTCCTGGTCCTCTCCTGTGCCACCGAGATCCGATCCTGGGCATCCACCCCGCTGACCCAGTGTATCCTGAAGCTCCCTGCCCAGACTCAGTGCGGCCTAAAGGACAGCACCTGGGGACGTGGAGGGGGCGACCAGAGAGGGCTCAGTGCTGGACACAGCCAGGGACAGAGTCCGCGAGGACTGGGACAGCGGGCAGGAGAAGTCAGGGCTGCCTTTGCAGGGCCACGGCCTCGAGCAGGGCATTCGTGGGCACTGCCACCAGCAACCTCCACAAGGGAGGACTGATACTGTGCCACTTCCCAGCTGGGGAAACTGAGGCCCACGGTCACTGCGCTGTCTGGAGCCACGCCAGCCTTGGTGGGGGTTAAGCATGACCTCAGGGTGGTCGAGGCAGAATCTCCTTGGGGTCTATGTCTGGCCTCTGGCTCTCTCCTCTCCGGTGCTGTTGTTCTGCTCCCCGGCCGCCATGAGCTGAGCGCTTTGCTCCTCCAGCCCCTTCCACCGTTCCTTTCTTGAGTCGGAGCCAACAACCATGGACTGAATCCCTGAGACCATGAGCCAAACTTAACCTCTCCCAAGTTGTGGGTATTGGGTATCGTGTCCCAGTGACAAGGGAGTGGCTGACCCAGCACCCCTCAAAGACAGCAGCCCTGCCCAGGGCCAGGTCTCCCAGTAACCAGCCTCCTTTTGGTAGCAGAAAGCCATCAGCCAGAGGATGAGCCCAACACTCCTCACAGCAGGGTGTGGTACACGACTGTCTGACCAGTGGAAACTGAGCAGGATGATGGCCTGTAGTAGGAATGAGGTGCCCTCCTCTTGCCTAGAGGGATGCAGATGTGATGGTAGGATCTGAAGCAGCCACATTAGACCACGAAACAGAAGGCACATGGTACACAGGGCAAAGCAACAAGATTGGGGAACCGGGTCCCCAACATCACAGAGACACGATACCAAACTTTGCTTACTTACACTGACACTCTCGAATGTGGGAGAAGAAGAGGGGTGCTCTGGTGTCTAAGAGCCTTGCTGTTCAGGCACGCATTAGAAAGGCTGAGCTTGTATGCTAATGAATACACAGCCAGGCCCAGGCCTGCTTCTCTGCCACATGCTGGGTGACACAAGGGTCACACCAAGGCCACACCTGGTGACGGACCTGCCGAGGAAACCCCATCGCCCACCACCCATGGCCACAGGTGCTCCAGGCGCCATGGGCTGGCAGACAGGGCCAGCAGGAGCCGCCCGCTGGGAAGCACAGCGAGGCTGCTGCGTCTCTGCGACAGGTGCGCACGAGCCCGCCCATCGCCCACACTTGTGTGGGGAGGCAGCGGGACAAAAATTTCCCAAAAAATCCTTTCTGCCAGCGAATCCTCTGTACCACGCTGGATTCCGCTCACACGGAAGTGGGGCCACTCAGGAGGGAGGGAAGGGAGGCCCCGGACCCGGACCCCTACACCCTGCTGCTCCTCCACCAGCTCCCCGGGCTGAGCAGCTTAGGGGACCCCCTAGCGTTCCGCGGAGCACAGTTTGAAAACCGCTGCAGGGCGGGGTTAACGCATTCTGCGCTGGACCGGAGTGGCTGCCGCAAGAGCGACTCTTACAAAGCCAGGCTTCGCTCGGGTTCTCCCTGCTGCACACGCCCACTGGGCCTGCTTTTCTGCCGGATGGTGGGTGAGAGAGCAAGAAGCCCTCACCTATGCGGCTGCCTTATCTTGGGCGTCAGCTCCGCAACCGGGAGCTGATTAGACCTCTATTCTCCATTAATCATCCAGATTCCGGCATTCAGTTACAGCAACAGAAAGTAGCTCCGCTGCCCCTGGGAAAATTCAAACCTTGGCTAGGCCCGGGGGTTTAGCGCAGTGGTTCCGTCGCCTGCCTCGCAAGCACAAGGTCCTGAGTTTGATCCCCAGTACAGCAAAAAAACAAAACAAAGCAAAAATCACACAAACCTTTTGTAAATAGACCCAGGCAGGAACCCTTCTCTACTGGTGGAGGAAACAGAATTTCTTACAACCTAGGAAGGCACTATGGGGGTTTCTCAAAAAAACTAAAACTAGAGGTTCCCTTTGACCCAAGGAATCTCCTTCTAGGTCTCTTCCCAAAAGAGTTAAAAGTCATCAGACCACAGTGACACATGCACACTCATGTTTTATAGCAGCACAATTCATAAGAGCAAATCTTGCAAACAGCCCTTACATCTATCAACAAGGGAACAGATAAAGAAAGTCTGAGCCAGGCGTGGTGGCCCACGCCTGTAATCCCAGCACTCAGGAGGCTGAGGCAGGAGGATCGCTGTGAGTTCGAGACCAGCCTGGGCTACATAGTGAGTTCCAGGTCAGTCTTAACTATACAGTGAGACCCTGTCTCAAAAAACAATAAAAACAAAGTCTGGCATTGATATAAACTGGAGTACTACTCTGCCATAAAGAAGGATAAAGCTGAGGGACTCTTAGGTAAATGGATGCACCTTGAGACCACAATCTTTAATAAAATAAATCAGGCAAACACAAGTTTAAGTGTGAGAAACCCAAAGTACAAATAGGAGCAACACGGGGGGTAGATATTAGGAAGTAGGAAGAGCTTATTCAAATGGGAAGGGGAAAGAGAGATGTGGAGAAGAGATTTAAAGAAAAAAATGAGGGACTGGGGATTCAGCTCAGCGGTTCCGTCGCCTGCCTCGCAAGCGCAACGTGGGACTCACTGAGCTAAATCCCTGGCCCCTCCCCTTTTTAAAGTTTTGAGACAAGGCCTTGCTAAATTGCCCAGGCTGGCCTCGAAGTTGTACTCCTCCTGCCTCAGCCTCCAGAGTGGGTGGGATTATAGAGGGCACCATCACGCCCACAAAGCTTGTGAGGCAAACCAGCTCTGTGAGGGATTCTTGCTTCTGTTTTACAGAAAAGAAAACTGGCTTAACCCTCAAGGGTGCCGTCTTTGCCTTGGCAGGTCGCTGTACCAAAACACCTTTGACGTGGGAAATTAGAAACCACCAAAATTTAGTGCTCACGATGATGGAGGATTCAGGGTCTGCCAGGGGTCTGATGGACGGCACATTCTTGTGTTTGCACACGGTTTGCCCGCACCCTTGAGGTCTCCCGGATACTGGATGCTCCACCCTAAGACCAAAGCATCCTAGGAAGGCCAGGGTGTGGTCACTGGGGCCAGAGCCTCGCTCAGTGCCTGACCCTGGCTGGCCTTCATCACAGAGCTGTTTAGCATCTTGGCTGTGACGTGGCCACAGCACCGGCGCCAGACACTGGAGAACCGGGTTTCGGGAAGTTAGGAGATTTTCCCACGACAAAGACAAACAACCCAATTTTAAATGGGCCAAGAGAAAACAGGCAGAACGCTTGCTCAGGCCCACCATGGCCAGCCTTCTCCTGAGTGACGCTTAACATCCTTTGTCATTACGGAAACCCAAATAAGAGCCACAATGTGGCACCGCCTTGCCCCCACTGGGACAGCTCTAATTAGAGGACGGGTAAGGAGCATGAACTGGAAAGACTGGGGACCGCAGGGCCCTCGCATGTGCCCGAGGGGGTGGCAGTGGCTCACCCATGGGTGCAGCCCAGAAGGGGTCGTGGCCTGGAAGCCTGGGACAAGCCTTTGGTCTTCCATCCGGGCGAGGTGGGATCAGAACGGTGAAGGACAAGGACCAGGGAGCTGGGAAAAGAAGTTTCTTTGGGTTGTGGAGCGGAAGGGGGCCACCTTCCGATGTGATGTGGTTTAGCTTGGTTTCTCCCAAACCTCGGCCCCGGACCTGAACCACAGGGTCTCTGACTTAGCTCAAAGGCTCCCTAAACCAGCACAGCTAAGTCCCCGCACGTCTGGGGCTTTGGGATTGGTCTCGGTGGAAAAATCTCAGGAAATCCTGAGCCCGTTCAGGGTGGGTGGGGCGTGCGCTTAAGGAGGAGGCGGCCTGGCCTGGCCGGGCAGCTGAGCTGGGAACAGCATCCAGGCGACCGAGGTGGACACAGGGCAGCTGGCGCCTGGGCCGGTGTTCTGAGGCCCTCGGAGCAGCGAGGCGGGGATCCTGGGGCGGTGGGAGGCCAAGGGAAGAGCAGACGGACCCAGAGCCCAGCTGCGGAAGGGCGAACCGGTCTGTGCAGGTAGAGCGGACACCCAGGGACAGACAGACGGAATGGCCGAGGGGTCACGTCCCCACCTCCCCCCTCTAAGCCCAGATGCACCGGCCTCCCCTCTCTGGGGGGCTGCCAAGCCTGTCATCCCTGTCCCAAATGAAAAACAGGCACTGGGGTGTTGCTCAGGAGACCCCTGGGTTTGCTTCTTAGTACTGAAAAAATGCCATGTGAGGAACTTTTTTATTTTTTGCAGCCCTGGGGATTGAACCCACAACCCTGCATGTGCTAGCACAGGGTTTGTGCCCCAACACCACAAAAATAATAACAATGACAACAACATCATCAACGATGACACCGATAATAAATGTTCCCCTCCTGGGCTGGGGATTTAGCTCAGTGCTTCCGCCACTTGCCTCACAAGGACCGGAGTTCGATTCCCATTACCAATAAATACATAAATAAATATTCCCTCCCGTGTAGTTGTTTTCCTTGGCAACTTAGCGATACCTTGTCTCCAAAGAAATGTTTAAAAAGAAACTGAGGATACAGCCTAGCTTTCAAAAGGCCCCGGGTTCGATTCCCAGGGCTGAGAGGTGGGAGGGAGCGAGTGAGCTCAGGGCAGCTTTGGGGGTGAAGGGGAACCCGCCTGGGCGAGGGGCCTGGGCCAGGCGTAGGATCTCGGAGCCCCAGAAAAGCCCCACTGCTCCAGTGCCTTCCCAGTGCCTTCGCAGGGCTTGGTCCTGGGAGCAGGTGCCCGGGAAGCCCGACCACCCTGCCCCTCGGCAGCGCTGGTCCTGGCACTGGTCTTGTCCAGGCCTGTGTTGGGGGCAGTGGCTGAGGACTGAGAGTGCCTGTCAGCCCTTTAGCCCCACGTGAGCAACGCAGAAGGATGAGAAGCCCCCGCCTGTAACCCAAGCTCTTGGGAGCCTGAGGCAGCAGGATCTCCTCCATTTTGAGGCCAGTCTGGGCTACATACAGAGTTCAAGGCCAAGAACTACATGAAATGAGACCCTGTCCAAAATAATAAAGTAAAATAAAATAAGTGCATATGGAGGCCATTGGTTCTTCATGAGCTCTCCAGGCCCAAGTCCTACAGTCACTGTGGCCAGCTGTGCTGATGTCCCCATGGCGAAGGCTTGGTCTCAGTAGTATCTCCAGCAGAAAAGGGCAGCAGAGCCAACTTGTCTTTTCTTTCTTTCTTTTTGGTTTGTTTATTTTTCTTTGAGACAGGATCTTGCTATGTATTCCAGGCTGGCCTTGAACTCACTGTCACTATGTAGCCCAGGCTGGCCATGAACTCACAGTGATCCTCCTACCTCAGCCTCCCGAGTGCTAGGATTACAGGCGTGTGATACCACACCTGGGTTCCCATAGTAATTTTTTTTTTTTTTGAGACAGGGTCTCACCACGTAGTTCAGACTGTCCTGGAACTCTTTGTAAGCCAGGCTGGTCTCAAACTCACAGCGATCCTCCTGCCTCAGTCTCCCAACTGCTGGGATGACAGGCGTGCGCCACCACACTCAACTTCCTATAGTAATCTTTTTTTTTTTTTCTTTTGTTACTGGGGATTGAACTCAGGACCTTGTGCTTGCAAGGCAGGAGGTGGCACCACTGAGCTAAATCCCGCCCCCCATAGTAATCTTAAGGGTTCCTCTACTAAAAGAATAGAAGCAGCTCCTGCCCCAATACATCCTGGCCGTCCCTGGGCTGCTGTGTCCAGAGCTGTGGTAGATATCTTGACTGTCAATGAGGTAAGCTTGAAAGGTGTCTCAGGTTGTGCCTCTGGGCTCTGAGGGGCTGCCACTGCACCAGCCAGCAGAGTGCTACTTCCATCCCACCCGAGTCCCTCATTCCATTCCTTTCCCCAGGGCCACATGAGACCACATACTTCCCCTGGCCCAGCACTCACCACCACCCGGGTGCCGTTGTCCAGCAGAGTGTCAATGGCCAGGGTGCCCCCACCAAGGTCCTGGCTCAGCCGGGTCCTGTCTGCGTCTGACACCTGCCTGGGGCTGTCTCGGGCTCTCCGGTGCCAGCCCTGGGGGGTGCCCATGGTAGTCCATCCAGGGCCTTGGTCTTCATGGTGACCTGGAGGAGCAGGGACAAAAAACTGAGCAACCCAGTCAGAGTAGAGATCAGAGAAAAAGAACAGGCCTGTCGTCCCAGCACTTGGGAGGCTGAGGCAGGAGGATTGCCACAAGCTCAAGGCCAAAAAACCAAAAGAAAAAAAAAGTTCCTGATTGACAACTTAGCTACATTAGCAGCCACCAGGGTGGGCTTTTATCCACTTGACGATGATGGCCTTGCGGCCCAGCAGGTGGTGACTCAGGAAGAGTCCCCAGAGCCAGGCACCATGCACACCACGACCACCAAGAAAACCACTGAAGCTGCTGTGGTTATAAAGGGTGCAGCTGAAAGCTTTCCTGACACTTGATGGAGGACAGAAGGCCAGTCTGGTCAGCCTTGGTCCTGATGCCAAGGGACAAACGGAGGGGTGACACGTGGATGGGCGATGGTGGGGCCACATCCAGAGTGCATTTCCTTTCTTTTGAGACAGGGTCTCTCTACGTAGCTCAGGCTGGCCTTGAACTTGTGGTGATCCTCCCGCCTCAGCCTCACGAATGCTGGAATTACAAGCATGCGCCACCATGCCAGGCTCAGACAAGGTCTTGTTACATTGTTCAGTCTGGATTCAAACTTGCCATCCTCCTGCCTCAGCCTCCCTAAGTGCTAGAGTTGCAGGTGTACCCACTGCACCTGTATTCATTATGCTGTCAGCTAGCAGCACCATCCATCTCTGTAGCTCTTTTCGACACATAAAACCAAAGCTCTGTACCCTTTAAACAATAACTCCCAACTCCACCACATCCTCAGTGACCACCCACTTCTGTCTCTAAGCATTTCATATAAGTGGGGTCATCCATTATCTGTCTTTTTGTGACTGGCTTATTTCACTTAGCACCAGGCCTCCAAGTTTCATCCATGCTGTATCATATAACAGGATCCCTTTCTTTTTCAAGGCTGAGTAATATTCCATTCTATGTATATGCCACATTCTCCTTATGCATTCATTTGTTAAGGGGTACTTGGGTTATTTGAATGTTTTAACTGCTGTGAATAATGCTGACATGAACAAAGGTGTGCAAACATTTTTCTGAGACCCCTTTTTTTTTTGTTTGTTTGTTTATTGAGACAGGGTCTCACTATGTAGTTGAGACTGACTTAGAATTCACTATGTAGCCCAGGCTGGTCTCAAACTCACAGCGATCCTCCTGCCTCAGCCTCCCTAGTGCTGGGATTGCAGGTGTGTGCCTCTATGCCTCGCTGTCATTTCAGTTATTTCGATTGTCACACCTACTCTGGACTTATAAGGGACAACACTGCATAATCCAGGCCACAAAGCTGGGAGATCTTGGGGGAGGCACAGAAGCAGGGACAAGACTGGGCCAGGCTCGCCACATCCGACTTTACCACTGAACATTTTACCCAGTTAAGTCATCTCCTGCTGGTGCCTCGGGACCCTTGCCAGGCCCCCCCTCGCCTGCCCGCCCCCACAACCAGATGCTCCTGGGGATCGTGGGGGAAGGGCAGGGCCCGTCTGGACCACAGTTGGTCCGGAGCCGCCAGGCGGAGACAGCCTGGCTCTCGCCGGACCCCACACTAGCCCCACTCAAGCGGGCCCAGCCAGGGCCCCACACGCACAGCTGGCGCAGCCCAGGCCCGCCTGCCTCTCAGAGAAAGCTCCCCCCACACCCAGCCAAGCCAGGAGGCCAGATGTGCCATCGGAGCTCAGATTCAGGCAGCCAGGTTGGCTCCCCACAGGCGCACGCTCCAGAGCGCACGCTCCAGAGCGCACGCTCCAGAGCGCACGCTCCAGAGCGCACGCTCCAGAGCGCACGCATGGCCGGAGGGACGGAGGGCGGTGAGCGTCCTCAATGCCCCGCGTGCCTGAGACCAGGACCCCGAGACCCTACCCCAGCACAGCCCCGAGAGCCCCGGTTTAGAACCGGATGTGCTCCAGGCTAAACCCCGAATCTACCACTCAGTGTGACACTGGGCACGTTGCAAAACCCTCCCTGAGCCTCAGACGAGGACGAGAAAACCTCCACTGGAGCCTGTTGTGGTGGCACACGCCTGTAATGCCAGCTCTCTAGGAGGCTGAATCAGGAGGATCACAGGTCTGAGCTCAACCCGAACAACTTAGCAACTACGTGAGACCCTGTCTCAAAAAACTGCCACTTGGTGGGTCTTTAACAAAGTTTCTTTTCTTTTTTCTTTCTTTCTTTCTGTTTTTTGAGACAGGGTTGTTTCACGAAGAAGTTAAACTTGGTCTTGAACTCACTGTGTAGCCCAGGTTAGCCTCGAACTCACAGCGATCCAGCGATCGTCCTGTCTCAGCCTCCCGAGTGCTAAGGTGACCGGCTGGGGCACTTGGCCTCCAACAAATTAATATTCCGAAAGCACGCTCCGATCTCCGGCCCTCCCTCGTTTTCACACCAACTTTCGACTTTGGGGAGCCAGGTCTCCCCGGAAGGTCCAGCTGCTGAGCTGCATGGCTCGCAGCCCCCACCACGCCCTCGTCCCTCCCCGGCGGCAGGGACCCAGCACGGAAGCTAGGGAAGGGGCTCCCTGGGGTGAGTCCCGGGGTCTGGGGCGCCCTGGGCCCCTCGCCGGTGCGCACTCCGGGGCCCCTATGAAGGCGGAGCGCTCGGGGTGGCAGAGGCCAGGACTGGACAGAGAGGGGCGACGGGCGAGGGGCCCCAGGGCCTCGGAA
>NW_022900925.1:36015842-36025623 GCF_012274545.1 Fukomys damarensis
GCCCATCCCAGCCTGAGGACCCGGGTGACCCGGGTGCAGGGGCCGGGCCCAACCTGAGCCACGCGCCCGGGCTCTGGGGACGCAGCATCTTCATTTCTTCCAGGACAGAATAAAAATACCCGCGGTGCAGGAGCTGTGCTAGGCGGCGAGGAATGGGGTCAGGACGCGGCGGCGTCTCTGACCCACTTCGCGGGACGGCGAGGAGCTGGGGGACAGAGTCCCGCGGCGAGGAGCTGGGGGACAGAGTCCCGCGGCGAGGAGCTGGGGGACAGAGAGGAAGAGTCCGGAGGGGTGCGGCGGGGACAGGGGTGCAGTGTGGCCGGAGGAGACACTGCCTGGAGAGGTCAAGAGGACCTAAGAGGAAGCCAAGCTCGCCCGGAGGGGAGGCGCACGGCTGCAGTCCCTGCCCTCGGGAGGCTGAGGCAGGAGGATCGCAGATTCCAGACTGGGTAATTTAGCAATTTAGCCAGACTCTGTCTCAAAATTTGAAACTGAAAAAAAGGGCTGGAGATGGGCTCAGTACAGACCCTGAGTTCAATCCCAGTATCAAAAACAAAGCAAATGAACGCTAAAGGCTTCCTAACCCTCAATCCCAAGTCCTCCCTCTTCAGCACCCGAGGGCCTAGAGACGACCTCCTCCAGACCTAAACTCTGGCTCCCTACTATGCGACAGGCAGTTCCTGCCCGTAAACTCTTCCTTCGCTGTTTCCAAACGAAATCTCAGCTCTACGACTCCGCAACGCGATCCACGATTGTGTCGCGGTGAGGCCTCCTGCGCCCTCCAGTGGCCACAGGCTGGGCTACACCACCCGAGCTCGCGGTCCGAGCGCAGGCGCACTGGTCTGCCCTGCCCGGCATCGTGAAGTCGTCTCCAGGGTTCGCTTGCAGCCTGGTCCTGGGGTCCCTAGCCTTGCTCGGCCCTGGGTCCCCTCGATCTAACCTGTAAGGTCCCTTAGAGGGTTCAGGAGGAAACGCAGCTTGGAAATATCCGAAGCAAGCGTCGCAGTTTTTAAACAGGGGACGTACATCCGAATAGCCTGGATCGTTTATTAAACAGATCTCTGGACTCCCTTCCAAATTCTTAATTCTCTGGGCCCGGGAATCTGCTTTCTAACAGACCAGGTGCTGTCGCTGATCCTGGTATTTTGAGAGCCGCCTGCTCTGGATTTTGCAGCTCCTCCATGCTCAAAAGAGTGGTGGGTAAGGAAAAAGTAACATTAAATGTGGGGGGACCAAAAAAAGAAAGAAAACAGTTCAGGAAACGTGAGTGCTTGTAAAAGAAAACTGAGGGGGCACCCGGATTTGAACCGGGGACCTCTTGATCTGCAGTCAAATGCTCTACCACTGAGCTATACCCCCTCTGCCGGTAGCTCGTAGGCGAGAACTCTTTACTTCTGTTTTTGCGCAGGCGTAGTAGCGCGCTCCCAAATAAAGCTGATCCAGTATTCACAAGAAATAGAAAAGAAAGAAGAAACCCTAGGTGACTAGCTTGGAAGACTGGCGGTGCAAAAACTGTGCTCAGAGAGCATGAAGGGGACGACCTTCGAGGTCGCTGTCTTTGGGAGCGTTCCCGCACCCCTCTCCCTTCCGTGGCCTCTCCCCGCCTTCCTCTCCTGCAGTCCTAGCGGGGCCCTTAGCAGCTCAGCCCCTCCCTGAGAGAGCCCGGGGGTCCGTGACCTGAGGTGCTCGCGTCCCCTGCACCCCGCAGTGCATCACGAGTGTCTTCCGCCACCCCCGGAGCTCTGGCCTGCGCTCGCGCTGCACCCTCTCTCCCAGCGCATGTGCACACCTGGAGGGACCGGCAGGTCGGGGTCCCAACCTCAGCAGCCTCCGAAGGTGTGAGTGATGGGTCTCGACGCTCATTGCCCCTGACACACACCCCTGGATCTGGAAGCCAGATCCTAAAATGGGGGTCTGGCGCACCAAAAAAGGCTTAGCTCTGAGAGGGGGCACCCGGATTTGAACCGGGGACCTCTTGATCTGCAGTCAAATGCTCTACCACTGAGCTATACCCCCACTACGTTTCCATACCTTCTTTGGAATGACTTTTCTGTGGAACTGGAGCTTGGCCGTTCTCTCTCTCCTGTGATAGTGAGCTGAGAATTTTGTTAAAAATAATCTGATGCTTCCCAGCACTCGCAAGGCTGAGGCAGGAGGTTTGCTGTGACTTAAAGGCCAACCTGAACTACACAGTGAGACCCTGTCTCAAAAATAAACAAACAAAAACTTAATACAAAAAACATTCAACATATTCAGGGGAGACCGGAATGCTTGCGTTGTTTCCTCAGAACCACGTCTCGGTTCCGGGCCTCTCCTTGCTCAGGAACCCCATGCACGCTCGCGCACCCTGTCCCGGCCTCAATCCTATCTCCTAAGGCCACAGCGCTGCTCCCGGAGTGCAGAAGCACTTGTGGTCTGCTCTGGTCTTGAGCTCTGCCCAGCTGGGGGTCCCTGTCCCCTTCCCCTCGCTCCGGGGTCAGACTGAGCTCGCGGAGCTGTCGGCCCGGCCCGTGGGCCACACAGCCAGTCCCTGAGCCAGGGGGCCTGAGGCAGCCCCTTACCCTATTTCCAAACGTTTTTATTCTGAGAGCTTTGCGCAAAGTTAAGAACCGGACTGACGAACCAGAAATAAGACGCGAACAGTTTGCAATGCTATCTATCGTGCCCTTGTTGTTTTAAACCAATGCAATGCCAAAAATTTTTTAAAAAATCACACAAACACAAAAGAAGAGGGCCCTGTAGGAATCTCGGACCTTTGGGGGTGGGGTTCATGTAGGAAGGACGTTAGGAGCGAAAGAGGTGTCACGGGGATGGGTTTAAACCCCCAAAGCTGTGGTACGAGTCAGCATCTAGGCAAGCACTCTACGCTGAGATGCATCCCAGGCCTATTTGTTTTATTTGAAGGCAAGTTCTTGCTACACTGCTCAGGCTGAGCTCGAATTTAGGATTCTCCTGCCTCGGCTTCGCCCTGGCATTCCCAGGTGCCCTTATTGTGTTTGTTAGACTTCCTCCGAGAGCTGGGTCTTGGTGCCACTCAGGGCTGTCCACAGCACCGCACCTGTGGCAGGTACTGATCTGGAGCCAGATTCTGCTACTGAGGGGTTCTGGTGGCCCAGGCCGACACACACCGACCCTCCACGATCTGCGTGTGGTGGCTTGGACACAGCACGTGTGGTCTCTGGTGGCACTGGGTGAGGAACGGGGAGGTCACGGGGTCTCGGGGCCCCTGCTTGTTGGCGTAGGCCAGGACTAAAGGGTCTTACAGCACCTACTGCATGGGTCCCTGAGTCCTCCCTAGCTCTGTCCCCAGCTGTCCCAGGCCAGGATAAGGCAGAGATGGGACCCCAGCCCAACAGCCACAACCACACCAAAAGGATAGCCACAAGCAACGAGCCTCAATCACAGTCTATACTTTTTTTTTTTTTTTTTTTTTTTTTTGTACTGGGGATAAAACTCTGGTCCTTGTGCTTTCGAGAACCACTGAGCTAAATCCTCAGCCCCACGGTATATTCTTGTACTGTTTGATTTTTTTTTTTCCTTTTCTTTTCTGGTAATATGGATTGAACCCAGGGAACTGCAACCCTAGCCCCCTCTTTTTTTCGAGAGAGGGTCTCACTACGTAGTTGAGGCTGACCTGGATCTCACTATGTAGACCAGACGGGTCTCGAACTCACAGCGATCCTCCTGCCTCAGCCTCACGAGTGCTGGGATTACAGGCGTGCGCCACTACGCCCGGCTTTTTTGGGGGGAGGGGTCTAGCCCTTCTTATTTAGGGTCTCACTAAGTCCCTCGATTCCCCAGCCTGTACTCTTGCGATTTCCTGCCTCAGCCTTCCAGGGTGCTGGGATTGCCAGCGGGCAAATGACGCTCTCTAGTTTTTCAAAACTGGTTTTAAAATCTTGTTCTGAGTAACTGAGGTGTTTCAGGACCCCAAATCCGGAGCGGTGACCCCTCAGACGTGGAAGCTCCAGGGCTGCTCACTCCGATCGGTCCGGACGAAGGTGACAAAGGTGGAGTTGGGACCGCGGCCAGGGTGCGCCGGGAGCGGGGCGGGCGGGGGAGCCCCCCTGGCCGTGCTGAAATCGTGTTCGGGTTAGACGGCGAGAGACAGTGGGAGCGGGGTGCCTGCGGCGTGCGGGATCCCAACGCCAGGCCGAGGCCACTGCAACCCGAGGGTCACACGAGCGTCACCCGCCTCCCCTGGCCACGCCTCTCGGCGGACCGAAAGAGCACTCGTGATTGGCCCCCAGGCCTGTCGGTCCGGAGGGAGGCCCGCCCCCTGGCCGCCCGCCTGGTGGAGGTAGTGGCTTCCCGCGTGGTCTGATCCCACGATGGCGACCTTGGGCCACCCGGGAGCCTCCTGAGGATGCCACGGACATCATTGTGATTACGAGCCCTTGGGGTGCAAGAAACCAGGAGTCCAGACTCTCCACCTGGCCCTGAGAACATTTGGAAGCGTCTCAGGTCTTCTGCCCCCGGAGGCAGGTCTAGGGACGCTCCGCAGGCGCGCGTGGGTAAACCCGAGCCCAGCGCTACCTCTTCCCACAGTTGCGGCGGGCGACACCCGGACCTGAGCGCCGCCACGCCCTCCCGCGCCACCTGTGCGGGACAGAGGGCTCCCTGAGCGGTCAGCATCGCTCAAGGGGGAGGCGACTCCCCCAGTGGGGGTCTTGCGAGCCCACTCGAAGTGGGCTCCCGGGGAGGGTAAGGCTCTCCACTTCTCTTAGAATTATTTTTGTTCTCTTGGGACAGGGTCTCGCTGTGTAGTCCCGGCTGGCCTCAAACTTGTGGCGATCGTCCTGCCTCGGCCTCCCAGGAGCTGGGATTACAGACCTGTGCCACTACGCCTGGCCTGGTTTTTATTTTCTTGAGACAGGATCGGTCTATGTCTCTTGAAACAGAACTCCTAGGCTCAGGTGGTCCTCCTGCATCAGCCTCCCAGGTAACCGGGACCACATGAGCAGTCAGCAGACTCAGCAGAGAAGAACATCGGCCCCAGGAGGCAGAAGAGAGAGAGAGAGCAGGAGATTCTTGCTGCTGTGAATTTCCTTCTTTGTGCTAACTAGGAAAATGTAGAAAACAAAAAGAAGGAAAGGCAGGGTGACCTCGGGCTGCGGGGTGGGAGTGGGGTGTAGAATGAGACCTGGTCACCATGGCAACCACACTGGAGTGCCCAGTGCCGTCATGGCTGTCCTCCCCCTAAAGGAATCAGTCTGCCGCCTCCTCCTCCCCCAACCTAGGATGGGCTCCTCTTCCTCTCAGCTCCACCTGTCTGCTGGCGGTGACAGCCCAGGTTCCTACTGCAGCAGCGTTCAAGGCCACCATGGACAGTCCCCACCTGCCCTTGCAGCTCTGCCTCTGGGACCTGTGTCCACGCTGCCCAGCTGTGCCCCATGGCGTCCACCCTTCTGCTTTCTCTCCAGTCAGAGATCTCGGAGTGGGAGCCTGACCCAGAGCCTGCTTCCCAAAGCCTGGCCTGGCTCTCCGGCCTCACCCAGCCTGTCCACACTGGGGCTGCAGACAGGCCCAGCTGTCCCATCACTTGTGAGTCCCAGTGGTGGGGTTCGCCCCTTGTGCACCCCTCTCCACCTGGTCCCGTGCCTGGTACTCGGTTAGGATGTGCCAATGTTGCAGAGCTGGAATGAGGGCAGTACGGCCTGAGAAGTCACACTTGGGTGCACTCCTAGCACTTGGGAGTCGGAGGCAGGAAGGCTGCAAGTTTGAGACCAACTTGGGCTACACAGGAAGGCTGGCCTGGACTACATAGTGAGACCTTGAGAGAGACGGCCGGGCATGCCCACCTATAATCCCAGCACTCGGGAGGCTGAGGCCGAAGGGTCACCATGAGTTAGAAGCCAGTTTAGACTACATAGGTGAGGACCTCTCTCTCTCAAAAAAAAAAAAAAAAGAGCAAAGAAACAAGAAACATGAGCACAAGCTTAAGAGGGCTGAGGGTTCCTGGGAAGTTTGTGTCTGAAGTGTTAGGGAGTTGCTCACTGAATAACATGTTCATCCGGCCCAGCCTCCAGGACAGAGAAACCTGGGTGGGCAGCTGGTGGGCCGGGCACAGAGGGTGCTGGGAGAGGCAGTGTTGGAACCTCTCTACCTCTGTTTCCCGGGGAGAGGGGACCTCTTCGTGTCCCTCGCCCCACAAGCCCATTGCAGAATGCCAAGTGACACTGTGCAGGCTGGGGACTCACCACAGTGTTCAGGGACCTTCCTTCCTTCCTCCCACAAACATAAAACAGGAAGCACACAAAAATGTGGGCCTGGGCCTTCACAGAGCTCAGTCTAGAGAGGGAGACAAATACAGACCCATGCACACACACACACACTCACACACACACACCTCTGAGAGCTGGGGACAAAGGAGGCTTGAACTCTTCTCCAAGCAGGCGCTCTGTGCTCCTGTGAGGTGCCCCCCTAGGGCCTCCCGCCCCAGGCTTTTCCTGAGACAACACCCCCAGCCCTGCCTCAGCCGGGCCATAGCGGCTGTAGCTCAGCCCACTTGGAGGACAGTGGAGACCTTAGGTCACACCTAGGACCTGTGGCCACTTCTGCTTCTGCTCACCTGCGGCAGAACCCAGCCCAAAGGTGGAAGCAGCTGTCAGGGAGGCAGGTGCAGGAGGGGACCAGGCAGGAGGGGCGGCCTGTGAAACCCTCGGGCTGGCAGCCGCCAGTTTGCTGACTGAGCAGCCCCGTGGGCTGAGGACTTGCAGTTACCAAGAAACAAAACTCTCTCCTATCTCCAGGGTGTACTGGGCCAGAAATGCCCTCCTCCGCCTGCAGGTCCCGGACTAATGTAGCTGCAGGCAGAAAGCACGGGGAAGGAGGCAGAAGTAGCTCAGACACCTGCTTCCTCCTCCCCAGACTCCACCTCGCCAAGGCGAGGTCCTCCAGGGCGGAGGACCAAGTTCTGCGCTTGGGGCACAGGCACCAGAGACCCTGAAATCCAGATAGAAGTTCAAGGCCTTTGCTCTATGGCTATGTGACTCATGTTAGGGATTCAACCTCTCTGAGACTTCTGTAGCCAATAAAATAATTCCTGCCCTTGATTTGAAATGCTGCTGCTGAACATGGACCGGCTTTTGTGTGTGTGTGTGTGGAAACAGGTTCAGTCTGGTTTTGAACTCACTATGTAGCTCAGGCTGGCCTCAAACTTGAGATTCCCGCCTCACCCTCCTGAGTCCTGGAAATCCAAGTTTGCTGCCACCTCACCTGGCCACTTCTTGAGTTCTGTACACCGGCTTCAGGACAAAAAACAAAATCAATGTGACTGCAGGTCCACGTGAGCTGCTCCTGCTGACCTCACGCTGGCCCCACCCAGACAGCCCGTGACCAAGCTTCTAGACCCGCAGTGAGACCTGCCCCCCCAGGAAGCCTCCAGGGACCTCCCTGGGACCAGGAAGGGACCCTTTCTGGCCTCCCACAGCACCCAGCATTGCCTACCCTGGAGATCCCAGGGGCCGTGCTGAAATAAATTCTCTGCTGCTGCCTCCTGACTTGTGCCTGACACACAGGTGGTGCCTAACAAATGTCCCCTCAGTGAACAAACCCGGGGTGGATGACGGAGTCCATGGAAGGGTGGGGGCAGCGCGGGGAGCTCATCACCAGCTTCATTGTGGTCAGCTCACCAGGGGCGTTTCCTCCAGGCACGTCCAGCTCCTCTTCCTTTTTTTTTGTTGTTGTTTTCTGAGACAGGGTCTTGCTATGTCATTCAGGCTGGCCCTGCACCTTGTAGCATGACATACTCCTGCCTCAGCCTCCAGAATGCTGGGATGATAGGCGTGCACCACCACACCTAGCTAAACTGCTCTCTTGCCTTTGATCTAACTCTTCCGCAGGTCCCTGGCGTTTCCCTCCTTCCTCTCTTCCCTCTGTGGGAGCACTCAGGCAGAGGACCTGGACACTGGAGTCCCTCAGAAACGACTCAGTGGCCGAGAAAGCGCGCAGGTGCTCTGTGGTGCTGGGCCAGGGTCCACATCCTGCCAGGTGGCTCTGGTGGTTGTGCCCACCCCCTGCTTTCTCCTCACACCTCTCAGACCGGGGCTGGAGGGATCCCTGATTTTCTCTGCCCTCCTCTCCCCTCTGCTTGTTCTAAAGCTGGGCAGCGCAGGGGTGTTGAGGCCAGAGGAGCAGACCTTACACCAGCGAGCTCGGATGGCAGCCGTCTCACGACACCGTATTGCCAGCACCTAGCTCTGCCTGTGGGCGCCTGGGAAGGTATGGGCAGGCGCACCAGGGTCAGTAGGTGGCACCCCGGGTGCTGTGCGGGAATGGGCACCTGGGCACAGCTTTTTCCTACCCCCGCCCGGGGCAGAGGCTGCTGGGCTGACTACCCGGGCATCAGAAACAAAGACCCGGGCTCATGAGGTGGCCGCAAAGGACAGGACGGCGGTTTTATATGTGGCAAAAGACTTCTGGTGTAGGAGTACAGACGACAGGACAGACAGGGGGGCACGGACACCGGACGGGCTGGCGGGGACTGGGCAGTGGAGTCTTCTAACCAGGAAGAGGAAGCTGCACCACGCCCCAAGGAGGTGCGGCAACATTGGCACAGGAGGTGGGAGACGGGCATGAGGTGCCCATCCATCCCTGAGGCGGGCAGCCGGGCAGGGCCCAGTCCTCGCTGGCACAGTCGGCTCTCTCTGGCCCAGATGGGGTGCTGGGCAGGGGCAGGGCTGCCGGGCTCTGAGGACGTGGGGGCCAAAGACACCCCTGGGGTGAGGGGCCCCGAGGCCTCTCCTGGAGAAAGCGGGCGCGGGAAGGGGCAGGAGTACAAGAGGCGAAAACAGAGAAGCAGCAGCTACGCTCCCCAGGGAGATCCGAGGTCCCCAGCAACCCCCGGGACGGGGTCACCTCTTGGGCACCAAGCAACCCCTGGGGCCTCGGGGTGAAGGTGAAGGAGCCGTTTTTTTGGTTTAGATGAGGTCTCCACCCCCGGGGGCACGGAGAGGGGGGCTCGGATGCAGAGAGCCCCCTGGGCGGATGGCGGCAGGCAGGGGTCTGGGGGCGAAGCTCATTCGTGGGAGGGCGAGAGGCGGAGGCGTGAGGGGTGGGGAGCAGCATCTCCGGGCGCCACCCAGACAGCGAGGGCACGGGCTGCATCTGCGCGGTGATCGTCGTGGACCCCGGACCCCGCCCCAAGCTGTAGCTTTCACGCGCGGACAACGAACGCGCCCGGAGGCGGGCGGGCTGGGGCTGGGGCAGATTCTGCGGCCTCCCCTCCAGGAAAGGCGTCCATCCGCGGGCTGGGGAAGCCGGGCCGCCTGGTGGGACTTTCACTTACAGCCCCGAGTAGATTAGAAGTGCACCTTTTCTCTGGGGCCGGGGAAAATGAGACACTTCGGAGAGGAAATGTCCTCAGCAGGGAAGGAAACCCCACCGCTGGGGCTTGAGGGGCGCCCGGGAGCCGGGCGGGTACCCCAGAAAACCCCAACACCAGCAAAGGCATCTGAAAGGGGCGACAGCGGCCCCCGGAGGCGCAGGCGAGGCCCGCCAAGCAGTGAGCCCCCGCCCTCCCCCCGCGTGCACCCCTCAGCGGATGTAGACGCCCCGGCCCCAGCCCTCCAATTCGTTCTTGTTGCGCCCCAGGACGGGGCCACCGCCCTCGGCGCAGTAGCGGGCCTTGCTCCGGGCCCGGCCGCGATTGTCAGGCAGGTCTTCCCCATAGTCCTCCTCCTCCACGGCCTCCTCCTCCACAGCCTCCTCCTCCTCCTCCCAAGAGCCCTGCTGTACCGGCGGAGTGCCGCCCCCCGCGGGGTCCCCAGGCCCCGGGCCC